>NC_044208.1:12094523-12417380 GCF_900880675.1 Sparus aurata | reverse complement strand
CACCTCCCGGACAGAAACGCTAAATTTGATGGAGGCCATGAACGGTTTTATGGAAAACAGCTGTGTTGAATCTGTTCCAGCTCCTTTTCTTTTTTCTCCTTCCACCTCATGAATGAAATTTCCCATGCTGCACTGCTCCAGGCTCTGGCACATCTAGGAGGTAAAGCGCTCTCTCTCGCTCTCGCTCTCTCGCTCTTCCTCTCTTTGTCTCTGTCTTTAATGCCTTCAAACACCTTATTGCCGCTCGTCAATTACTGACACACATTTTGGCAACAAACACACCATTAATTGAAACATTTAATTAGCATTAAAACCAGCAGTAATTAACACCTTTTCTCCAGCGCACTCTGAGCCGGGCTCAAATTCTATTAAGGCTTTAAGCGGCTCACTGTTTCCCTGCTCTGCACCGACTTTTCGTAGCATCTGCAGATGTGTGTGTGGGAGTGAGTTTGCGTGTGTGTACACTCAGGGCCCCCAGGTAAGGAGCCTCCGTGAGGAGTCGAGCACCAAGGCCAGGCCTGCTGGGTGCCCAGGGGAGAAGAAGAAGAAAGGCAGTTCGAGGAGGGAGGCGAAGACGAAGAGAGAAAAAAAATGAGGGAGGAGGTCAAGATGGAAGGGGAGGGGAGCGCTTGAAAGAGGGACGGGGGGAGAAATAAGGTGGGAGGCAAAGGAAAGACATGAATGAGGGAGGGAGGGAGGGAGAGAAGGAGCGATAGAAGGATTAAAAGGAGGAGGAGGACTGGTGAGTGAGTGAAGAAGAGGAGGAGGAGGAGGGGGGGGGTCGTGTGAAAAGAAGACGAGAGATAAATAATGGTGAGGCAGAGCGACTGTTTGAACACATACACACCATGAGCATTAACCAACACTCTCATTTGTGTGTGGCAGTGTGTTTTACATACAGCACGTGTGTGTGTGTGTGTGTGTGTGTGTGTGTGTGTGTGTGTGTGTGAGGCCTACTTGGAGCCAAAGCAGGGGCCTGGATTAGCTGCGTTTGCCAGGGCTGCGGGGCAGGATTAGCAGGCCGGGCTGCTGTCTGACGCCGCTCTGCCACCACTAATGGCATTATTAATAGGCAGCTAAAAAATTCATTAAAAAATCTATTAAAAATAAATGTGTTTTACATAAGACTTTGCCCCAGGTAGAAGGGAGACAGGGGAGGCAGGGGGTGAGACGGCTGCAGGAGGGAGCGAAGACGGAATGGGCGATTGTTAGCTTCGAGGTCAGCTGAATATCACAGTTCAGACGGCGGAGGAGTAAACACACCAACACTCGTCCGCCTGGATACACGGTACTGGATGTACCACACACATGTGGGATAATGAGGCTAAACCAACGAGACCGCCGTCTCCGCTCCACTCGGAGAGGCGTCGACAGGACTGACGTCAAATGTCTACAAGCCTCAAAGTGCATGTTAAACACATGTCGGCGGCAGCAGCTGCTTGCTGTCAGTCTCCCTGTCAAACACTGAGAGGACAGATTGTGTAGAAAATGCGAGAAAATTCAATGTTTTATGGTTTATGGACAGCAGACACGTTTCATTCAAGATTAAATAAACACTTGAGCTGGATAAAGGTCTGGCTGTACCATTTCCTGTTCTGGTATAGGAAAGAAAATGCTCTTGCTTGGTTGTATTTTTTTTAACCAATCACAATTGTCCCTGGTGGCGCTTAGACCAGGGTGCAGTGAGGGGGCCTCCACAAAATAGTGTCGAGGGGAACTCGTTTTCCATGTGGGGACACAAGTCCTGGCATTATGGCTAAACTCCTGCAAACTAAAAGGTAACAGCTGCTAACTTGTTTAAGTTTGTACTGTTTGCGGTCTATCCAGCCTTAGTGTTGGTGTGAGCAATAGTACCTGTCAAATAATATTCTTGAATTTTACACCAATTTATCAAAACCTGTTCAAAAGTATGACGAAGAATGGAACTTTTTTACAATTCAGGGAAAAAAATGTGATCACATTTTTTAAAAAGAAAAACATTCTTTAATTGCTTCTCAATCCAAGATATTCTCTCCCCATCCTCTCAAAGAGCAAAAAACTGGAAGCCAGACTACAGAAATCTAAACCGAAAACATTAATTGAACACAGACAAGTTGTTTGAGTGACGTCTTTTTTGTTATGATGAGAAAACAAATGACTGGCCCACTGAGTTTATATCCACACACTGTGTTGCCCTGAATCATTGTCTGTATCAAAGTATCTAAACTGATTAGCCTCTTCAAATGAGTGAGAGGGCCGGGGATTATTATCTGTGAGGGAGAGGGAGAGACGAGGAGGAGGAGGAGGTCAAAGGTCAGGAGGGTCTGCTTTGTGTGTGTGCCCCGGGGATGTTTAACCAAATCAGATTTAACAACAGCCGTGTCTACACACACACTCACACACACACACACACACACACACACACATAAATCGCTGTGAGCGTACGGGCCCTTAAACACATCGACGCTGTTCTGTGAAAGCTGTTATCTTTGTATTGAACATTTTCAGGAATTGTTTGTGCTGTATGACGTGCAATCAGAACAACGATTACAGCCGGTGAATCACCCTGATGGATGCTGATGAAACTGAATCACTGAGATTTAAAACTGACTTATTGTTGACATGACGGCCTGCACCATCCTCAACAACCCAGCCCCAAAGTACTCATGTGCGGCACATTTTCTTTTTCAGGAAAGCCACGGCTACTGCAAAAAATAAGAAGATGTAATGAGCCCAGTTGCGCTCTTTTACGAGAGGGTAGTTCAAGAAATCACTGAGTAGTTTTTGGTGCTACTAAAACTGTGGGCCCTCAGCAGCATCATAACCAATACATAAGACAAGCCAAAGGTGAAAACAGCCCAACAACAAGGGCATCGGCACATTGGACAAAACTTCTTAAACTCTACTGATGTGAAAAAAGGAAGCGCTCCTGTTCTACCATGGAACAACAGACAGCACAACAGCATACAGGCACCAACACAAATAAAAAAGCACTCCACTAGTTGCAGTTTAAAACATCCGAAAGGAAAGCTGAAGAAACAAAATAATAGATGTAATCACGCAACTTGTAATGCAAGTTCAAAGTTCTACTTTTGCCTTGGTGTCGGCGCTGTCTTTATGTTAACCAGTGACAGATCATTATCCCAGATATGGCTGTCTCAGGTCAATTTAATAAAAAATGCAAAAAGATGTCAAAACAAAGCTCTCTGAATAAGTTGCTTAAGACACCGTGCATTTGGAGAGAGAAAGAGATAATGGAGGTCAGAAAAGAACCATCGGACGTCGGGGATGCTTCTCCACCCTCCGACCGCCATTTGCAGTCGCCACAATTCAAAGCGTGATATTGCTGCAACAGTTTTGCTATAATTATAATGTTATTGGGGAATTGATTGCAGCATTGAACGAAGAATTTAAGTGGCCGCTCGCCTCTGCCACCTAATTTCTTGTTACTATCACAATTTGCCAAAGATTGATCAAAATCATACACTGCTATAGATGCGATGTATTAAACTGACAGTAGGCAAACACTCAGAGAGTAACTGTCAAGTTCGATCTACGTATTACTTTTTGGTTTGGTTGTTGCACGCCTTATATTGCACACAGGCCCACCTCAATATTTCTTTGTTTGCATGAGTAAAAAAAACTGAATGAACCAACTGACCTTAAAGGAAAACACACTCATACTGTTTTACTTTGTTTATTTGTGGCGGACCCTGCCACCTCTCTAGCTGCACACAGTCACAGACCTCATTAATATTGCAAATATTGAATTTCTTCTCCACAACTACATAGTGCCCGTTTAAAATCAATCACCACGTCCAACACTAAGTAAACTGCTCTCAGCAGCCACTACTTCAGCTCCGCCATGGTGCCAGGATGATACATGGAGGTGATTTATCCATTTCTCTTCAGGGGTGAGGGCGGTAACCCTAACCTCATCCTAAAGAAGTGTCTCTCAGAACCTCCCGCTCCTCTGAGACTACACGTTGCTCTGCCCCGCAGTGTATAGAACTGCGTGTTTATAGTATACGGTTGAGAGAATATTGCAGATCCAGGATGAAAAAAGGTGATGTTAAAAATCGGTGTGTTACTTCAGCGGCACCACGGATTCACCAACACACACGCTGATATTTCAGAGCCGCGGTCGGGCCCAAAGATTCTAACTTGCACAAACATCAGTCAGATAAAGGATCAGACTGACATATTCAGCTTCACAAGCCCTCTGCCCCTGGAGTCAGTCTGCTACCACATGTAGAGGAGGGATAGCTGGTTAATAAGGGGGATGCATTCTGGTCCTTTTGTTAACAAGGGGGGTGGCATCCCACCCCAAATGGCCTCCTATAGGTTTGTTTTTAGCACAGCCGAACCGTCGGATGTTCAGGACAACCAGCATCTTTATATGAAGTCAGAAGCTTAATATCTCTGAGATTGGTATAGAAGTTTCTGAAGCTGGATTTCTCCTGATCCGTGACGCCGAATTTCAAAGATTTTGTGCCACTTTGGGCTACGGTTGAACTCAGCCTCCTGCTCCCACATCATCCATCCATCCAGTGCTTCTTGGCTAGATATCGCGAGGTGATTAAGAACATGTCAGCAAAGGGAGTGTGAATCAGAGCCGGAAAAAAAAAAAAAAAAGTAAAATGCAACTTACCGAATTTGGGCGAGGAAGGGCAGAAAAAGTAAAAGGCAGGAAAGAGCACCTCCCGCTGTGCCGAGGAAAAGACAGCAGAAAGTCAGCAACATTCACACTCAAAGCAAACATCAAACATCATCAAACACACAGAATGAGACACTTTGATCTCGCTGGCTCCACAGGAAGCCAGCATCTTTAGAAAATCCTCCAAATGTAAATTAATTTACTACAGAAAGAGATCCCGAGGCGATGGTGTGCAACCGAACAGCAGACATCAGAGGGTTAAAACCCAAACTCCGCAGCTCAGCCCACAGAGACGGTTCAGCCCTGGTGAGTTTCTCTCAACTCTGAGCCATGCACGTAGTCCACCCCACCCCCCCACCGACAGCCAAACTAACACGCATGACAGAATCCTACATTACTCCCGAGTCGATTACCCAACACACGGGGAATCTGTTTGTGTTGGCATCTCGGCTCATCATTACCGACGTCGCAGAAATCCATTGGTTTTTTTTCCCCTCAGCAGGACTCGGTTCCAGCAGGGGCCTTTTTTCCTGAGCACTCAGTTTAAGATTTTTCAGCAAACAGGAGATTTTTATTCGTCCCGTAATGTTTTTACGCTTACGCCAAGATTCCACATGATTTCAGCGGCCCTGCACGCTTCTTTGGATTACTTTGGGGAAGCAGAAATTCCTGTAAAAAAAAAGAAAAAAAAGAAAAAGATGAATGAGCAAACATTTATCCTCAGTCACACATCGTCCAGAAAGTGAGCAACATTAGCATTCATTTTGCGTCGTGTTACTTCTCATTAAAAGATTGTAAAGTCGTATATTCCCCTTGTGTGTTGGTCTCCAATGACTTGTTTAATATCAGCTTGTCTCACTTCCAAAGGCTGCCAAACAGGCAACCTCAGTTTGAGTATGCTTTTGGCATTTTGCAAGTGTGGACTACTGCTTTTCTACATTTGTAAGCGTCACACCGCTGGGTAGAACTCGGGGCAGTTTCTGGACGTGTTTGTGCCGACCAAAACTAGATATTTTTCAGGGGAAGTTTGTGGTGACAGAACCGGGTGTTTTTAAGGAAAAAATTGGATAATTCCAGCTTGTGGTGACCAAACCACAATGTTTTTCTAACCACAGGGGAATGGTTTCTGTGCCTCAACCTAAACAGGCCATAAGCACATTTGTGACAAAAAGCAAAACATTTAAACCTAAACAAACATAGAGTTGCAACAGAAATAAATATAATGTTTTAACTTGTTTGTGGTTTTGCAGAATGTACTAAACCAACCATTAATCTGGCAGCCTGGACAGTTACCCTACACTTCTAAGTTTGGGTAAGGGTTTGGTTGCCATAAAAACAGGTCAAAATGTCCCGAGGTGTCCTTTAAAAAATATCCAGTGGTGTGATTCAAACTGCAGTTGTTCATTTGGCAGCCTTGGTGGCCTGTAAGAACACCTCCCGCTGCGATAGATGGCTAGTAAACACATAAAGTGAACATGCATTGTTTGCTACTAAACAACCCTGCTCGTATCTGTGGTTTGCAGATGCGTTAAGCGCTAACATTATATGCTTGCGACCGGGCTGCACTGATCTGTTTTGTGGTTATGTTTCGTGAGTGAGTGAACTAAGGTAAATCATGTGCCGTAAGGGACGTGACTATACGTTACATTTACACCAAAGCAGGATGTTTCCCTAAACCTAGCCGAGTAGTTTTTGTCAAACAGTCCAAAAAGTCATAATATGTCATTAAATGTGAAATGGTAGTCAGCAATTTTATTGTGAAAGTCTAACTGGACAAAACTGCCACTTGAGGGGGCGGTAGAGTGTCACAGTTTGAAGCATTGAAGCTTTGAGCAGACTGAGCTGCCATATCTGACAAGGTGGGAGTGAGAACGTTTTGCTGATAGCTGGCTTGTTAGCTGCGAAGTGCTCCGCTCGCTACAGGCAAACTTCCTGCGGTTCGGTACGCAGCAGGAGGCACACAGCATGTTTCTCTTTGGAGCTCTTTTTCAGCGGAGCTGGCGTAAACATGGCAGATTAGACTAGTGAGACTGAATCTACACAGTGAAGCTTTGAGAACCAAAACAATGAGCTGAAAGGAGCTAAATTAAGGCTGGGACCTGAGGGGACCTCTAACATCTTATCAGTAGCTGCTTCACCTCTTCCTTGCAGTTGCAAACCTCACATTTACCTGTCATCCCTTGTTCATGGTATCTAATGTTGCTGTCAGATTTGCAATATAGCATGTTGTCACTTTGTTACTCACCTGCTTTAACGTTAAGAAAAAATGGTTGTTCTGATTAACCTCCCTTAATGGTCACATCCGACTGTCTGGAGCTATTTGCTTTGTGTTTATACGTTGTGTGTGTGTTTATGTTGCCAACCCAATTCTCTGTCTGCATAGTTTAATGATCCTTCACACCTTCTCATGGCGTTTCAGTGGACGTACTGACACAAGGAATATGCACCCAGGAGCTACACAACACTTTAATACCACATGTTAATCAATTTGTGAGTGTTTCCTGGTTCGCTTAAGAGTTTTCTTTCAATTCCAACATGTAAGAGGCATTTTAAATGATTTGCATTCTGGTGGATTTTACCCCAGAAGAACAAAACAAAAAGAGGCCATCTGTGCTCGAGGCTTCACACTCAAGTACGGACAATAATGACACACGGCCGGTGATGTGGCGAAGAAATCCACCTGATGTCTGTGTAACCATTCGTTGCGTCTGCATGTCTCATTCTCATAAAGTCAAGTAACTCCTTAAATAAAGGGCTATTAAAAGAAATAAAGCTCCAATTATTTAGAACATTGACTATTAGATATGATAAATTTACACAAAGCAGGTATTCTACTACTAATGATGACATATTAAATGTTTTTTCACCTTAGATTGACGTCATTTAGCCATATTGTTTCATCTCTAATTTGGGCTTTAAGCTCATTCTTCAATATTAGAGCTGATAAATCAAATCATTTTCATGCTTATTTTGTCTGCAGGGAGCCGACAGGAAGTAACCAGACGTGGCCAGAGACTATAGTGCATGCTCTATGAGACGTAAATACTGAAACCCAAGGAAGCCTGAAAACCATTAGCGGTGCATAGATCCAGCTAGCAAGTTTTGAATGAATGGGACGACATCCTGCAACACATTGTCCAATTCTCTTTATCCATTCGTGGACTGGATTGAGTTCATACTATGACAGGGACGAGCTGAACGCACATTTGAGGATGGGCCCAGGAACAATTTGCTGGAGGAGTTTCATTAAGATGAAGTGTGTTAAGGGGGTTAAAAACTAGTGAACCCAAGTTCAGACAATAGCAGGGAGCCAGAGAAGCAATTATGGGTTTTATTGAAAAAGAAAGTGATGAGAGGCAGAAGGTTGCAGAAAGGGTGCTGGTCCAAAGAGGTTTCCTGGGCTTTTTAGGTTGAGTGTGGATCCAAAGCAGAGTGGCAGGGATTGTGGAATGAGCAGCGGATTTAAGTGGACGAGGGGAAGAAGCAGAGCTGGACTCAGGGGAGACGAGGCCAGATACAGACGAGGGTTAAGGTTAATCACAGCCACGGTCAAGATCAATTAGATAATGTGGATTGCAAGGGTGTCTGTGCGTGACATGATGGCTCTTTAAAGTCCTCCATGGAAGGAAAACGTGTATAAAAACTGCTCGTTCAAACCTTAAAGGCTCACTGTGGCCGCTACACCCTCTTCGGCATGTGAAGGGGATCAGACTGATTAGTTGTGATTAGATGTTAGAGATAAGACGACCTTGGGGTGTTTTAATTTCTTAAAATATGATGGATGGCGGGTGGATTCTGTTATTTGGACCAGATAGCTAAGAAGAGCCATGCATGCTGATCCTAGTGACCTCGTTGACTCGGGTACATCCAGGTTTTTGGAAGTGTTGAGTAGAACCTGTCAATGTTCGATTTTGTATCTCAACATCAGGCTGGTTGGCCACACCTGCCTTGGGACGATCATTATTTGCTATACTGCTTACACAAAATAGGAAAATAACGACAAAATAAGAGGCAAAAATGGTGAAACAAGAGGAGGGAAGCGATCAGGGCGACAGACGAAACAGCATCACTTCAAGTCACGTCACCTCCAGCAGGGTCCCAACTGTTACTGCTCAGCATGCTGTCTAAACATCTGTCCTTCAGGTGACGGTCACACGTGAGCCCCTCCTCTGCCGACTGACATGCTTGTCTTTGCCCTGTCAATGTAGAATAGCTGGTAAATGTGAGAGCGGGACTCTGTCGCTCTCCCTCCTGTACCTCTCCTTCACACCGAGAGACACGTCGCAGCCGCTCGGTCCCTCCAACCTGCCTCGAGGTCCTATAATCTTTTTACAATGTGTTGAAACAGAGCAATAAATCTGTTAGCTTACAATCTAATTTCCCTGGCCTTTTCCAGAAATCCTCATAAACTTTTGGCGCCCCCATTAACGGCCCTATTGAATCAGAGCGCTTAATCTGCTTCCAGGTGAGGGGTCAGAAAATGAATGCTTTGAGATCCATCACGCTGACGGGAGCAGAGAAAACTGGGCGAGGGAGAGCGCTGGGGAAAAGGGCAGCATCTCTTCCTCATAGGTCAATAGCAGCTAAGAGAGTCAGTCATTCACTTTTTCCCTCAGCGCCGCTCTCATTTTCCATTTAATATGGACATCCAATTAATGTGAGCACGTCTGGGGCGGCCCGGATCTCCGTGAATTATGGCCCATCATCCCCCCAGTTATGGCTCGGCTAAGAGAGAGGAGGACAGAGGAGAGGAGAGGAGAGGAGAGGAGAGGAGAGGAGAGGAGAGGAGAGGAGAGGAGAGGAGGAAACAAGCAGAGGATATATGAGAAAGAAGAGTAGGAGGAATAGAGAGGAAATGAGGATGCGGGAAGAGTCAAGAAAAGAAAGGAGAGAACAGGAAACAAGGAGAGGATGAGAAAGGAAAGGAAAGGAAAGGGGGAGAGAAGAAGGATGAAAAGAAAAGGCAAACAAAGTAAAGGAGACAAGGAGAGGAGACGAGGGATGATGAAAGGAAATAGAGAGAATGAAGAAAGGAGAGGAGAAAAGAGAGAAATTATGAAGAAAAACAAAAATTTGAGACAAGGAATAAGGAGAGGAGGGCAGGAAACGAGAATTTAGGAAATGATATGAGTGGGAAAGAAGAATGAGAGGAGAGAAGATAATAATAAAATAGATTAAAGAATTAATTAAAATGGAATAAATAAAAAAAGGAAAGGAAACAAGAAAGGAAGCAGAGGAATAGCAAGAGGAGAAGAAAGTTAAGAAAATGAGCGTAGGAGAAAAAAACGAATGGAAAACAGAGAGAAGAGGAAAAGAAATGAGGAATGAGGAAGAAGAAGTAAGGGGAATGAAAGTGGAAGAAGATGAGGGAAGGAGAACTGGGAAAAAAGAAAAAGAAAAAGATAATAAGAAGAGGAAAAGGGAAAGAACAGGTGAGATACATGAAAAGGAGGAGAGGAGAGGAGAGGAGAGGAGAGGAGAGGAGAGGAGAGGAGAACATTTCCAGTATTAGAGATAATTGATTGGTTGTTGGGGCAGCAATGGTTGCCACTGATTGGCTGCTGCGAGGAAGAGCCAGATTAGATTCCAAAGTAGAACGACAGACACCTGAGCTGTGTGTGTGTGTGTGTGTGTGTGTGTGTGTGTGTGTGTGTGTGTGTGTGTGTGTGTGTGTGTGTATCCAAACAGCATTACACCAGGGCCTGTGATATTAAACCTGGACAGCAGCACCTTATTGTCGCAGCAATGGGGATTTGTCATTGTACCTCATTATCCAATTAACACCATGTGGCCCCGCGGCCAAACATACACACACACACACATGCACTGAACCTTGTTCTGTGTGTGTGTGTGTGTGTGTGTGTGTGTGTGTGTGTGTGTGTGTGTGTGTGTGTGTGTGTGCGCGTGTGTGTGTATGCGCGTGCTAATATGTGGGTTTCAACAAAGTTAAAATAGGAAATGTTGGAGGAAACTTTCAGCTCTGCTGCCAGCTGCTGATACATTAAACTGTTTAAATTCATGACACAGAATGCGTCTGCTGATCCTTACAAGGCTTGTTAATTAGTTTAAAGAATGGAGTCAAATTACAAATTCACAATGTGACTGAATTCTCTAGTTTGTTTCTTTCTTAGTGCACCTCAGCACTCATTTAATGCACACCCAACTTTGAAAACACCTGTGGGACTGATCCAAGATCAGGCTTCACTGAGTTGTCTGGGTAAATTTGTTGACTGAAGCCTGGATTCTTATTGAGGATTTGAGGGGATTATGAAGATATTCAGGCTCAAAACACCCAAACACGCATACATACTCGAATCAGACACAGAAACAGGTTTACTGCACAGTTTTTTACATGCCTTGGCATTTTGTGTATGAGGAAAAACAAGTACTGCAAAGTCAAGACACATCAATTAAAAAATATACATCTGGAATTAAATGATATGCATCAAATTATATGAAATCAGTGTTTAGAATGAAAAGAGCTACACAGCATTTAAAGATCAACTGGAAATAATAACAATAAGAGAGCTGAATCTGCCACGTTAGGTTTATTTAGTTAATGCTCTTCATTCCAGGCTGCAACCATCTTTTGCAATGGAGCTGTTGCAGAGTTTGTAGCTCCTTTTGCAGGGTGAGGTCGGTAACCTTGTGCCAAACCATCAACCATTTCTGGCTTCTTGGTAACTTGTAAGTCCTCTTACCTAGACAACATGAGCAAACCCAGAGGAAAATTTTACTGCTCAAAGCTTGCTCCTTTATGGCTATGGAGCCGAAAAGGAGCTCAATGAGAGTTCTCATTTCAGTCTTGTTGTAGTCTTTTTTCGTCTCAAACATTTCTCATTTGTTTCTCCTAAAATTCCTTTGGAGCAATAGGTGAGACTTGAGACTTTCCCGCTTAAACCTTGCTCCTTTCCAGCAATGGGGAGACATTCTGAAACTTCATTGAGAGCTTGATGAGATCTCCTTTGAAACTTACAGGGAGCCCAAGTTGAGATTTTCTGCACCTGTTTCTCAGGAGAAACAATTGAGAAACAGGAGAAATCAGCCACAGCCTCACTTTGGTCTCACATAGATCTCACAGTTGTCTTGGAGAAATGAATGAGACACAACTGAGATCTCTTTTCCAATTTTCGTTTCCTCTGGGAAGAACTGGGGACAGTGGTGGCAAAAAACTGACTTTAACTGGCAGAAACCTTGAGCAGGACCGGACACAATGATTGGCAGCCATCTACCTCGAGCGGTTGTGTAACCTCCTGGGAAGCCAACAGGAGCTGTAGTTTTCATATCCAAAAGATAAACTTTAAGCTATTGAGACAAATTTGGTTGCACCTGGAGTTTAGCTTCAAGAGCACTACTTCACTGTTGAGCATTAAGCTACTACAGTGATTTAGGATGGAGGTGAGGGCTAAAGTTGTGCCCGCTGCAGGAGAAGACAAATGTTTACCGTACACTGTAGCTGTGACCTTTGTCTATTTCATATCTTCTTTTCCATGAAGCACATATTTGCGTTGTGTAGATCCTCATTTCCCAACAACTGTGGGAGCTGGACTGGCATGTCGATGGGCTTGACAAGATTCACACACTAAAAAGCAGCACAGCCCGTCCTCGCAGCAGCTTGGCACGCAGGGGCTCAAAGTGGACGGATTGGAACATTAAGTGGAGAACAGAGAATGAATGAAAAGAAAACAAACTAATAAAGAGCATATCAAAACACGGTTCATCCTGGCATTTCCTCAGATTTGGAAGCGTTTCAAACCAAATGAAAAAAATGTGCATTTCATTAAATGCTAATAT
The DNA here is from genome assembly GCF_900880675.1 of Sparus aurata. Taxonomy (NCBI): domain Eukaryota; kingdom Metazoa; phylum Chordata; class Actinopteri; order Spariformes; family Sparidae; genus Sparus; species Sparus aurata. The sequence continues at coordinate 12,404,950 of NC_044208.1, read as the reverse complement.
CTGAGAGGAGCTCTGCAGATTCGCTCTGATTGTGTCTCTGCTCACAAATAGATCTCGCCCTGATTTCGGAGGAAAATACAGGAGTTATTGCAAGGATCCAGCAAGTATTCCAGCGTAGAGCCCTCTAAATCCTGATGTCAGATGTTTTATTATTAAAACTATGAAACATTCAGTCCACTCTTTGCATTTCTCAGAGGCTCAGAGACTAAGAGGAAGAGAGAGACGGGACCGACTGGAGTCGCTCATAATGCCAGATACACACCACAACTGATCGCCTGACACCAGTAGATGAGGACGCTCGACGGACTTTTGTGAAAAAGAAAACGACGAATTAAAAATGTTTGCCTCGTGTCTCTTCACATACATTACATTTTAAACATTGCTGTCTTTATTTGAACGTCCTCAGCACGGAGGCAGACAGGAAATAAGGGAGGAGAGGGGGGATGAGTTCCCTGACTTTCCGGACATTGCGGCAATGTGGTATGCATCACCACCGCCTTACACATCATTTTAAAGATGAAGAATATCCAGCTGTAAGAATTCCAGCAGGCTGGATGGTATTATCATAGTTTCGGAAAGTGGTGGCTACAGTGCAAGCCCTACAAATACTATATGATATTACAGCGTATCCACCACTGTCCGTGTAGAACGTCTGAACTTCTGATGGAAACAGCATAAAAGAATAAGATACATGATTAATAATCTCTATGTTTCATATGAATTTCTACAGCACTGCAGCCCTCCAGTCATTTCATGTTCAACTTACATATTTGAGGTGAATTTTGTGTCAAAAGACGGAGGGGATTGTCCTGCCAGAGACCACAGTTTGAGATGGCGTTTCAATATTTATAAGCAGGAAAACTACTGGATATTTTTAATGAGATGCCAGGACATTTTCCTGCCCTATCAGTGGTAAATAAACTGGTTTTCTTGACAAGACATGCAATGATCTTATCCAGACCCTAACCAAGTGGTTATTGTCCCTAATCTAGACCAGGCCAGTAATCACAGAGTTGTCACAACTTAAAATAGAAAATTGGGCGTAAACAGACATAAAGTTGAAACAAATCCATGGTTTGCATAAACCAATATTGCCCAAATTATTCAGACTACTTGGAAAAGACCAAAACCAACAATGAATTCTTCCTACTAGCTTCTTTGTCTGTGTTGCTAGAGCATGATGTAGCATATTCCTCTTTTCCAAGCTCCAGTTTTGTCCAATAAGTATTAAAAACAACACAAGGAGCCATGATGTTGCACTGGGAGACATGTTCCTTCATTATGACTATGGTCACTGTTTATTTTTGACTCAATCTTACATGAAATGTTGTGCTAATGTTAATACTTACTAGCAAAGTAAACGTGTCCACCACAAACCACAGTGCCCAGCTGTTTAAAGAAACTAATGTAGAAAATGAAAGAAAAAGAAGAAGAAGAAGAAGAGGCTTTCTTTTATTCTTAACCACAGAAAGAATTTTGAGAACATCCTGTGTTTTACCTAAACTGTCTACATGACTTCCCGTCTGGGTAGATATCAACTTGCAGGATATGAGACATGCAGCAGGAAGGCTCTGGTTTCTAACCTGCCATATCATCTCCACGTGGAGTTAGCATGTTTTCCTCGTGCCTGTGTGGATTTTCTCATGACGCTCCAGTTTCCTCCCACAGACCAGAAACATGCAGCCCAGGTCGACTGGTGACTCTGAAATGCCCTCAGGTGTGAATGTGAGTGTGGATGGTTGTCCGTCTCTATGAATGTGTCAGCCTTGTGATGAACTGGCGACACGTCCGTGGCGTACCCCGCCTCTCGCCCCGTGTCAGCTGGTGTGTACAGCTAATGGATGGATGGAGCTCCATTTGTGCCTCCAGATGGCTGCTGCAGAGAGCTGCATTCAGATTGTTTTAAAGCCTTCTGAGCTTGTACGTCTTTGAATCATTGAACTCAACTTTTTAGCTCTCCACAGTGAAGTCGGTAAATACAGCATTATGCCTAACTGAAGATAAGAGAACTACATGCAGTGTAAATCCACTGTACATAAGATACTCCAGAAACCATCCTGTGAAATCCTTCAAACTTAAGTGACTCCATACAGTGTAGTAGCCTTGGCACTGAAAAAATACATAAAAATTATGACTTCAAGGTGTCCTTGCTTGTAAGAAACAAAAAAAAAAACAAGTCCCTATATCTCTCTGAAATATGATTTTCTATATCGTAGTGTCGTGCATCAAGTTTAATCAGATTTTTGACAAGAAATTAGTCAAATATAAGCAGATAAGATGTTCCTGCAGACCAGCTGCTGGATGCGCTATGTCAGTTAGCATCAACATCAATACTTTTAATACTTCTAAAGTTATATATATTTTTTTGCTTTGGAGAAGGTTATTAGAAAGAAAAGGAAAAGACAGCTGAAGAATAAATAAATCACGGCCATTTTCTCCCTAAAAATAACATTAAAAATTACTTTTTCTCCCCGTGAGGATTGCATAAGTATTCTGGCCTTGGAGGAAAGTGGATAGGACTACTGTAGTTGAGGCTCTGTGCACGTGAGTGTGTGTGTGTGTGTGTGTGTGTGTGAGTGTGTGTGTGTTGTCAGTGTGTATCTTCGCTGTACGGTAGCCGTGTTTTTAAAGGCCTAATGTTTCCTGACATCTCACAGTTAAAGTATCATAGAGGCAGAATGATCGCCCCTGGCTAGCGGGAAAGAGACTGCCTGGGGCCTTTCGCTCTGGGCAAGAGTGTGTGTGTGTGTGTGTGTGTGTGCGCGTGAGTGAGTGTGTGTCTGTGTGTGTGGATGTGGGTGTGTGTGTGTGTGTGTGTGGGTGTGTGTGTGGTGAAAAAGCCTTTCAATGTGCAATATTCTCTGTGTCATCAGCTTAAACAGCTAAACAGGGTGTTCAAGGCTGAGATGAGGAGGAGGAGGAGGGATGGTAAGAAAAAAGGAAGAGACAGAGAAAAGGAGGAGAGGCGGCGATGGGGGGAGAAAAACTCTCGCGGACAACCGGCTCTTGCAGACTCCTCTTTTTAATGAAGGAGGAAACGAAGACGAGGGGTGAGGGAGGAAGAAAAGAGGAGGAAGATCGTTGCGTTAAGTCGACTCTTATTATCTCATTCTGCTTCTCTCTCTTACTCCTTCGTTTTCTCGGGGTGTGTGCCGGCGCCATGCGATCTCCATTAGCAGCGACGCCGAGAGAGGGAAGAAGAGAGCTGTGGCATTAAGACCCGTTTGTTGTCGTTCCTGAAATAATCAAGCCGATTTATAATATTCAGCACTAAATTATTCAAGTGTTTAAGGCTCAGAAGTTTGGGAGCAAAATTGCTGCTTCTTTTTTTTCCTGCCTTTTTAAGCGCAGGAGTGGTAACGATGTGCACCGCCGGGCCTGGGACCAGCTACTGTAGGCCCGAACTGGAGGTCTGATCTCTGCTTATTAGCGCTCACGTATTCCCCCTTTAGTGCTCTTTGAGGGTTACAATCTCCAGCTCCTGTAAACAGGCAATTAACAGCAGACCTGAGCAGCGACACAATGCAATTAGGGCTATAAAAAAAAAATCAGGCTTTTTAATATTCTTAATGTCAATGTAGGTAAAAGCTGACAGTGTGGCTAATAGGGACACAAAGCAATACCTTACAGATGTATTATTAGCACACAGCTGCAGTGGGGTTTTTTTTTTGGCCTGTAGCTGCCGGCGTGCAGGAGAAGAGTGAGAGAGGAAGGGAGGGTCAGGGTACAGTAGTGTATAATGGCGTCTAGTGTGAGTCCACACAACAGATGAAGTCATTTCACACTCGTCTGTGAATGAAATGAGAGCCCGCCGATACCATCTCCCCTCGCGCCCGCTCTCTGCCAGCAGAGCTTTTGATCTTCCCGAGCGGCGCCGAAATGATCTTCTGTCCGAGTTTTTTTTACAGCGAATCAGTGCCGGACAATTCTCTCCCTCTGTCCCCATTTTCTGTCTCGTTGTGAAAAGCCGCTGAGCCAAGAGTTCAAAGCTGGAGCCCAGATGAGATGAGCAGCAACTCGCGAGGAATTACATTAGTGCCCGACTGTCCCGTGTGCCGGCACGCAATACATCAGAAAGAAGGGGAGAGAATATTTTCATGTCTTGGGGATGACCTTATAGTGCCATAAAGGGCTGACAGAGTGTTACTGCAACCCCTTAATCCCCCGTGGCGCTGACCCGCATCTTTGCTGACTGGATTACAATCAGGTGGAAACAGATCTTTGCGGGTGAACGAAGACACATGGACATACAACAACATAAACCGAAGAAAATCAAATAGAGAGAGATGAGTTTAAATGTGTATAGTATCTGAGTATGTTGGAGTTTAATCCTTCGAAATCATCCTGGGAAGTCATTTAGTTTAACAATTCTTGAAGCAATCTGGATATTTGTAGCAATAGCTACAATTAGCTTGTAGTTTTTGTTGCTATTTACCTCAAACAGCCAATGTACCGACTGAACAGACGTTAGCTTTAGCTGGCTAGCAGTGTACCTTGTACAAGTGGAGTGTGGAGTCTGCCTGTGTGTGTTTGTGACAGTTGAGACAAACTGTCTGACTGACCTCTGAACCCAAATGCAACTGTAGTTCGTGAAAGAGAGACAGAACGAAAAGAGGGGGTTTGTTTCTCGTCCCAGCATATTTTTTTAATTTGGAGACATGCAGCCTCAGGACTGACATAACGTTATTGTTCAAGTTGAAACATGTAATTAAAAAGACATAACTCTTTATGTCTCCGTTCGTGCAGGCAAACTCAAGATCATCTGTAGTTAAGGCTTAATTGTAAACTCGCATTTGCTGATCTTTTTGGCCACTAGGAGGCAGTAGAACTGATATATCATCATTAGCAATCAGTTGATTTTTTTTTTTTTACACATCCAACAGTTACGTGGCAAAATTAGCTGTTTCTGTCCACCTGATAAGTGTAGATCCAATATCCACTCTCCTTTTGCTCTGTTTTTGGTTTCCACCAACTCCTGAACAAAACATCTGTCTGTTTAGCTGCCATATGCTCCACTTTGTTCATTAGTTACTGTAGTAAAGTTTACTGGAGTACAGCTTTTTTGATTTTTTTGCAATAAAGCAAAAATCTATTAGCTAAAAGACACAGTCCAGAGCGCCCATTAGCTCCATTGGTAGAACGGGTGTCCCATGTACAGAGGCCTCGTCCTCGCTGCAGCAGCCACGGGATCGAGTCCCTGGCTGGGCCCCTTTGCTGCGTGTCACCCCCCCTCTCTCCCCCCATCATCGCTGAAGCTGTTCTATCAATAAAGCTGTACAAAGGCCAAACAATTTATTAAAATATAGTCCAGTGATAATTCACTTTGGTTCATCATATTACATATTGACTGTCATCGCTTCACATACAGAAGGCTTACACAACATACATACTGTATATTGACATATATTCACAAATATAATTTAACATATCGAAATACATCTGTATATACAGAAGGAGTCAACATATATTTGATGATACATGGCATTATACATCCCATAATACTCTCTGAAAATATACATTGATACATTCAGAGATACATTTCAAATACATTACCGGATATATATTTCAATACATAAGAAGGTGACACTAATATCAAACATTAACCATAAACATTAATCTCGTGTTAAGTTGGTTTCGGTCGTTTAAAACCTGTACGGTCATCTGTTGAACCTGTTGAACTTCCTGTTTAGCCGATGTTCCCCCGTTCTCATATCTGTGATGTGTAATAAAGGCCAAAACTAATATAGAAATTAGAAATGCAAGCCAAAATGGTGCCTGGCTTGATGTAAACCTCTAACAAAGAGGAAGAGAAAGGAACATTTGATGTCTTCCAAAACGCACAAAAGAAATATGAGCACACGCACACACACACACACACATTTCCTGTCTTCATGTGGAGTGAAAGCAGCAACATGCAGCGAGGGAGAGTTGAGCCATGAATCATGACTATTATCATTAGGTTAAGCACCAACCGACCCCAAAGGCAGTGAACGCCTCTGTGGAGAAAGTCTAAATGAGCCTGATTATTATTATTGTCCTCCAAATGAGAGTGATTAGTATTGATGTCTAAATGAGCACTGAGGTTATTATTGCCCTGATTATTATTATTATTATTATTGTGGAGCGGGCGGCCTCGCTCATCTTCGCTTCATTCACTTTTAATTCCACAGGCTGCCTCTTTTACAGACAGCAGCGCCACATGGCCTCTGTCACACACGCACACACACACACACACACACACACACACACACACACACACGCTTGCATGCAAATCTAATAAAAGAGCAGTTACACATACATGTTCACACACTGATTTACATGCAAAAACAAAAAAGTGCGTAAGACAGAATTGCACACGCCCACACACAGAAACACACACTTGTGTGCACCTGAATCAAGGCGAGGGCCCGCACCAACCAAGGCTGCATCGGGGGGCGAGCCAGCAATGCCTGATGGAGCAGATGGAGGCAATTCCCCGCCTTCCCCCGAAACAGAATAAATAAATCATCGCTACATCTGGACAGATAACAGATCTGAGGAACCAGCTGAAAGGAGCGTCGCGTATGTTAATTCAGTTAGCATGATCGACGTGAGGGGCCCCGTCGTCCCCACCGCGTTGTTTTTGGAGCTAATCGTTGCTGCTAATCGGTTTGTAAATACGGTTGCTTTGGTCTGTTTCACCACTGTCAGAGTGTCGTTCTAGCTTTCTTGTGTTAGAAATGCAATAAGGATGTTTTAAAGATAATAAAACCGTCAAGACTGAGCTTATGTGTCTGCCTATTGAGTGATTCTAAACGCTGAATTTAGAATTAGGCCTGTCTGTGCACACGTATCTGTGAATGTGTGTGTTTGTCCCTGTGTGTGTTGGTGTCAGGACAGCTGTCAGATCACTTCGCTGATTGGCCAGTATGACAGGCATCAGAAAGTGCCGTGGGAGGAGAAAGGAGGAGGCGGGCTACCCGGCTGTCAATCACTGCCAGTCACAAGTCCAGCTCAGCCGACAAAGCATCACCTGGGCCCACACACACACACACACACACACACACACACGCAAGGATACACACACACATAAACACACAACCTTTAAAGCCCACATGGATGAACATAATCCATAAATCTCTATGCAAACATCCCAAAACACACAATTCCACACTCTATACTATAAAAAAAAAATACCTTCTACTGCTTTTCACACACACATAGTGACTGACTCTATATCATTTTCACACACACACCCACACGTCGTCAGTCTTAACACAGACAGGCTTTTGGTTTGACAGAGTAATTATGACGTCCCACTCTGAGGGAGCCCTGGGCTGAAAGGTGAGAGTTATCGATCCCACACAGGAGGAAATTTATCAATGTCCAAATGCTCAGCTCTGACAGGAACCCAATCCACTTAGAGCGCAATGTTCAAACTGCTCCGAAAACCCACCTCGGCTCAGCTCGGAGGAGGAGGCGGTTGGCTGGGACGAAGGCCGACGCTGGGATGGAGAGGTCAGAGACGAAGGAAGAGCACCAGACACAGTCAGTGTGCGGTTTCACTTTATGGTCAACAGGCTCTACAGATGAAAGTAGCAAACGCGTTGTTTGTCCACCAGAAAGACACAGGGAAGCATTTTCTACATAGAGCCGGAGTCACGCCTCTCCATTGGACCTTATTTCAGAAAAACTTTGAATGGTAGTGAATGAAAAGAGGCATATTATTTTGTGATCCGGCCTGAATTGCGACATGAACTATACATATGAGTGACGTCGTCTTGTTGAACAGTCACCAAAACCCTCAACTTAAACATTGTAGAGCTGCTCGTGTATGTTAGCAGAACTGACGAATTCTCCTTTCACATAAATGCAGCCGTCAATATGACTGGATCCATTGTGATTTTCACCTTTTTAGTACCTTTTCTGTGCCGAGTTCGCGGCCATGTTGGGGATACGTCTTGAGTGAGACGGTGTAGCTCACTGAGCGGTTTAACACAAAACTACATAGTATTTCACTTCATTTTACATCTAAACTGAGACATTCCCGACATGAAAATGATCTTTTTTAAATTCAAAAATATCAATGTGTAGTTCATGGAACAATTCAAGCGGGATCAAAAAAAGTTTGGTCTCTCTCCATTTACTATCAAAATAAGGTCCCATTGGCATGACTTCAGCTCTCCAGGATGGCATCGTCTGTCTGTACCTTCAAATGAATCTGTTTTTATCATGAAGCAACAGGCGGTACCTAAACCAAACCAAACCTCAGTTAAGAAAATGACTTGATTCTGTTTTTTGTTCATCATGGTTACAAAGTAAACACTTGCTTAAACCTATAAAAGCTAGAATGAATGCAAGGTAGGGCAGTTTATTATAGTGTTGGATTTTCCAACTGTTCCTGTTGTGCGTTTGGTGCTCGATCAGCCCAAACTCCTAAAGAAATTGCTGACATTTTATGTGTCAAACCCTTCAAATATGTATCATACAGTATTGTGTTTAGATTACATGAATATGAGATGACTTTCTCATAGGAGCAGATGGGGGGGGTGATGTAATGCGAATGGGTGTCAAGCAAGGCACCACTGTTGTAAACAGCCGGCATCCTGTTAACAGAATCAGGTCATTTTAGTGACCGTCTCTGTGGTACTTTTAATGAGAGCCGTCTTTGCGACAACCAAACAGGTATTTTAAGCCAAAGCATGATCTTTATCTATCCCCAAAACAAGGTTTTTGTGGGTTAAAGATAGGCAGAAAAAATTCTCACAACATCAAATTAAAAATCAAAAGGGGAAGAAATGTAAATGTTCAACATACCCTAACATACCATATGATTTACAGAGACATACAACGCTAACATTTATTCTGGCAATTTGATTGTACCCTATCCATCCAACCTGGACTCATTGAGTTGCCCCGTTTTAGCCTTTTGGTCTTTTAAAAAGTGGATTTTTTGCCATTGAATGTAAATTATATTTTTTAATTGAATGAATTTGCCCGCAGTCTGAAACTGCTGTGACTGAAGGCTTGTGTCAAAATATTTAGAGTGCTTTCAGAAACCGTCTGCTCTCGTGTTGGTTGGAATCTGAAACATTTGTCTTTGACTGACAAATCTGGCTTTACCGCAGCGCGAGAGGCAAAGAATTTGATATCAAGCTTGCAACGCACTGGAATTCTCACTACGGGAGACTCTCCTGTTTTAGACAGTTAAACACAGAACGAAGGAGGAGACAGTAGCTCAGTGAAGACAGATAAGAGGTAGCCCAGCATGTCAGGGAATATGTGAGATCAATGTAAACGTGACAAGATTCAGTGACAAAGCTCACAGCGTTTGGTGTTGTCGACTGGATTCCCTGGTCTGTGGGTGACAGGCCGGACCTTCTGGAGGTTTGCAGGATTGTTGTGATCCAACAACATGATGCAACTTCATGCAGAGACCGTGTTCCAGGATCTGTTCCAGAGGTAACTCACTTACAGGAGTACAAACTAGGGGTAGACTGATTATCAGCACTGGCCAATTATTGGGGCTGATATTCAGCATTTCCCGATTATTTTTCTGTCAGATTGCCGATAAAATAAACAAATGTAAAAATCGGTAGACCCCTGGTAAAAACTTCAGCGAAGGAAAGAAAGAAAAAAAAATTTATTGCTACAAAAAAGGTAAGTGTTAAGTGTTCTGTAAAAGTGTTTCCTATGTATGACAAAGGAACCTTGTATGTCTCACCGTGTATCATGAATAGTTTCCTGTGCTCCATCTGCACAGTGACAGCACAGAATGGTATGACATCATATGCAAACAAGCTCAAAATCTGAACTCCATATCGCATTTGCATTCATATTAATGCCAGTTCCAAATACTGAACCATTGCAACATAACTGTATCCTCATATTTTTCCATCTGGAACCAGAACAAGATGGAGAGATGGGATGGGAAACACTCAGCTTGCCAACAAATCTGATCTCTGATATTTTCAGAATACAGATAGATATAGATATGGGTGGTAAACACTGGGAACCCAGATTTCTGCATGTTACAAAGTCAGTTCATTTATCTTGATCACAGCAATGTGCAGGAACAAACATCATTCAATCAATGGCATCAATGGAGAGTGAGTTTGTTTGAATGTCTTCAAGTTCATCATGTGAAAAGATTTTCCACTTTCAACACTGTCAACATCAGGAGGTGGCCACTCCTGTTTTGGCGATAAATTCTCATCGTATTATATAACAATCACGATGCACCGACTCATTCAACCCAGGGAGTGTGTTTCCTCCGCTTCATGCATGCAGAAAAGCGATGCCGTATTTTCACACCACATCAGAAAGGATTTAAAACCGGGCTATTTATCTCCTCGAAACCATTTTTTTTAGCAATTTTCTGCATCATATAGAAACAGATTGTTCCCTCCGTTTAGTCGATACTTCTATCAGAAGACTGCTTTCATAATGAGATTGTCGTGAGAGCGGCCTGTCGACTCAAACGTCAGCGAGAAAGGGGTGAAAAATAAATCCATTAGGGACGTACGTGTGTGTGTGTGTGTGTGTGTGTGTGTGTGTGAAGCCTCTGTTTTAAAAGTTTAGCCGGTAGAACACACACTGCTCCTGTGTGTGTTACACGTGTGTGTTATTCGTCTTCCCCCGCTCATCAGCTCTGCCATCATACTAAGCGAGCACCTGTGGACATCTGCCTACAGCCCGGGGTGATGTCTGCACCTTCATTTTTCTCAGACAATGAGTGGAATCATTTCCCCTCACGCAGACCTCTTCATCATTATTGACACGGAATTATTGATCAGGACCTCGGCCGGTAAATTACAAGCTATTAGTCAAACTCTCTCCCCCCCCCCCCCCCCCCCCCCCCCCCACACCACCACACCACCACCACCACCAGTTTTGAAAAGACCAAAGAGTGAAAGGTTGATGGAGTGACATTATGGAGAAGCTCTGAGATCCGCAAGGTGGTTTATGCCGCCAACTGGTTTTATAAACGTTCCTGTTTTGTTGGTTTTTTTGGTTTTTTTTTCCACCTGTTAAGAACATTTATCAGGTGAATGCAGATTAAACAGCAGACAAACACACACTCACCCGGCTCATTCCTCAAGGTGCCACCGAATCAACATTAGTTCAAGGAAGCCGAGGTTCCAGGTGAAATCTGCAACATTGAAGTTAGAGAGCACACAAGCTGCCTCACTTAATTTTTTTCTTCGTTTCTTTTTTTTCTCCCCTTTTTTTTTTTTTTTTTGATGTTTTGCCCAGGGCCTATCCTACTAAAGAGAAGTAATTTGGCTTATCTTATCCCAGAGACCTAGCAGCTGCTTTTTATTCTTTTTTGTGAGGTCTTTTTTCTCATTTAGTCCAACAAAGATTGTCCTCATAGATTGACCTTCTCTGTGCCTGCAGGCCGTTGCCCTCATGCCAGTAACTAGATAACACACTCTATCAGAGATTTGAGAAAATCATTGGGAAAGCAGTGGGGCTGATAGTGGCATCAATCCTAACCTGACACCAGGCTGGGTCAACCATTTATCTCTCCACACCGCCTCTGGTCACAACAGCGGCCATCTTGCTCTGCTACATCCTTCTTTAATAACCTTGGCCACGTCTCTTTGCAGACTGAGAGGATAAGACGCCGTGGCCACTCGTAGCGCCTCGCCTGATCGCCGCCGTTTTTGTTTGCATTGCAGCCCCGTGAAAATCGCATTTCGGAGTGTTTCGTTTCAGATCAACAAGACGCTCCAACACACACACACACACACACACACAACGAGATGTGCCTAACAAGAGGGCCAAAGCTCACAAACTCGTTAGTGTAGGAGTTAATGGTGACTCCGCTGTCATTAATTCCCCATGGTGTTTGACTTAAATGCTTCTATATTGGTGGAGTGAGAGATTCCCAGAGGCCTCCTAGCACTGAGATCATTGTTTTTCACTTACTAACAATGAACTTATGATCAGAGCGCTGCGAGGCTTTTAAAAAAATGCCCCGCAGGATCATTACAGACCCTGTGTGTGTGTGTGTGTGTGTGTGTGTGTGTGTGTACGTGTGTGTGTGTGTGTGTGTGTGTGTGTGTGTGTGTGTGTGTGTGTACACGCGTGTGTGTGATGCCAATGAGGCCGGCAGAGCAGCAGTGTGTCCGAGGCTCATCTCGGTGCTCCGTGGCGCAGCCGGGATGAGAGTGGAGGTTAAATGGGGCGTCATCAATCTCAATGAAGTGCAATTATTTTCTCACTTATTAATCATTGCAGGCTAATAGCTAGTGGCAAAGCCGGGCCCCACCATTTGTCAAACTTAGCAGATTTCTGTAATTTTGTTTCCCCATTTCCCTCTAATGTTTGTGTAGACTTTGGCAGATATCTATGGAGGGCTGCAATAAGTCTGTGCCTCCAAGTATCTATCTCCTACCTGCACGGCAGAACTAACTGAACTTCTCGCCGTTTCTCCGTGTGAGTGATTCTCTCCATTTCAGAGCTGAGTGACTATTTCATGGTCTGTGGCAGAGCAGAATGGAAAGCTTTATTTGCAGGGTGCAGCACAGACGGCCTATTGACGGTTAACGACACTCAGGCCCTAACAAACTTCACCCGGCGCTCCATACTGTAGCGTGTTTGTGCCATATGATGTGTATGTATTTACATTTTATTACATATTTTATATTACATTACGGAGAAAACAAAGAGTAACAAAAACCGTGATTGATGCAATGCAGCAGTACTGCCATTTGGCACTTGATATTTATAAGAAAGGTCATTATGAGATGTTTTATCGAAGATCCGCTCGGAACGAGGTCCAATCAGGTCGTGATTTAAGAGTGACTTTAATGCCAGGCTCAGCAGTGGTCTTTATCTGCCCTATCTGCCCAAAAGTTCAAATGTGATGCGCTTCTAACCACACTAAAACCACTTTTACGCCCAAATTAGCGCATATATGTGGATTTTTTAATCTAGGGTAAACCCACTTATAATATGCATTTGACTCCTTTCACATTGCAAGGAGACCAATTTGCCATTTTGTTGAAAATGTTTCCTCGTGTCATCGTGAATGCGCCAGAAAAACAGGGAGCCGTCGAAAGCAGCAGATCACATACGTCATCAGACTACATCCCATGTTGAGCTGATAGCAGGAGTAGCTAAGGAGCGAGACATCGCGCTTCTTTTCTCATCGAGGAGAGCTGCACATGGGCAGAACCTGTAAACATATATTTAACTTCTCTCTGTCAAACATGCTGCCTGAACAGAGACGGATGGAAAAGTATTAACACGCTTGTGAAAATTTAATCACAGCCGATCAATGCCAAAGCCAATATACACCTGTGACTACTAAAGAGTCAGATTACCAGTGTTAGTGGTGTATGTGGTGTTGTTTTTTTTTTTTTTTTTGCTCAGTGTGACAGGGGTATTAGCGATGTCACAGTGTACTGATCACACCTTCGACTACACCACAGATTGCTTACCTTGCGAGACATCTGGGTTCTTAAAATCAAGAGATCATGTGATCTTTCAAATCCAACTTGCCAGGCTTTGTGGCCGAACACACAGTGGTTTGACCAGCAAGAGAAGTGATGGTGTGTTCGTTTGTGGCTCCTTATTAGGTGAGCGTAGATGTTACTATATCAACCCAACTGACAGGATAAATGTTAGATAAGTATGTTTCTGCAAAACCACAGACAAGTTATGGCTTTATGTTTCTTTATGTTGCAGCTTTACCATTCTTTAGGTTAAAATTTCTACGTCTTTCTTGTTACAGCCCTGTGCTTGTGTTCAGGTTAGGTTTAGGCACAAAACATCATGTGTTGGCTTAAGTTAGCTGTCAGAAACAGACAGAAAAAGTCCCAAGGTCTCCATAAAACGCCTTCCTCTTTTGCCCCTAACGTGGCTGGTGATGGTTCAGCTTCCCCCAAAAAACACAAGGTCTCCAGTGGTGTCACACTTACAAATGTTGAAACACTCCACCACCACCCCCTCCACTTCCATGAAAACTCTTAGACATGTGCAAGTGATATGAAATGTTTTGTACAAACGTCAATATGGTGTGTAGCCTATGACATGCACAAACTTTGACATATCCGTCAAAAACCTTAACTGCTAAAATGATATCCTGGCGACTGGGCTGCCTATAGCATCAGTTAAATCAGAATTATAGAATGTATTTAATCGAAAGAAGAGCAAAGAGTAGCGCCGAGGGCTTTTCTTGATGGAAAAGGTGGAAGTAACTTTAACTTTAGTGAGAGTTGGTAGCACTGTCCTACTGTTGATCTGACTGGTTGGAGTGATACACGGAAGGTTCCTCCAGGTATTTAATACTTAAATTACTAAATGCTTCTGTGTGACAAAACCATCATTTTCAAGGGAGTCATCTGTGCTGATACATGGCAAAAATGAGTGACTCTCCCGATCCCCTATGATCAGAATGTGATGACAGTTATTGCTTGTGTTGCCTGGGTGACACAGCTGTCGATCAAACCTAAATACACAAAGAGCACACGGCCCTGATGAAGCCGATAAGTGTTTGAGCGTTCAACTCCTATTATGACTGAATGAATACAATATCAAAGTAGATTTTTTGTTCATTTTGAAAAATGATATCTTAATTGTTTATTACAGGACAACAGCTCCATTCTGAGGTCACGTTTCGACAACCGAGCTATCGCCATGACAACTGGGCAAACTCCATCTGCGAAGGAGAGAATGGTGTGTGTGGTGTAATGATGTACATTTACATGAGTACAACTATTAACTCTAATTACAACTTGAGAACTTTGATTGCATGCTCCTTAAATACCATCTTCACTACATTTGAGAGGCAGTATTGCACTTAATAACCACTAAATGTATCTGAAGTCACTCATGTAACGTGTTTAAACAGCGTCAGAATCATGTTGATGGTACGGCGTCTCGTCATCGGTTGAATGGTGTCTCTGTCTCAGCCGCTCCGCCTCTTTATCACTTGTTTCTGCACTATGTACCATCAGTGAGAGGGTAGAATCACAGCGTTACATACATGTTGACTTAAAGATGAAAGTTTTCAACACATAACATTGCAAGTATTTCCTACATGTTAACACATCTCTAATCATTGCTGTGCATTAATATATGATATGCGTAAACACTGGCAGGGGAGATTCAGGATAGTAAGCACTTCACTTTTAATTCTTGATTACAGATTCACATTATTTGTAAAAGAGTGTCTTTAACTGTTCAAAATGTAACTCAGTAGAGGATCTGGATCTGGACACTCCTTCCATCACTCGTAATTATGTCAAAAATTATGAAAATCTTGGTTATCACAAAACAATAAGTGTCTTTTAATTCAAGCCCTGGCCTCTACAGACACCTTGTCAGGATTATTTGCATACTGTTATACACTGAATATGAAAAGCTCTGGTTTACAGCTCCAGGAGGAACTCTGGGGCTCGACTGCAGGACGTGACGGCTCAGCATCTCAGCGATTCTGTGTGCCAGATGTGTCGAGCAGAGGAAATACAACTGTTAGTGTTAACAGTTAGTTATTATCATCATTGTATAGCTGCTCTATTCTTGTTTTGTTCTCCCGTTTGAACGTCTTGTATATTCCTTATTACCCCAATAAAGTCAGCCATCTGTGTGTGCAGATGTCAGACAGATGTGTGTGAACGAGGGGGAACAAATATGACAGATTTATATTTTCACATAAAAATTTAAATGTTCACTGTATTCAATAATGTGTAATGTGACTCACATCGGTGTAGCCTCGACATGCACAGCACTTGATTTGAGTGTCAATAAGGGAAACAGTGATGCATAAATAGTTTGGCTGTGATTATCTGTCATTTGCCTACAGCTAAAAGAGCAGACAGATGTGTTTAAAGGCAGCGGAATAAAACAGCGCTGCGGAGGTGTTTGGTTTGGCAGCCTCCTCACGGAGAGCTGCTGGTGCTGAAGACAGTTGAGTGGTTCTCTCTCGGATGATTGTGTGGTCGGTGTGGGACATCTAGTGGCAAAAACAGGACAAGACACTATGAATTATCTATCTGATCTATGTGTTGGTTGATAAGACTGTTATTTACCATTTTTAACGAAATTATGTTTTCTCAGAATAATACAATTGTTTGCTTGGCACTAAACTGAGACCTTTTAATTCAAATAAAATCAATTATCATATCCCCAAATACATTAATGTTGGGTTAAAGGTGCACTACTGTATGTAGGTTTGGAGAATATTTTTTTTTATGCCTAAACAAACTAAATAGACAAACTCTCTTCGTTTTCATGACTGAATAAACAGAATGAACGAATTCACCTTAAAGGACAACACAGTTCCATAATGTTTTACTTTGTTTATATGTGGCGGACCCCGCCACCTTTCTAGCTTCAAACAGTGCTTTCTGGCGCCTTATTTTCCTTTAAGCTGAAAAGCTTGTTTATTCAGTTAAAAACAAACATTTCTGAGTTTGTATTGGTACCTCATTAATATTCTAAATATTATGTTTATTTTATTTAAAGAAGGGACAATGCACATTAATTTACATGAGTGCCAGATACTACCATGTAAATGTGCCAGATTTAGCCATACAGGCTAATTTTTAACTGCAGTCCCTGACAGGCTGATGGCATTAAAAAAATAAATTAATAAAAAAATATATTTCAAAAAGACACAACACAACAAACAAGCATAAACAAGTAAATTAACACATCCACTACTCGAGGACATGACTGAGGTTCCTGGCAGGTTAATGGCATATGAAAACACAACACATACAAGAACAATTATTAAAATTCTAATTTTGAATTTCTTCTCCAAAACTACACAGTGCTCCTTTGACAACATTTGACAATCATCCTACAATATAAAATGTAACGCCCATGCCCACAAACTGAAACGATAAAAGTAAATAATCTCTATATTTCATTTCATCATACAGTGACTGTATTATATGGCAAGATTTTACATATATCTGACAGGTGTGACTATTAGCCACATGCAGTGTAGTCTGAGGCCACTCCACATTCAGAGGATCGCTCAAAGCACAAACAGATAATTAAATATAATTAACAAAAACACATTTTGCTTTTATTCCAGTGATTATGTATGCGTGACATTTTTATTACCTATTGTGAACAATATTACAGATTTTCATTTGCACAAAAAAGCATGTTAATGTTGACTGGAGCTAATTTGCTCCTGAAATAAGATTATCTTGATGTGATAATTACATTTTATTCTCTTCAAGGAGAGCCGCACAATGAGTCTTTTGGCTCTGCCTGCACATCCTTTGTGATTGTATTAATATGTGCGCTATTTGTTTTGATCTGTTTTGTGTTGAAAAGAATTGCATTTTACAATCGTTATTTATATTGTGCAGATAAAAAAAACAGAGGTACACGTGCTGCTTCATGTAGTCTCAAAAACAAATGTTTTTGGTATTGTATAGTTCCTATCTGTTTTAATCCTAAAGAGCAAATTAAACTGGTTGATCTTTGTCTACTATTTGGTTATAATAACCCTATGTGTATTGTATTAATGTAATGATAATTAATATGTTAAGATGTAACAATAAGACAAAGACACACAAAAGTGCAGTTCAATAGATTGAATCCTAGCAGGGGAACTGTCAAACGGGCAATCATTGAAAGAGAGAACAAAAAAGAAAATAATAAGAACATCTTGCTGCTGCATCTTGTGTATGAAACAAAAGCTATTCAATTCTTTGTTTACTATTATAACATTCACCAGCAATTTGGCTGTTTGACAAAAAAGTTGAATTTTCACCCGATCACATTTTATTCTGTGGTTCTCTTATCCATAAACTTACTGGGCTAAATTAGATGCTTCTCCGTGGCTTCACTCAGAGGCGACATACGATCTCTTATAATTAAGGGTTAACAGTTCATTTATTTGTGATTTAACAACACCATGCTTATAAAAAAAAATAATAATAAAAAAATAAATTGTATTGAATGCTGAGCAAGAAACAGCATTCTGATGGCGCTGTTCTTATTCTCCAGGTGTGTGGATACTGTGTGGAGGGCAGTGGATATGGCGTCCTCCGTGGATCTGCTGGTTCTGAAGCATACTGGTGAGGGTCCAGGCTGATGCATGTTGTCTCTGATGTGCCGGACACCAGTTTCTCAAAACAAATCCAAATGGGGTTAGAGCCACAGGGTGGCATCAGCAGACTTCTTTAGGTACAGGGTCAATCGAGTTATGTAGCAATGACATACTTTTGTTGGCTAAGCATGGCCCTCATTCCCTCGACAAAGAGTCTTGAGTTTGGATTTTGGAATATTGCCAAAGCTCAGCGGCATTCACAAGTTTATGCTACTAACATGTTTTGTTCAGCAAGATAATCTTCACAGATGAACACCACTTCTGGGATTATCGAAGCGTAAATTAAATTGCTAGAAGTAAGAAGCTAATGTGAGGCTACCAAAGGACTACATGGCGGTGGCGTGACGTAAACGCTGTCGCCATTAAGCATCTGACTTCACATTTACTATACACGTTTTCTGTTGACTGATCGAGCTACAAGCTGTAAAGGCAGAGTTAGAATAGTTTGTAACTAGAGTCGGCCTATAAAGACAAACTAGTGAGTAAATGAGTCTCTGCATTCAGTGTGGTTGCGTTTAATGTCCGTGATGTCTGTAGTTTCATTTAGCTACTTGTTAGCAACCGCTGTTTTTAAGACACATTATAGATTTATAATTAAACTGTGGGCCATTTAATGTTGTATTTTATGTCACTGAACAAAATGTGTACATATCTTAAGCCTGTGGTAACCACAGACTTAATTTTTGGGCATTTAACCTAAAACCAATTAAAAAAACTCAACTACAAACTACACCACTACAGTATATGGTGGCAGAGCCATTACCTACCCCTAAACCGTCATGGCCTAGGTAATACAGACGCTCATGTTGGGGAAAAGATCATTGTCTTAAAGGTCCTGTTTGTAATAAAAGGGGATGGTGGCCCACCCGTCCTAGAATCCCTAAGTGCCAGCATTTAACTATTCGAGAAAGGGACCTTTAATTTTGGGTGGTTAAACGCTGGTCTCACTTGAAGTAGAAACAGCTGTAGAATAGTTTGGGCACTTGAAACGAAGTACTTGTAGCCAAAACAACTCTTTCATAAAGACAACATGACAGCACTGACAAAATAAAAGATCAGAAAGCCTCGTCAGAAGCAGAAGATTAAATATATTTGACCAAAAAGCTTCCCAAATGTGTGTGTAGACAAAATGATCCGGTCCTGAGAGGGACAAGTACTCTGTCTTTATAAAAGCCACAAATATCTGCGGATTGTTTTTAAATGGGATGTGAAACATTTTACTGACCTGTAATATCAAGTGCTTCCCACTAGAGGTCCCCCGTATGACAGGAAAGAGAGAGACCACCAAGTTACAACCGGTGACCAGCAATTAGAAGGAAACAGCTTCTGTTTGAATGCATTAACTCGAGTTAGTTCTCATATTTGTCAAAGAGATTTAGGTTGCACCGTTTACTGCAGAGGGGCTTTAGTTTAAAAACACCACATAAATCTGGGCTACTTTATGGATCACACGAGATTAATGGACGAAACGGGGCAATTAGTGTGCAGCATTATGAAATGCTTCCAGCTCACAGCCCTCCCATCATGGAGATGAATGTTGATAATTTTCTTGTTGCTTGTTTGGAAGTTCCCCCTTACTTCGTTTCCCAGCTGATTATTCGGTGAACCAACTATTTCTACTACTGGAGCCATTCGTCACAGAGGGCTGAAATACTGCTGAGTGGGTGTTTCGCCCTCGTCGTTTTTCAGGGAACTTGCTGCCTTTCCCTGAAGCGCAGAGCTCCACATATGGCCACCGTGTCTCCGCCCAGCTCCGCCACACTCCCACTGATGTCTCCCCGCCCAGCGTGCGTGTGTGCGAGCCTGGGCTGGAAGATAACAGTGGAAACTGGGCAGGGTCTGCCTGCACATGAAGGCGCCCTCGATGCGTGCGCACTGTGCTCTCTCTCCGCTGAGAGCTGACGAGCCCGTCGCTCCGATCCGACGCTTCAAACAGGCGCTG
This sequence comes from Sparus aurata, assembly GCF_900880675.1. Taxonomy (NCBI): domain Eukaryota; kingdom Metazoa; phylum Chordata; class Actinopteri; order Spariformes; family Sparidae; genus Sparus; species Sparus aurata. The sequence continues at coordinate 12,384,944 of NC_044208.1, read as the reverse complement.
AACTTCGCCTCCGTGTGACATTCCCGTTTCCTGTGGGCGTCGCTGCGCTGACACCGGCTGCGTTGCTGAACTTTGTGGAAGTGTGCGGATCTGTTGCGCGGCGAGCTGAGGGAGGAGGGAACGCGAGGGTTTGGTGGCTTTGGTTTTTTGCTCTCCTCGGAATATTGTCGTGACTTCTTCAAAAACCTGCAGTGTCCCGCAGCGATATCGGCTTGTTGTTGTCTTTCCGAGCGTGCAGCCGACAGTAAACATGCAGCATGATGTGCAGCTGCACCCTTCGCTCTGACGGACTGTTCACCTGTGTTGGAGCGGAGCGAGGTTGCACGTCGGTGGCCGCGCGGTGCAGACGCTCCATGGGTAACCGCCGTGCGTAACGCTGGCTCTCCATGGAGGGCTCCTCGCCACGCACACTTTGAGACGGTGAGTGACACTTGAGACAAGATGAGTCAGGACCAGGACGGGATATCGTTGCCGGTGCCTTGTTTAGGCTGCAGAGAGAGCCTCGCTGGGGAGGGCACGAGCAGCAGCAGCAGTGGAGGAGGTGGAGGTGGAGGTGGAGGCGCCTCCTGTATCCCCGCTGCTGGGACTTTCTGGCACGACTCGATGGTCAGCGGCGGGGGGCTCAGCCCCTCCGCTGTGGACTGCCCGATGGATGGAGGGGGCTTGCTGTCCACGGGGAAGTCCGGCAAAAGCAGGCCGGTGACGGTGGCGTATGTGGTCAACGGAGAGGGGCTCCATCAGAATAACGCGGAGAACATGGCTCTGCAGTGCCTGAAGGACGCCTGTGATACGGTGGGCAGCAAGCTGGAGACGGTGAACTTTGGTAAACTTGACTTTGGGGAAACCACGGTGCTGGACAGCTTCTACAATGCAGGTGAGTCAAGTGAAATCCATCGAGTGAATTTTTTTTTAAATCCAGCTGACTGAACAAGCGCTCTTTTGATCTTGTTCTTCTAAGTTAAGTCTTCCTAATGCATCGAGTCAGCGTTCACTTAATCATCACCCTCCATTATAATGATTAAACAATCGGATCAATAGTCCTGAGTGAGAGTCAGTCAGCCCTGAAGTGCTGGTATGCCACAGGAATGCTTGCCTCTCCTGCAAACTAGCCACAGGGGTCAAAGGTCAGCACTGCTGCGTCACCTCTCTCTTGGAAGCTGTTTGCCTGCAGGACAGGTTGCCCGGAGCGAACTGAATACAACATGCAGCGCTGCATGTCAGGGCTTGAGGCATTGAGCAAGAGGGAGCATCAGGATGTTTAATCACTCCACAATATAGACGTGATTGTCACACACACACGCACGCACGCACGCACGCACGCACACACACGGTCCCCCCCCTTCCATTGTGCGCCTCCAGTATTGTGCCGGAGTGTCATGGGTTGAACCATGAGGCTGGACTTTCCACTGGAATCTACAAACCGACTGAAAGCGCTTGTGTGTAGCAGCTCGCTCCTAATCCTGCTGGAAATGTTCGGTTGTATTATAAACACTGAAAGAAAGAAAGAAAAAAAAGTCTTTGGAAAGCAGATCTTTCAGGCGCTGCGGTCAAATAAAAAGCAGCTGTAATGTACAGGCGTGTCGAGGAGGAGGGAGGAACAGCAGCAAGTGTATGTATTCCTGTTCAGTGGATCTTGCAGGATTTAAACACCTATGACCGCTACTGAGAACCTCAAAGCCTTTTAAAGAACAACTTCTGATGCAAAACTCCTGAATGTGAGCTTCAAGGATGCAGCTAAATGTCACCGTGTCAGACTCTGGGAAGGTGCTCGACGTCGCTTGAACACAACTTCAACTTTCGAGGACAAACGTGAACGAAAATGCGAACACATTTAGTTCTCTGAGCAAGTCTAAAGGCGCTGGAATTAGTTTTTACTGACAAGGGAGGCCACAGATGACAAACTCTGCCTCTGAGAGCAGTGAGAGTAAAAGCAGAACACGGAGGCAGAAGGAAAGCTGAAAGCAGCAGTTGCCTTCATCTTCACCTGCCACAACCTGGCAACGCAAAATGTCTTCTTATTAATGGCTTTATAACTGACCCATACTCTAGAAAGTGGGACTGTTACGTCCAGCACACACCAATAAAACCCTTTCAACAAAATATGGCCCAGTTTAGAGCTTAAACACTCGATATAACGTCCTTTCGACGTTGGCCTCATAAATGCAAAGATTTTGATCTTCGGCTGCAACTAGCAGCGGGTTTCTCTCTTTTGACTGTTTATTTTCTCAGTTAATTGATTGGTTTGGCCCATAAAATGTCAGAAAATGGCGATACATCTCCATCAGGTTGACGTCTACAAGTGTGTTGTTTTGTCCACACCACAAAAATATTCAGTTTACTGTCAAAGAGGAGGAAAGAAACCAGAATTTTGCCCTTTTTTTTTTTAGAAGAAGAATTACTATCTACAGACTAGCTGGCAAATTACGATAATAGTTGACAAGTAATTGATTAATCATTGCAGCTCTAGCTTACACCAGATCTATAACAGTCTATGTAGCTTCACAGTATTAAATGTAACCTAGACATCTAAAGAATACCTAGTTTTCCGTTCTCCGGGTTTAGCACTGTTTGATTTACAGAGAGAAGCAATATAAAGATGTCTGGTTGGGCTCAGAGAAATTATACTGAGCAAATGTTGACTGTTTTTCCATATTTTCAAGGAAATATCTAGTCCAGAAGTTACTGGGATGTAACCCTGCTGAAATAAAAAAGATAACAAAAAGATAAAATAAAAGACCGAAGCAAGGCATGAAGAGACGCTGAAAAAACGCAATGCCAAAATTGTAAAGTTTGGTGGAAAATAGAGCAAGAACTTTATTATTTGAAATGCCTCCGTGTGGTGACCCACATCAGACCTCCATAATAAGAGCAGCAGCAGTGGAAGCAGACGGTTGTATACAGGCTTGTTTCTTGTCACAACATCGCGTTATTAGTTGTACAAACACAATGAGTTCTCCTTTTTTCTCATTCAGCCGTTTTCCTCTGAACTACTGTGGAATTTTTCTCATAATTCACAGGGGAGGGCAGAGTCATTTTCCCAGAATCGCTCTGTCTGCTCTATCTGCTCAAACACACACACACACACACACTGCTTCATCCTCTTCCTGCACGAGTGTGTACCAGAGATGAAGGCCAGACAACACAAACCTTTAAACAATGAGCTCAAAGAGGCGCTGAAAGTTTGTGTTAATCTGGAGGGACTATTCATTAGAGTCCAGCACAGCGACGGGATGTTCCCTAAAATGTGCTCCGCAAATGGCTCTGTGGACGAAGAGGAGGTTTGGCCGGGACACAATAGAGGACGACTGACTCCAGTCTTCAAGAAATGTTAGGAGAGAAGTGTTTTCTCCAACAATAATGAGTAACCATATCTTATCATCAGGGGCTTTTCTATCCTCATAGTTCAGCTATTGTTTCTGTTCCTGCAGTCAGACTTGAGCTCTGAAGTCATATTGATCAGGTGGAGTTGAACTTGATGCCCAGTCTGTGTTACTCACAGTGTGATCACCCGTTGTTGACTGAGACAAGTCAACGGTGATGCTATGTCAGAGACTAAAAAGTGGCTAACCTACAGCAACAGAGGAAGTGCACACTTGGTGAACAACAGGGCTGCAACTTGCAACAATTGATTGAATTCTCAATTAATTCACATTATGATTTCTACAGTTTCCAGAGATGAGATGAACGTCTTCTGATGACAACAGGACAAAACGTAAAGATATTCGATTGAAAATGATACAAAACAACAACAAAAAAATTGCCTGACAGATTCTTGATTTTTGGAGCAGACACCGATAATATATTTCAGGGAGTGAAAAAAATGTCTATTGATCCATCGACTGAGGTAAACACTTTATTGTGTATCAACTTTATTGTCCAAAATGACATTGGTGCAGTTGACCTTAGTAGGAACTGATTAATCAGAAAATGACCCCAAGCATTTTTTCACCATTATCTCTAAAAATAAAGCCTTCACATCTGCACATGTCAGACGACATATTGTACATGCTCATGCAGATACATTTGTGGAAAGCCAGCATCGTCTGGTCATACTGACAAAACGATATATTTATCAGGCTCTAGCAAATTCTCACATTTGAGAAGCTGGAACCAGTTTGTCTTTGGCATTCAAGAATATTTGGCCGTTAATCTTCTGCGAACTGACTAATCAATTAACTGACTAATTGTTTCGGCACTACTTTAACTAGCAATGGACAATTCATCTGTAGTAACCTCCCAGATATCAACGCATGATGCCTTCGCTTGTATTGTAATGGTATTGTATCAAAGCTGGAAAATTCCAGTATCGTGACAACACCATTCTATACAATGCAGTAACAGTGAACTTCCACACCGCACTGTGTGGATCTGACGCTGTTATCTGTGTCCTCTGTCAGTTTTGAAGCATGTCAGACTGAGCGATGAATTTCTAGTGGGTATAAAACACAGGGACGGAATACGATATATATATGTGTATATATATATATATATATATATATATATATATATATATATATATATATATATATATATATATATATATAAGAAACCTTGTTTTTGCTGCAGAGAGCAGTTGCTTGAAGTGATCTCAGAGAGAAATATTTTTGAGGTCACTTAGAAAGCAGCAGCCAAGATCGATACGCTTGTTTTGCTCACTCCTCCGTCTCTCCTGACTCAAGCCATGCAGTTCTAATATATGTAGGCCGAGCTGTAGAGCCCCTAAACTAACCTTTGTTGAATACTGAATGCGCACATTCGCTGACTGAGCAGAGGGCACGATGGTTTAGTGTGAACTGCAGAGGGTGAATGAACTTCTTTGTCTGACTGTGTTAGAATCTAGATTCCAGATGTATTGGATTCCTGATTTCTGAATAATTGTCCAGCAATTCCAAGGTCTTGTGACTGACTGGTTACAGATCAACCCAATCGCCAAAATAAATGTCAGCTAATTGTCTTTTTGCAAAAATACAGAGAAGTTCAAACTGAACTTTCTTTTATGTTCCAACGTCACGTTTGTTCCGGGTGAATTTTGCAGTTCTCTCTTCTGTCAACGCTGTGATTGCGCTCTGGTTAGGTTTAGGCACAAAAATCACTTGGTAAGGGTTAGGAAAACATCATCACGTCCGCAGGTCTCCTTTGATAAACACCTGGTTTTGGTTCCACAAAAACTGGCTTGAAATATTCCCAGGTCTCCTTGAAGAACACCCAGTTTGATGCCACAAAAACAGCTGGAAATGTCTGCAGGACTCCTTAAAAGACGTCCGGTTTTTGAAGCCGCAAAAATGGCTGGAAATATCCCCGGGGTGTCCAGAAGAATATGCAGTGGTGTGACTTGAAGTTGGCCAGCCTCGTCAGCTTGTAATACCTCCATCCCATCCCCCCCCCGAAGTGAAAAGTTGCTGATGCGCATATAATGTGAAGGTGTCGACCTTGGACCGGTTTGCAGTTTGCAAAAAACGTTAACTGCTATTATTACATCCTGGCATCTGGGCTGAATGCAGTCAATTAAATGTCCAATCTGGTACTTAAGGCATTAACCAGGGGGATTCAGTTCTTACATGTGTTTCTACCTTAATAAGTAAATCAAGTAATACATGCTGTGGGGTTTTGATCGATGTCCGTGTGACTTGTAGTGCACAGCAACTATGAAGCACTAAACAGTTAATTTGGCTCGATCGATACGTTTCAAATGATGCATCACTTCTGTTGGCGTGACAGTTGCCAAGCTTTCGGCTCCTAGGCAGCGCCAATGCATCTTTTGTGTCTCCCAAATAGAAAGCAGCCGCTCAGAAGTCGGAGTCGGACTGAATAAAAGAGCGAAAAACAACAATGACAGTTCACACTGATGCGTATCGACGTTCTGATGCTGCGCGGGAACCTGTGAGCCAAAACGGCAACAGATGAAGATGCGCCAGAACACCCGGCTTCAATGTTCGAAATCCAACAGTTAATATTTGAATTTATCAGGGATCAACTGGTCAAACTTGTGTTGTTTAGCGGGTCGGGTCACAGCTGCTGTATGCAGAGCTTTATCTCTCTGGTTGATCATTACGCTGCATCGCTGTGTCATTTACAGCGAGCACAATGGGTTTTTGAACAGTTCCTGGGCACTTTGAAAAGCAGCTTCGCCTCAGTCTGAGTGTTTGCTCACCCCTTGTTTTCTGCTGAGAGCCCGACCCCACCGCTCACCACTCTGCCAGCGGCACAGATACAACTCCGAAATGGTTTTATGGCTATCCACTCGTGTTGTTACTTCAGGCGGTGGGAGGCTGAGAGAGGCCCATCGTTGAAAGCATGTTGGGCACGACAACGCTACACTTGATGTTGAGTAAACACATTTTCTCACAGGTACATTACACCTGTATGGCCTACAGTGGCCTTCAGCTTCATTCTAGAGAAGAAAAAAATGTTTTTTATTCTTGCAGAATACTGTTTAGGTGCCCAAGCAAGGCCGGACTGAAACAAATGGTTATTTTAATCATCATGTAGCGCATTAATACACACAAAAATAAACACAGATCCTCAAATTTGTTAGGCTGGAAGTGGTAAATTTTTCTTTATTTGTGCCTTAATGGTGGCGTATGTTATATATTGATATCAAGGTCGTTCTACTGATAATTTCTGTGAAACAACTGGACATTTGATCGACCTGTAGCAGCACTAAGGGCGGCACTAAATCCCACCAGAGCTGCTCAGTGGTGACCGTTAGGTGAGGTTAACTGTCAAAGCTTGTTGGCTTGATCGCCTATGGGCCCGTCTGTAAACCTTTTGTGGAGCGGTTTATACACCAACAGCGGAGGGTTTCAATAAAACTGGATAGGGCAACGCGGCAGGCTATGATAGCTTTTGGTTACATTTCCTCAAAGGTGACGCCGATTTTTCTGATTAGATGGAAGGAAATGCTTAGCTTGATGAGAGAAGTTTCATCCCCTTGAGTAAATCCACATATCACAGAAAATCAATTGAAATCAATGTATTTTTCTGCTGGGTTTTGTTATTTTTTTTTAAATGCTGGAAGTCCTGCCAAAGCATACAAATAATTCAATTGTGGTGACTTTATGAGCAGCGTTACATTTTCTACCAGTTTCTACGTGTTCGATTTGCGGGATTCGATTGTTTTCCCATACATCTTTAATGCTGATGTAACTCTCGCGCAGCACGTGAGGCCCTACTATGTTCAGTGTCAACACCGCCGGGCGTCAGCTGACAGCCTCCCTGTATTCACCAGCATTAGACTGTGCGCTCAGCTCCCCGACTGCTCCGAAATCCCATCAGCTGGCCCTCCGCTAAGTTGTTTATCCTCCCTCCTGTTTACTCTGCATGCTTGGCTGCCCGTCAGAGGTTAGAGAGCACAAGGTCAGAGGGAATTAGCCCACAGGTCGCTCACTGGCGTCTGGGGAGAAGTGACTTCATCTCAGTGGGAGAGGCGAACCGCCGGCAGAAACACAGTGTCATTGAGGAAAGTTTCTTTTCACGCTGGTATTTCTCAACAGGATGTATGGTGTTGACTCAAAATCGGAAGCTTACAGCAAACCGTCACATTACATCAGATTTTGATTTGCTTTGACGTGTTTGCATGTTCTGCAGACTAATAACAGAAACCCCCCCAGGTCTCTTTAAGAGGGTGTTCTTAATATTCACTGAGCATGCTGCGAGTGCAGTACACTGTTGGATAAAGCTCAGGGCAAATCTCTTTAAGTGCTCAACAGAAAAATGACAGGAGGCGGAGGAGCGGTGTATCAAAGCTCCCTCTCAGGTCTTATCTGGAGTTCATTTGAGGGGAAAGGCACCAGGGGTGGGTAGCCAGCGTCTTCAGACAACAGTGGAGGGCGAGACAGACCGACTCGTGATACGATGATGATGATAAGGTGAGAGAAAGCAATCAGTAACTCCATCTACCTCAAAGATCAGTAAGATGATGCTGTTGTCTGGGCAATCAGCTGGGGAAAATGTATGGAGCAGCACTTTGATTTAAGGGGAAGAGTCTGAACATTGGAGCTGAGGAGATTGTAACCCGTCTCCAGTCAACGGAGGTTTGATACTCGTCAGTCTTTACAGTACTCTTCTCACGTACTCGGCAGCTTTAAGCCGGTTCGCTTTAGTGTTTAGATTCTGCACATGCACCGCAAAGGTCACAGAGTGAAGTGGATGCAAAACTGTGTGTGTGATGAAAGCAAAGCATGGGTGGTTGAGGAAAGGGGGTGAATATTTTTTTAGGTTTCATGTTACTAGATGAAATGGAACTCATTTCGGGCGTGTTGTCGAAGCGCTTTGAGAGTTTACACACCAGCAGAGTTCCCTGCCCTTTCTCTTCTCACGCTTGGTTGCTCGTCTGTAGGCTGCCAACACCCCTCAGGACATTAACACAGCACGCTAATATATGATGGTTGGTGTAAATTGTGTGAAACCTTAATGTCAAAACAACCCTCACATGAGGGCTACCAACAAGACTAACCATCTGCCCCTCTCAAGTGGTTGCCAGTCCGTGCGCTGGCTAACGTAGCTAACGCTAGCTACCAAACGGTAACATTTCTAATGCCAGCTAAGGCTAAGGTTGCAGGCTAGCTAGCTCACATTAGGGCAGTACAGTATGCTAAGCGCTCACTGTAAAACCACATTTTCTTTCCACCAACAGTATTTGGTAGAAGACGGAGCCCACGAGCAAAATTCTCACACAGACATAAACATGAAGTACATTTATAAAGTGTGCTAGCATGCTAACATTTGCTAGTTAGCACAGTACCACAAACTACAGCTCGAGGATGATGAGAATGTCATTAATATTGCGATATTTCAGTGGATGTTGGACATCCTGGTAACTCTAGTGAAAAGTCAGAGGATACACAAAGTAATTATGATTCATCCTCTGGGTGGCACGAATACCTGTATACAATGATAAGGTGACCACACAATGTCGAGGTAAATCACCTAGTAGTTCCTCAGATATTTCAGCCTTGATGGATAGAAGACTTCAAAACCTCTGACAGAGTTTGCAGTAACTGTTACGGTTTTAGTGGTTTGTGCCGTTTTTCTGCAGTTTCAGGGGGAAAACTCTTATTTCTTCCACTTTTCAGGATCTACAGTTGAAGTGTTAAACTCCTGCTTAGTGCAGCCTCACTCCGCTGCAAACAAGCACATTTGTTCCTCAGTCCTTTTGTGAGAAGTAATCATGACGAGGCGGAAACATTGTTTACTTGGCATAAATACAAATCCCCTTTGTTACTGTGAATTCTGTTTCGGCGAAGAGGAGAGCAGGAAGTAAATCAAGTAGGCAGGTCGGGGCAGCTTGCATGGCAGCACGGGTTTCTCCCGCCGTGTTTGTCAGCCGCGGATGAATTCACATTCTGTTCTCAGCTCTCTCCCCCCCTCGGGGCCACGGCACTGAGAGTTTGTAAAATCTCTGGGTGTGTTGAAAAGGCAACAACGCACAGCACTGATTTAAAAGGGCCAGTCTGCCAGGAGAAAGGTGCAACTGGCAGGCTGGTGTCATTTCCCGCATCGCTGTGTTTTCAGGGCTTTGGGGCGTTTCTTTCAAACACACTTGTGTCTAAAAATATAGGGAGCATTAATTTCTCTGCTGGGCATGGCGTCTAAACGACAGAATAACTATTGTCTAGTATTTCCCATACGATCCTCAGGGAGTTGAGATATATTTGCAGACAAAAATGCTCAGTTGAAAGACTTGTATGGTGCTTTTTCTTCCATTCCCAGGGTTGTATTTTTGGGAGAGTGCCGCAGCTGGCTGTATATCTGGGGCTTTTTGGCCTCACATGTAGCTGAACATGATTTTGAATTTATCATAGTTATTTGACCAGGTCTAGGGACAATTTCCTCTCTGCCTTTCAGTGACACAGGTGCATCAAAAAGAATCAATTTTCAGAATTTGTAAGTATTTGTTTCCCATCCATGTGTTGAGAAAGTGTGGTGAAAGGGCAGCAGGCACAGTCAACAGTGAAGATGTCATTCTGCATGATGAGAAATGGTGACGTCACACTGAGGGTGAAACATGCAGTGCCTTGTTTCTACCTGGGACTGTTGCACCATTAGTTTCTTTGGTTTTGACATATCTAGAACAAGTTGACAAGACGAGCTATCTGAAAAAGTTTGCAGAGGAACTCAATAACGACATCGCTCTGAGGTGTTTTCGGGTTCTTTTTTCGAGTCTCAAAACTCAAGTCTTTTAGAGCAAGATCCAGTATTTCAGTAGATTGAAAATGAAGACATGAATACTGTTTTACAGTGCAAAGTCATTGTCATGTGAATGTGACCCGAGTCCCCCGACCCCCATGGAACTCTCGCTTAATGGCATTTCGAGTGAACATGATTGGACGATAGAGGGTTAGAAACAGGAAGGAAAGAATCTATTCAAACCAACCATGGATAGAAACAATGAAAATATGACGAATACAGTTGCAAATGTGAGGACAGAAATGCATTCTACATGTTTGAAAGGCTTCAGGGATACACCCGATGCATTTTGAGATAAGAGAAAGAATGCAACCATAGCTGTTCGTGTATAAGTAAACTCCTGAAGGGCACCGTTAAGTCTGTCTTGAGTCCAAGTCTCTGTGCTCCGCTTTGCAGCTCTGTTATCCTCCATGTCACTTCAACCCGACAACACTGAATTATCACCTGCGGCACAAGGACGAGATGAATCATCCCGCAGCTGCCACAACACACATGGACGTGACAACCAGTTTCTGCCATTTCTGGAAATTTGGCAGAGAATCTGGACACCATGCCCTCCAAGGTTCCCTTTTTTTTTTAGGGGGGAGGGAAAAAGAGTTCTCAAGTGCGAGAAATTATTTCCAGTGGAGCTCGGAGAGAGTAATTCCACTTTCTGTCCTCCGTGTGGGACGAGCTCCAGGGAAATCTCCCCCGCTGCACTCTGCTCCAATAACGCGAGCCTCTTTCCCTCCGTCTTCGTAAAGGATAAGGGGAATAACCTCAGCAGCAGCAGCAGCAGCAGCTCACTGAGGGTTTCACACACATCTTTTAGCCTCGCCGAGTCTCCATGGTTACAACATCAACGTGTAGTCGTTATGCAATTGATTGTAACGAGTGCTTTATTTATGTCCTGTACCTGTCCTGTTCCTGCCTACTCAGAGTCAAACACAATAAAAATGCAGGCCTTCGTGGCCGGCCCCGGAGTGACCAACATAAACAATGCTGCCGCAAAGTAATTGCAGTGCTTTTAGCATTGCGGCGTGGTGACATTTCAGAAATATGAAGTGTTATTATGCCACGGTTAAGAGAACATACCTACACATGCAAACATTTTATCCCTCCCCTACTCTGCGAGGGACAACAGATGATGTGAAATACGCTGTGGCCCTGTGGTGGGAGAAATATTAGCAGTGCCGCGGAAGAGCTGCTGCTTTGTTAACAGATCGTCTACCTTGTTGGTAGTTTCAAATCCGTAGATACTCAAAACCTTTGCTGACGATACCACTTTTATTTTTTCAAAGGTTTTTCGTTTTCACCTAAATAAGAAGTTAAATGTTTCGAGGTTTTTCATAAGGCACTACTTGAGAATTTCCTCACAACTGGTATTTTCATTTCCCTAATGTCTACCTTGATCCACGGCCGACCATCAAAGGGGAGGACAGTGGAAAGCTTTTCTGGGGCCCTTGGAGCCCAGCAACAATCCTGTTCCTCCTGAATTTGAGCAATAACAACCAGATTTTGTGAAACAGCGATACTCAGTTACTTATTCAAACAAAGATCTTGTGTATTTTTGCTTTAGTGAAATGCAGACTTTGATAAAAATTAAAAAATATATATTTTTATCTCCAACATCAAACGACCAAACTTTTGAAGTGCGCTGAGGACAACCTGAGAAATCAACTGATCCAATCTAATCTAATTCATTGAATAGATGTTGAGATATTTCTGTGGATAAATAAGAAGTACGATTCATCCTCTGGGTGGCACGAATACCTGTACACAATGTCGAGGTAACTTATCTAGTAGTTGCTCAGATATTTCAGTCTTGATGGATAGAAGACTTCAAAACCTCTGACACAGTTTGCAGTGTTTGTTTCTGGTTTGTGGCGTTTTCCTGCAGTTTCTGAGGGAAAACTCTTATTTCTTACCACTTTTCAGGATCTACAGTTTAACTTGTAGATGAATTGATTGCTCGGAAAAACAAATTTTTCGTCAATGTGTGTGATGTATTTTGGTTCATCTCTCAGCCCTTTGCGGTGAATGGCGCTCACTCAGGTGTTATCGCGCAATGTGAGCTGAAGCTTAAGGAGGCTGTTTCACAAGGTTGAAAGCTCCAGAGGAAACTCTTATCAAGTGAACCGTGAGTATTTGATCACAGATTTGTGTTACCAAGGTCAACAATGAACGTGCGTCCTCAGATCTGCAGATGAATCATTGATGAAAGCAGATGCAAAGCGATGCAAAGTGTAGGTGATGCATGGAGTCTCTGTTTACCGCTAAAGGCTGCCAGTAGTGACTGTTTACATTTCTCAACAGCCCACACTCATTAAAATAGATCTCTTTGTGTCCAAATGTGCTCCCTCCATTTGGCTCCGAGCACAGAAAGGGAAAAAGACAAAAGACACTTTGAAATAATCCATATTCACTCGAGCCGTCTCCAGTGCCATTTAGATCCTGCTGCGATTATAAAATCGAGCAGACAACCTCCCCCCCCTCGTCTGAAATGAGCCTGTGTAGCTGGTGGAGGTCTGATGAGGATCTATACCAGAGACAGCAGAGCGATCTCCAGTGAATTCATGCAGCTCATCACCCTTCCTCCCCCTCTCCTCCCTCCTCTCTCCCCCCTCAGAGGCACCGCTGGGCCTGAGGAACCTGCAGCAGCAGGCCGAGCGCTGCTGAGAGCCAAACAGTGCGAGAGCATTGAATTATTTTTCCTCCTCTGCTCTGAGCAGTAGGCGAGGGAATCAATTTGGTTTTGGTCAACGGTAGCAGGTTGAGCCGTAGGAGGTGTAGCAGGATTACGAGGGCATCGGCCGCGCATGTTTTGGTCGTATCTCTCGGCGGTGTAGATAGACTCTGGTTTACTACTGATTTGAGGTGATAACGATGACTACAACGACAGCTGAGGTGAGCACATGCGATCATGTGTCGGGGGCCCGTGACAAAGCGTGACTGGATGACTCAAGTTACTCTGCTACTGGCTTTACGCAGCCTTCTGTCGATGCTATGTTGGCAGGTCTGCCGTTACGCTGGCACACGCTCGGCTGTGATGGTGCATTGGTAAGCAATCACGACATCTGAAGGCTCTCCAGAAACATTCAGGTGCTCTGCTGTCGAATCCTGCAAAGTCACGGCTACCGCCTGTGCTGTTCGTTTTCCATTTACTCAGGATCGTCGCCATTAATACGGCATGAAACTACTGGCAGAACACAAAAAGCCTTTCAAACATAGCCTGCCATTACAGGGGGAAGTGTGACATTTTTATTCGAGTGTGTTCACAACATGTTGACAGGGCTTTGAAGTGTGAGGCTTTTCCTCTCTTTGTTTGTTTAGTCATATAGTCAGATGCTTGTCACGATCATGTTCTCAGTGCTTACAAATGCAGCGCTGTTTATTATGAAGAGTTGGTTCTATCAAGGGATACATATTTAAAAGAGGGCTGCAGGTAACAATTACTTTCATTATTCATTCATACGTCCATTATTTCTTTCAATTAAAACATTAATCACCGGTTTATCGCAGCCAGAGGTGACGGCTGTGTTTAAAGTCTTTGTGTGTTTTGGACTTCCCATCAGTCAGTCCAAAATGGAAAAAAGAAAGTATTTAGTTCACAATGATACAAAACGGAGAAAGGAAACAACGATTTTTGCTGGAAACTAAGTTCCAGTGACTCTAGGTTCTCTGTGTGTGGTCACGACAGGAAACGCTGGAATTATAGCCACCAATGAGGGTTCATCCTCTGGGAAACCTGAATGTCTAACAGCAGGCCATCAAATAGGCCGAATTATTAAGATATTTCAGTGTCGACATGATCCATAGAGCTGTACCAATAGCAAGGCTGAAATCTTAAAAAACAACTGTCAAAATCGTTACCACCCCGGACAACTGACAAACCATCCGAGCCTTACAGTACCTCCCTCAGCGTGGGCCTAGATAAGATAAGAACTAGCTGCATGCAAGCGACAATCCAAGTCTTGGTTAGTCAGAAATCCTGACGAGGAAATGAAGGGTGAAGGAGGTTCTCTGTGACTTCCACTGCGTTCAGCCTCTCATTCACTTCTGGGACATGTTGTTCATTTGGTTTTATGATATTAGACTATTGTTCAGTGCTCGTGCATTCAAATTGAAATACACACTCCACGCTGACAGCATCATACGGCACTAGTCAAGTGTTGTCAGCTCTCGGGGGCTTTGTGTGAGAACAAAGCACTTATGAGAACTGATTGCTCCTCTCCACAGAACAAAACTCACTTGTGTCCTGCCCTTTTCTCTTTTCCTTTTTTCATACGCGCACAGAGTCGGCTGCGCTCCTTATTCTTCACCTATATTAGCCTTGCCCTTATGACGGCAAACATTTTTCCGTGGCTCAGACGTATGCCTTTAGAAGCAGGTGAGGTTTCCAACGCATAATCACCCCACCCATGTCATCACTGCGTTCTATAAACATGTCTGCAGCCTTTTTCTTTTTATTTCTTCGTCAGAAGATGCAGCTGTGTGTTTCACTGCTGCCTTTTTTAATGGCCTGTTTGCATTCAATTCTGGTTGAGATGTAATATTGATGGGGTCTCCTGCTGGCAAAGAAATGAGACAAGCTTATATTTTATTCATCAGCCAACCTGCGCTGTCTGGATGTTGACATTCAGGGGCACCTTGTGTGCATAAAGTGAGGGCGCTGAAGACGCTAAACAGTCGTGTTTCAGATTGGATTGTTAAGTTCAGCAGTAAGATGAGGCGTAAAATACAAAGTATTTCTCTGCTTAATATTCAGTCGACTTCAGTTAGAGCCAGGCTGAGAGAAGAGATTGGCCAGTATCTATTGAAAATGTAATAATTACGAACGAACCACCCCAGACATCTTTTTCTGCATTGTATTTTTTTTTAAATATAAACGTTTTTGATAAGCCGATATTGACAACATCTACGGCAATACCAATGAATCTGATATCTGAATAATCGGCCAACCCATGCATCAGTCGGGCTCTAAAAAAATCACGTGGTTCCGGTAAGTGATAGATCGTTTGTTGGGTTTAAATACCTGCTTTGGTTCTCCTTAAAATCTCCTTAAAATCACCCAGTGGTGTCATGCCTGAAAATGTTGAAACACAGTCTTGAACTGCAGTCACTGGCTTCTTGATTAACTCCCTGAACCCTCCCCTTCAACTCTCAACATTACAGTCAGGTCGTGAACATGTAATGTGAATGTTATCTGACACGTATCATAGCAGTGTCATCATGGTAAGTAACCCATAACATGTACAAATGTGAACGTGAAAATGGTTTGCAGAGACATAAACTGTCAACATCTTATCCTGGGAAATGGGCTCTATCAGTATCAGCCCCAAATACGTGTATCAGTTGGGGATATTTCAGGACAAGTGAATCAATTTCGGTCCTGACTTTTGATGACACAGGAGACACAATGAGCCTGAACGTCACGCATGACTGTAGAGATGTCACTGTCAGAAGTGCGTCACAGATATGGAAGTAGCAAGTGGTCGTTGAGAAGAGGTCAGTGAGTGAGGATTAAGGTGTACTTTCCCTCCTCCGCCTTGTACGTCAGAAAGTGAAACCTAAGTTCGCCTCGTTCAACCCCGGAGCGAGCGCCCTGATGTGACTAACCCCGGAGAACAAAACCCTCTTGATATTCTGCATCACTGCACAGATCCGCGGAGCTTAAAATCCCTTATATCCCATCCTCCGTGTACTCGGCTGTAATGAAAATGTGAGGCTGTTTTTTTTTTTTTTTTTTTTTTTGCCAAAGCTCGTGTGGAGGAAGGGGGCTGATGATGAGGACCTCCGAGGCCAGCAACAAGTGCCCGCTTCCTGCATGAATTTGCATGCACTGATGATGAGTACGGAGGGCTGCACGGCCCCTCATCACTGACAAAGAGCTCTCCACGGCTACAACCAGCCAGCCTGTGATAGGCTTCGCTCTGCTGTGTTGGCATGCAGCCACACAGCCTGTGAATTAAAGTGACTGGCTGATGTTAACTGTGCATTCAGATTCACACGGTGGCTTTGAGTAATTTGTTCTGTGATTTGTTCGGATGGCTTACGGAGCGTTTGAAGCCTTGATTCAACAGTTTTTGGGGGATTTGCTCTGCTACACAGAACGTATTTTTTTTTACTTTTTCTTATGTTTCACTGCGGTGATGTTACATCGTTTGATGACAGCTGTTTTCAAAGCTGCGTTTTTAGATTTTTGGCCACTGGGGGGCGCATGTGGTGTTATTGGATTATCAGAACACGTTTTAGCTAGTATCTGCCTTTAGCTGCTGGAACAATAAAGTAAAGTTAGAAGGCCAGAAAAAACAAATCAATGATGCGCTTAAAGGCTCCATTGAGCTAAAATGTGATAATTTCCTGTTGGTTTGTTAAGCTGAGCAATCTGTTTTTACATTGTACGAAGTCTTTTGATCCATTTTGAACAAAGCCTTCATTAGTAAATTGCAATTGTTAAGTATTTTTAGGACGGTTCAACCTCTCTACAATATCTCAAGTCCTAAAGGAGCTATACGCAAGAATTTTTGTTCAAAACTTTTAAGAATTGACCAAAGTTATCAGGAGAGTTGGAAGAAACAACAGTGTTGACTCTTTGATCGCTGTCTTTCTTTCATAGTTTTCTCTTGACTGAAATTGAGAGTCGAAAGGTAGAGGTCGTTCATTTTGCAAAGATTTTAAGCCCAAGCATTAGGCCAGTAAAATCAGGACTGACTGGATGTAAAAAATATAATTGTTCAGAATTGTCCTATCATCTGACTTGCTTGCAGTCTGACAAAGAGCTTGAATTGCCACATTTACTGAAGATGACTGAATGTTTTGGAGCTTTCCTCCAGCACTAGCCAACAAACTCTAATGGGAGCGAGCCAGCCAGTGAGAACCCATTACAGGGTAGAAGATTTGAGATTCTCTGCTCTTTGGCTCCCTGTAATGTGTTTGTTGACACAGAGAGGTGGATAGTTGAAAACAGATGAGAAAATCCAGGGTGCGGCCTTATCTCTCCGACTCTCTGAGCTCTTCTGTCATTACTGGAGCCCTGCCACCGGGCTGATTTGTTTTTGTTGTTATCAGCGACGCAAGGTGGCCTCAGGGATGACGCGTACCGCCCTGCCCCATGTACGGGCCTCCAAAACACTGTTGTGATTATTCTACACCGCCAATCAGTGTGTTTATTACCATATAATGTCCTTTTAAATGCAACAATTGAGGAATTTTAGGTAGTTGGCCCGGGTCATATGGTGTCTGTATGTTATAGCTCAGTTCAGCAGCACACCTGTGAATGAGCTCTTTGGTTACACGGAAGTCTGTTGTGCTGGTATGAGCGCAGAGCTCCTGGTTCGATGCTGGGAACTCTCCGCCCCTCCACCAGATGCTGTAGTCCCCGCTGGCTTGAGTGACACTCTGCAGTATTTGCTCGCGTCGACCTATTGATCCAGATCGTCTGCACGAGTCCAGCTGGAGTCAGCGTGGTATTGAGCGTATTTGTGTTCATTGATAGGCGGGTCAGATCACCTCCACTGATGGAAATGTGATGGGGTGTTGTGCACCTTTGAATTAGCTCCCCTTGTCTCTCTGACATAAAAATCAGGTAGAGAATGTAGTAAAAGCCGCTCTAAACATCACCTACAGCTTGTGGCACAGACGTACACGTGATGTGGTTTCATATCCGTCCATTAACCTTTGACCTCAGAGACGCATCTCGGTCCCAGAACAATAAAGACCAGTCCGTGTCTGCTTTGATGAAAACAAGATATTGACAGTCGCAGCAGTGACATCCACCTTTGATATACAATTCCACAGTGTATGCACATACAGCTTGACTTTTAGAGACCATCCACTGACACTAACATGACACCTCTCTCCATCAGACCTAGCCGTTGTGGAGATGACGGACGCCTTCCGCCAGCCCTCGCTCTTCTACCACCTGGGAGTCCGAGAGAGCTTCAGCATGGCCAACAACATCATCCTGTACTGCGACACTAACTCCGACTCCCTCCAGTCCCTGCAGGTAAGCTGCCGCGATGGACACCAACCAGCCCTCAGCACTTTAACACATGAGCCAAACAATCACTGTTGTTCACGAGGGTGGTGATTAAAGGCTATATTTAGGAGGAGGCAGGGGCAACAGGGGATTGACAGAAAATGTAATTTGGCGACAGCGGCACATAAAGGCGGCGATAATTTGATGGAAGGAAACGCATTAATGACACTGTTTGAGTTGGGAAGACAGCAGCGGGCTTGTTTAGTGGTGAATGGACATACAATTTGAATTTTGAGGGAAGCTAGATTTTCAGTTAGAGCAGTTCTTACAGTGCTATCTACAGTACTGAGTGTTTCCTTTCTTTCTTTCAAGTTTTCTTTATGTTGAATTTTCCAGATTTAAGCTGTGTTGATGCTGTGCTTATGCTTTCGTCAGGTTAAGGCACAAAAGCTGTTTTTGTGAGGTCAGGAAATGTGAAGTTTTGCCACGTTTTGTCTCCACAAATACAAGAGAAACTGTCCAGACGTCCATCAAAACTATCCGCTTCTGCTGACGTCTTATTTAAAATACCCAGTGGTTTCTTGCTTAAAAATGCTGAAACCCCATTTTAAACAGTGGTCTCTTGCCTGGCTGCTGATTAAAATACTCCCACTGAAACAGCTGTAAAATGTCCCGATGTCGCATAAAAAATATCCATTTGTTTCAAGCGTACACATGTTTAAACACAGTCTCGAACAGTGGCCTCTCTCTTGGCAGTAGTCTGACCCAGCTGTCACATCCCCGCCATCCCCCTCCTCTTCCTGACATGAAAGTGAACTCATATACATGTAGCCTGAACGTGACATGACACATGTTATAGAAATGTTATGAAACCTACAAATTTGGACACATCTGTACCAATATTTTATTCGTGTGATTGGGCTGTTTCCCTTCCACCAAGGGAGTTAAGTGTGCTCAAATAATAGGTGTATCTTTGTCTAGGTGTGGGTCAAGGAATTTTTCCATGGATTAATCCGCAATAAAAAATACAGTATGTTGGAATGTTTTTGCTATTTTATCAAAGTACTGTATTTATGCTCATGTTTTAATGCAAATTTGGATGTAGATGCAGATTGACAATGATCACATATGTAATGCATTTTCTATTAACATTTTATAGATTATATACTCAATATTTACAGTAAAGACATGGACAAGAACCATGAGCGAGAGAGAGGTATGGCATACATGAAAGGTGCCTGTTCAGAACTGAACCAGGGATGTTGTGGATATATTATGATATCATCTACCTTGTCACTCATATTTCTTATACTTTAAATAATGTATTTAATACGTACCATGGTTAAGACATGCTTTGCGGTTCTTGTGTGTTCATCCATGGTAGCTATTCTTTATTTATTCTGTATTTTCTTCACAACTATAAAGATATATTACCCAAAAAAAGAGCTTATAAAAATTTGTTTTCCCGGCAACAAATCCCACACTGTTAACTGAATCCCTGCTCCACGATAGCATCAGCAAAGAGACAGACAAAACTGTGTTCAAACAGAAATGTCAGGTTGGGACTTTAATGGGCTGGAACCCTAAATCCTGCTGACAAATTTTGTCCGAGTCAGCATAAGACAACAGTGTGGGTCTGTAGCAGACAAGACGTAGTTCACACAGTCTGAGGCCCTGGTGTGACACGTTTGAGAACTCCTGCTGTAGGCGACGTGTAGCAGAGGAACACTGAAGCCTTTATTGTTGGTTGTTTGTGTAGTGAGAGGACTCTCATGGCGACGGGGATCCGCAGCCAGCGACCGCACTGCAGAGTCAACATATAGCACCACACAGCCAGACTCAAGCTAAACATGACATAAAAAGATAATTGGCAGTCTCAGCTCCATTCTTCCTGCCCTTTTAGCTATAAAAATTGTTTTAGAGCCCATTATTTCCCATCCTAATGTAAGCTGGTACCTAACAGGAGTGTCTCCCTTCCTGTGGTCTGTCGCGGTGCCTCGCTCTCGTGATTCTGCGGTGGGCTAACTGCACCTCACCCTGCCCGAAAAGACCACTTCTCTCCTGTGGTTTCCTCTGATCTCTAGATGCCAAGTTGTTTCAAAGGGTGCGTTTTAAGCACAGAGGTTTTCTTAAAATACTGACGCTCCGTCTTAAAAATACACCAAGACCCGAAAGAGACCTTTGTGTAGTCAAGAGGCCTTTGTGTACTTGGTGTGCACATTTTGGTCAAGCTTCAGCATTAGATTTATTTATATATTTCTTTAAAGAATAAAAGTAGCCTGTACAACCAAGTACACTCTATTCACTTATGAAACAGGGCTCAATTTGGCTCTACATCCACAGAGGGAAATACTTGTGTGGATACATGCCCGGATTTCTTTTATTAAACTATTTTAAGTGAGACATATGCTCATTTTCAGGTTCTTATTTTTTATTTTAGCCTCACATGCTTAAAGGAGAACTTCGGTCGATTTAAACATGCAGCTTCGTTGCTCAAGCTACCCTTGACTTGCCAGTACCGAAGACGCGAACAAATTTGGTCCAACCATTACAGAGCTCCGTGAACGGAGACTTAGCATTGAACGCTAACAGAGTGGGGTCAGAACTTTACACTGTGTTTTAAGCGTCTTAACATGCTCCACATCTCACACCAAAAGTTATGCAACATCAGCAGACACCTTAGCACACAGCACTGTAGCGTGTATGACTCAAACTGAATAAAAAAGTAGTTAAAACAGTGTGTTTGTGCAAGGAGCTTCTTGCCTGTTTGTTGACATCCGTGTCTTCCGGTAGCTAGACCAAACTAGTCAATCCGTTGAGCATGCACTTACTCCCTCACTGGCGGAGACGGAAACGTAATCCAGCATTTTCGTGTTTCTGTTCATAATGTACATGTCCATGTTACAGCCTGTCATGAGCCATGAGCCTTACAATAGCCTGTTAAGCCTGTTAAGTGCACACTCGATGGATATGCTAGTTTGGTCTAGCTACCGGAACACACGGATGTCAACAAACAGGTAAGTAGCTCCTTGCACAAACACACTATTTTAACTACTTTTTTATTCATTTTGAGTCATACACGCTACAGTGCTGTGTTGTAAGGTGTCTGCTTATGTTGCATAACTTTTGGTGTGAGATGTGGAGCATGTTAAGACGCTTAAAACACAGTGTAAAGTTCTGACCCCATGCTGTTAGCGTTCAATGCTTAGTCTTCGTTCACGGAGCTCTGTAATGGTTGGACCAAATTTGTTCACGTCTTCGGTACTGGCAAGTCAAGGGTAGCTTGAGCAATGAAGCTGCATGTTTAAATCGACCGAAGTTCTCCTTTAAATGCTCAGAAAACCCATCCATTTCCTCATACTGTCCAGAGCTGCAGCACTTTATTTCCCCCTCTGTCTTAGCTCCTGTTTTTCCCTCCTCGATAGCCAGTCACCTCTGATTGGCCAGCTCACATACGCCTGAGCCAGCACCCCCAACAATAACAGAGCAGCTGTGCTAGATCAAGTTTTATGTGTCAGACTAGCTGCTAGGCATAAATTATGTAAATGTGTCGTGGGGACATAGTGTGATAAAATGAAATTTGTGTTTGTCACTGATTTATTTTATTTTCTGCAGTGATCCAAAATCCAATAAAAAAAAATCCCACAGGCTTTTAAGTTGAGGGAACCAGGGCGATGCTAACTCATCCCTGCCGAGCTCTACTGCAGATGGAAAACACGTTTCCTTCGGCCAAAGTGGTACTGACTTCTCTGTTATTGATTCAGATTGTAACACATCATAGAGGTCTGCGTAGCACTAATATGACAAACTGCAAATAATGTGGTATTGATGTTGTGCAATAACCCATTATTGCCTTATATTCCTCAGTGAGCGGTGGATATTAGTCAGGCTTTGTGCCATGTATGATGAGAGGAACGGCAGTCAAATAATTTCTCTCTCTCTCTCTGAGATTTATGTGGTGCAATATGCTGTTAAACCAGAGTTTGAAAATTATAAACAGAGACTGCTTCAAAGATGAGCTCATTTAAAAACAGGTTAAAGTTGATAAACCATGTTGACTGGATTATTAAAATAGGCCATCAAGCTGCAGAATATCTGACCTGCAACACAAAGGTCTCAGTATGCTTCACATGTTTGTGCATCTTTTGTATCTACAAAGGTGTTGATACCTGTTTGAATGGCCACATGTGAGGTCAGAGTGTAAAGTTTGCTGCCATAGAGAAGAAGACTCAGTGAGTTGTACAAATGTATATGAGGGTGAAAGGTTTCTCTGATCACTCAAAGTCAGGTTTAGTAGTTTTGTTAAAAAAATGACAGAGACCTTGAGAGTTTAAACCCATCGTTCACAGCTTTGCAGACTAGAACTAATGGCTGCATGAAGCGAGCGTGACTGTAGGGTTGTGTCTCGTAAATTTTGGTGCTTCAGACTTGAAATTACACTGAAATCTTTCTTCAGAAGTAGTAAAATGTGCAAATGCGATCTTTGCTTTACCAACCACTTTACCAACACCTAATGTAAATCATTCTGTGGCGTTTTCATTGTATTCAAATGTGTTGACTCATTGAACAGCTGCAAAACCTTCTTATTATATATATTTGGAAAACTGCGTCATTCACATCAGCTTGCGATCTCCTTGTACTTCATAGGTTCATCTCTGCTTTTTCCATTAATGGCACCAATTTTACTGATTTAAATGTTAGCTGGGTGCCATCATACAAAACGACAGATAAGTTGAAACTCTTACATTTCTTTGGGTTACTATTTTTGTTTCTCTCTTGTCACAACGCTGCGCTCACTCCCTGGCTCGGTTTAGGCACAAAAGCCTCTTGGTTATGAATCAGAAAACGTCATGGTTAGGCTTAAAGTGTCTGTTTTGGTCACAAACCTGTCTCAAAATGTCACCTGTTTAGCAGCCTTTTCAGCCTGTAACTCCGTCACCATCCCCTCCACCTGTCAGTATGAAAGTCGCATCGTAAACACATATTGTGAACGTGTTGGAAGTAATGATATAGTACGTTTTGTGCAAATGTCAAATTGGTACATAGCCTGTGACTGATCTGTGGTTTGCAGAAACACTAACTGGCATCTTCTTGATAAAATGTTACCGTCTCAGATACAATGTATTGTATTGTATTGCGCTTTTTCCATTTTTACTCAGCATACTAACGCGGTGTCCAAAGCGAATTAGCCCTGAGAGGATAATGCTCCCATTAAATCTCTAAATGCCCTTGTGTCTTCTTGTCTTTCAGGAGATAATTTGCCAGAAGAACACTGTAAGTACACAAAGCAATCTCTTTTTTCCCCTCGCCTTTGCCTTTCACACATTACTCACCCATTGCTCACACATTATGTGTTGCAAAGAGAATGCGTTTTTACAACGTGCAGGGTGCACAGTGTCTAACACCTTATGTTTCTCTCCTCGGTGTTATAAAGGTTTGTGTTGTAGAAGCTGTGACGAGTGTTCGGTTTCTCAGAAATGTGAAATGAAAGCATCTTTTCTTCCATTGTCAAGACGTTTTTTTTCCTCAGATGACAGCTGTTTCACGAGCCAAAGTGACTGCAGGGCCACGATCTGCATAAAAAGGCACAAGCAGTTTGAAAAATTTGACTTGCAAAAAGTGCAGCATTCAAATAAGGTGCTTCCTTAAAGCAAAGGAAATCCTGTTCTTTACTGAGTCAAACCTCAGTTTGGTTCCTAAATAAATCTATAATTGATTTAGAATACGCGCATATACATTTTAGTATATACTATATGCGCTGTAGAGGACAAAGCCAATAGTGTTGTCATTATAAACGACTTAAACATTACTTTTACAGTGTCAAGTCAGTTAGTAGGTCTCTGGAAAGATGTTTGTTTCATATTGATTACTTCATGTGAGAAAACCAACAAAATTAATGATCCGACAGCCAAGGCGATGTTTTCAAATAGCTTGTTTTGCCCAACCAAACAGTCCAAATCTCCAAATATTGAATTTACAGTGATATAAAACAGAGAAAAGAATCAGTTCCCCTCATTGATCACCTGAAAGTAACAGGTGTTTTGCTTGATAGATATGTTGAAGGTATGATTGAAGATTTCTGCTTTAAAATGTATTTTAAAAAAAATGAAAAACACAACCACCTTTCTATGGACAACAATGTAATAATATTCTAAGAAATCCATCATTTTTGTCAAGGTAACTGCATTTCATTTTGTCATCTGTCGCTGTAAAGAAACAATATAAACAGGAGTGAGCTGGCGTCCCTGAACATTTCTGCCTGAGTCATGCAGATAGATTTTCATCAGTAAAAGTCGTGTAACAGCAAAGACAACACAGCTACTCACGTTTCTTTGATTTTGTTTCGATTGAGAGACACTTTGCAAATAGTGCCCTTTTAATTGATTTTCTCTTAATTGACTGGAACTAGTGTGATGAAGGCAGACGCGTGGGGGCAGCTGGCTAGGAGTTCATGTTCGGGAGCAAGATGAAAGGCTTAGCCCTCCTAAGTGGCTTTTCAGAGTGGAGGGAAGTGGCCCTGTGCTGCCTGAAACGTACTGATCTCGTGCCGTGTCAGGAGAGCTGATTATCACTCCCAGTGTGAGTGCGAACTCGCTGGTCTCCCTTATATGCACTCACTGTCTTCATTCTCACACTTTCTTGCTTCAACTGGAGCACTTCACTGCCCTCTGCACTGGTGCATGTGCTTTTAACACCTGCCCCTTGAGCTGGTCAAAGTGAAAGTTTCTTATCAGTTTTTGTAACTTTTATAGCAATTCTAGCCATTTTTCTCTATTTGATCCCAGAACTAAAACATGTTCGATTCAAAATACATTTTGAAATCCATTTTAATCAAATTCAGCGACTGTACGTATTCAGAAAAGTCAACAAAAGGACACAGTGAAGCTTGACACCAGGACCGGCCTCCTGTAAGCCACAACCCAGTCGAGACAGCATACAAGCTCAAGGCATCACACGTCAGCCTGCTGTATTCAGACTTGCGCTTCACATTTAACACTAACAGTTAGTTTAGTATACGAGTATATTATTTATAGACGGTGCATTTATGAAACAGAGAGTATGCAATGACAGGCACAGGAATGAAACAAAATGCTAAGTCATGCTAGCCCCTGCCCAGCAACATGTTTGTAGGTCCGTTGAGCTTTCCGTTTTTCACAAGGCACAAATGCAGATAACAAAAGGCAGATTGGTCATTAAAATGACTTTATTTGAGCCTTAAATTTTGACCAGAAGTAAATAAAAGCTTTCGTTGGCTGAATTGTCGCATATAACCTAGCTACTGTACTCATTAAGCTAACGTCAAGGCTATGAGTTTTTGGTTAACTTTTTGTTGTTTCGAGCTGACTTGTTTTAAACAAGAAGCAGATGAAGGGCTACAATATTCAAATGATGGCTTCCTGCATTAAATAATACTAAGAGACCTTCTCAGTAGTTGAAGATCCTTGTATTAGCCTAGTTATGTAGCCTTGGGAATAAGCTTCATTGTAGTTGCTAGCAGCTAGCTGTAACACTAGAGTAATCTATCACATATAAAAATGTAATTAAAAAAGATTAGATTGTTCCACTTTTGTAAGAGGGAAGGCACCAGTTGCCAGGTTAACTGGGTTGTTTAGGTGTAAACTTCCCCAAACCAGATGAGCAAAATAAAGGCGCTGACACTCCTCCTGACTTAATAGGCTGCTATTTATAGCCTAGTTTCTCCTTGGTTCCCATAGAGTTTCAGTCCTGAATGGTAATTTTACTTACGTAACCTATAATTCCACAAAATAATTACAGTAGTTAATGACATGCTCCTTTGCTTTGTTAGTAACACTGCTGGCATGCTAACAACTCCAGCGCACTGTGAGCAGATATACACACTTCAGTGCATTATTAGCCCACAATTTTGCCTTTGTGTTTGACTAAAAGATTCAGTCATTTCAGTCATCTTCTCACCTCCATGCTTATGGAAAGTCAGGTGAGGTTTCATTGTCCACAAAACGTTCCTGGGGCTTCGTAGCAAAATGGTGTCACGTAGGCTAGATGGATTCTTGTTTTATAACGTTTAAAAACCGGCAGAATGAAAACATGAAATGGCTCCATTCAGCTTGTCCAGTATATTCCAAGTTGCCAGAAGCCCTGAGATCCAAAATTGTTATTTATTTACACCATTAGTGTGTGGCCGTGTAGTTTTTTTTTTTGCTTTTAGCTTAGCCGCTACAATGAAGGTTTCAGCTCACTCCCGGAAAATGCTGCAATGCTGTTTTACTGTGAAGCTCCTGGAATGTTTTGTAGACTACAAAACTTTACCTGTCTTTCCATCAGCATGGGTTGGATGGATAATGTCTGAATTTTTATAATTTTGCATGTGGAGAAATCCAAAGCCTGACAGGCCCGGTTGCGGAGACATTCACATTTTATTTTTGCCATTAGAACAAATGCTTAAAAGAAATACAATCTGCAGCTGTGACTGTATCTGATTATCCTTTGCTGTTACAAAAAAGCATGTGTTGTTAATTGTATTTATGTGCATTTAACTTCCCACCGTGATAGTGGAAAGCCAGGTAATTAGCCTCTGCTGGTCTATATCCAATAACTGTAATTGCATGCACATTGCCTTATCCGTGTTGGTGTAAAATCACTGACTGTAGCTACCCACTGATTTCAAAAGTGTATTTGCAGTAGTTGGGTACAAACTCTAAAAGCTTAAGTCCTGAGTGTAGGAGGCCATGTGTGATTATTAATCACCATTACTTTACTACCTCTATGAGTTAATGACTGTTTGAACAGTCATATAAATTAAGCGCTAACATCAAATTGTGGTCAGCTGTGTGTGTGTGTTTCTGTGAAGGTGAGCGAGTGGGCATGCAGTTCCAATGCTAACCTGCTGTAAGTGCTAATGGCCAGATGGACTGTCGGCAAGGCTAACAACCCCGATGACTCACTCACTGAATGACTGACTCATTCTCGGTCACATTCACCAGATTCCCTCCCGTGAGCCAGCGCTGTGTTTCGCTCACAGCTGAGAAACTTGTTACCTGTTAGCTACCAGCGGAGGTTACCTCGGACTGACCTGCGGCCATTTAGAAATGCATATCAGCCTGAGAAAACAAACCTGCCATGTGATCCCCATGAAGGCGTGAGTCATGCGAAGACAGAGGAGATAAATATAGCGCCAGGATTTTACAACCTGTCTGGTTGCACCGAACAGAAACAGGGGTCACAGGTTTATTTCTGAAAGGCATGCTCCAACGCTGCAGCTACCGGTGATGTCATGAACCGCTGTTGCACAGGGAGGAAGTAGTTATCTGCGGATGGCTTACATTGCTTCAACACCGCACCTTCCTTTCACTTCCTTTTTTTTTTTGTCTCTTGGCAGTGAGAGCAGCAGCAGTGTCTCTTCTCAAAGGAAAGCTGCAACATGATAGAATATTAAAAGGCGCCAGGATGCAGCTGGTAACAGCCCAACCGCCCTCAGACGCTCGTGTTCTGTTCCACCACACGTCTGACATTATGGGAATAGCTCTCCTTGAAAAGACCCCGACTCTTTCTTAAGGATGTCAATAGTGGATTTCCTGCCTCTCTGTCACTCTCTTTCTCTCTGTGCTGTCGGTAAACACCACATGCACGTGTTTCCTCTGTTTATTCAGCGGTGGCAGGCCACCGCAACGGGAGCATCACAACCGCTGCTGGAGAATACTGTGAAGTTAAAAACAAATACAGATACAGAACAGAGAGATCTACATCCAGACAAAGCACAGATGTCTTGAATTGGAGCTTAATAAATAAAGACGAACACCCAAAGTGCCATTTAAACCTGAAACAGACGCGAAACAGAGCTGCTCCTGAATGCCACAGCTGCAGCAAATAACAGGTTGCACTCGACAAGCAGCGCGGCTTCTGTTTCTGCTTGATTTTCATGAGCACCACCACCAGGCTGCATGAACAAGTGGAATTTGTAAGCACACCGCTGTGAGTGTTTGAGGTTGTTAATTGGACCATCGCCACCGATGCACATCTCTTGTCTTGGCTTGCTGCAGCCTGTGTAGATCTGCTCAGCGACAACAACGCAACAGATCAGAAGCCTGAGCCTCATGTCATTACCCGAAACTGTCCCACAAAGGGGAAACAGTTCAGACTTCCTCCAGCCAATCTGCTTCCTCCCTCAACAATGTCATGCTTTATTGTACAGTGTCTGTAAAATCAGTTGTAAAGGGTGTGGGACACATCATTGAGATAAAGTCGGCGTTTAGTGTAGTTTTACAAATGCACACTTTGTACTGTAAGGATACTTTTAACTCTTTATGATGCACTGTACTGATATTAATAAATATATAAGACCGTGTTCAAAACTACAACCACATTATAGCTGTGAGTAAATGATTGCATTAAGAGCAAGTCATTTATTGTCGTATTGAATTATAACTTAACCCTCCATAACAAGAGGGTGCACCAAATATATCCCTGCAAACTGCTCACTATGATTTATTTAAATGTGTCGTGCTCAAGAGGTTTGGATCAGCGAGTGCATTCAGTATTTAGTAGAATGAGGAGGGTTTAAGGCTGAAAAGGCAAAGTATTATTGTATGAAATGTTTTTCTTGACCTTAGAAACAGTGGACAACAGAGAATGTCACCACAGGGTCCATTTATAAACTGTTGGGGAGCTTTTGATCATATCACACAATCTTCCTCTGTAGATAGGGTTGCCCAGTTTCTTGCAAGCGCTGGCTTTGAAGTTTTAATCTTGACCTTGGAAGTAGTATTTGACACATAACTCTCACCACAAAGTGGATCTATTAGCTATTCTGGGGCTTTTTATCATTTCACACATCTTCTTTAGCAAATGGAGTGTAAGTAGAAAACAAGAGGTCAAGAAAGAAATCTCATACGTAAGTTTTAACCCAACATGAGCGTGTAGTTCATAAAAAATTTAATTTACACAATATTTGCATATAATGTTCTATGACAGCTGGGCGAGGCCAGCTGCAGAGAAAGTTGGCATGCTCCAGAACATACGTGCGTAGTATATGACAGTCTGACACGCATGATAGGCCGCCTTTTAAATAATGCCGATGCCTCTTTTACACCAAACCCACAGTGTCATGCCCAATGAGTCTGTGATTCTTAAATACACTGGCAGCTCTTCAAAGCTGTGTCTCTCTTGTGTTTTGCCAGACGCGCTCAGCCAACTACACCTTCATCCCGTACATGGTGACGCCCCACAACAAGGTGTACTGCTGTGAAAGCAGCCTGATGAAGGGCCTGACCGAGCTGATGCAGCCCAGCTTTGAGATGCTGCTGGGACCAATATGCATGCCGCTACTTGACCGCTTCGTCCAGCTGCTCAAAGTGTCCGAGGCAAACTCCCAGTAAGTCTACTGACGGACTGACAGTCGGGTGGACAGGACCACAGACCAGACATTTTTGTGTTTTTCATCTATTTTTAAACTGCACATTTTTCATTTTGTCTCTCTGTTCTGTGCAACATTTAGCATACTGTAATTCATCTGTTTATGTTTTTATATCATGATTACATCCCACACACGCTATTCATCAGTATGCAAATGGATAACACCTAGGGATGCCGAACAATACAAACACTCTTTTTTGTAGGTCAGTGCTGCTCTACAAAGGCAGAGACCATGTAATTTCAGATTGAGATGTTTTCAGGCTGTCTTGCAACAGAGATACGCATAAACACAGACACAAACAATGTACTGTTAACCTACAGAAGACCTAAAAAATGTAAACAGTGCACTCAGCCTTTGGATAATCTTCACGAGGAAAACACAGCATCTACAAACAAAATATAGAAACCTTGTTACACTATTGTTTTTTTTTATATTAAATATTCATATTATTATATCAATGAATGACAGATAAGTAGGGCAATTAATACATTTACATAGGTGAATTAAAGCTAGCTTTATTGCTCCAACATAAGTGACTTTAGTTGAAATCTAAGAAATCAGCTAATGTTACTGCTAGCTTTTTTGTAAAGCTAGCTGTAGTTACTAATAGCAGAAGTTAGCTAGCTGGGTTTTATCCTTTATGATTTATGATTCAGTTATTGTCTCATTTGTTAATGTGGAATAACATCCTTAATTATGTTGGTTCATCAAGGAGGATATGTTTAATTATTGATCACAGCCAGGAAAAGTCAATAACTCAATATTTAGTTGTAGCTTTAGTTAAGGCAAGGCTATTTACCTTGATTTAGCCCAATAATGTTAGCTGTGTGGTTACCTTTGTCTCGGTCACAGAGTTACATACTGATTTTTTAGGAAATTATAGATTTCTATGGCATAAAAAATGTGTACATGGTTAAAAAATAAATGCCAAAAAGCCACATTTCTGTATTTAATAGGCTACATTTAGATATGTGATTTAACGGGAGCGTCATCACACCAACACCATGAATGCCTTTACTCAAAAGCTAAGAAGGCAGCTAGCATTACAACGATTCTGTAAAGCTAGCACTAGTTGTCCTTGGCAGAAATCAGCTGCCTGAGTGTCATCCAACATGATTGAATTAGCTACCAATTATGTCAATATATCAAATTGAATATTTTCATCATTTTGTCATCACAGCCAGGAAAAAAAAAATAATAAGTCAATTTAGGTGTAGCTTTATCTAATCCTAGCCATGGCAAGTTGGTATCTGGTTTTATTTGTCTCTGTCGCAATTTTGCATGCTGTTTTTAAAGAAATTATACATTTCTATGGCATAACAAATGTATCACCTTCATGGTGAAGAAAAGTCTGCATTCCATCTCTGTTCACATCTTCTGTTCAAATATATAGGCTAGCTTAAAGTGGCTGAGTTTTGGCTGTGTTGGGTTAGAAGGTTATTTCCCATCATGAAAATATTGAAATGAAATATAATATGACTGACTTTCAAGTACGGTAACTGTGAAAGGAAACACTTTAACATCGAGAGCAATGGGAAGGCAATTAGTTCAAGAATGAGGAAGCAAAAGAAATTGTCTATTTAAAGCTATTCCTGCTGACAAGAAGTTCCTCTGAAGGCAGTGACACAGGGCCATGTTGTACCATGTAAAACGCCCCAAATGTTTGCTCATGTATGGTAAAGCAAATATTACATGGAAAACCAGTGTTCGGCTGCTTGTTTCACTGTTTCAGTGAGATGTTCACTGGATCAATTAATGGGTACATGACTGATGAAAAAGACGCCATAGTGTGATTTCTTCAAGTTCCTGTGGTGCCAAATTTAGCTCGCAGGTGTTAATGTTTGAGCAGCGCTGTGACTCGCTCTCTCAGCAGGACGGGTTTGTTTAAATGTCCCACTCTTCCTATTGTTACGCGCTGTAATCATTTTCATGTAGTGCATTCCTCAACTTTGACTTGCGTGGTAATCCACATTTAAAAAAAATAAAAAATAAACACTTATCACTGCCTCAGTTGCTGGGGTAATATTTTAGGCCTCCCTGCCAACAGGCGCTGCAGCAGCCAGTTGGTTCTCGCTCAGCTCCAGGAATAGTGACTCAGGTTTTACAGGCAGAGGAGAAACATGCGCGCTCTGATGTAGCTTTTGTTGTAACCGGTGAGCACAGGAGAGAGTGCTCAGCTTGTATCTGACTAGAATGCATTCTGCACACTGCATGAAACTGAAAGAGCATGATTACTGTTTATCATTACATTGATAGATTTATCATTATATTGATAGATTAATGTAATTAATGATGATTCTGCCTTGTGACACAGACCTGCGCCGACTTGTCCGATCAGTGTCATTGTGGCCTTGTTTGAATACATAGGAGGTTTAATCTAATTCTAGTCAACTATCTCATATGGAACAGATATGTCATGTGAATAGTATGTGCTGAGTTGCATTTCAGTTTTAACTCTGTCACGCTCAACAAGATACACCAAAATGATTACAAAGAGATTGGGGAGTGACGATAATCTGCATAAAATATCCATGTTTACTTGGATCCTTTGACATTTTTTAGGGAGTTTTGCCACCGATACAAGACGTTCCTTTTTAAAGAATATTAACATGCAAGTTTAATTTAGGCATTAGTCGTGTCACTCTTGCAGGATACGCTGAGTTCAGAATGAAAGAGACTAGGGAGTGACAATAATCTGCTGCAAAAGTTCGTGTTCCTCTATTCATCCAGTTCAGTCTTGACAGCCATCATCACATTTTGTTCAAGCAAATTTAATTCTACCTAGCTAACACACATGGAACAAATATTTGAATGACCTGACATGAGCCTTTTCAAACAGGAAATCAAGATATCTGATCAGTGAGCGTCCATGTGGCCTTGTTTGAATACGCAGGAGGTTTAATCTAATTCCGGCCCGCTAACTCACATGAAACTGATAATTCATGTGAATAGACTGTATGTGCTGAGTCATCATCTGGCATTTAGGCTTTAACTCTGTCACTTCCTACAAGGATACACAAAGTTCAGAACAAAGCGATTGGGGAGTGACGATTGTCTGCAGCAAATGATCACGAGAACCTGGCCCCCGATTTTTTTAGTTTTGCTACCAATACAATAGCTTTCCCTTTGAGAAGACCCCAGCAACTCAGTAGAGACCATAAACATGTGTGATGAAAGGCTGAGTATGCATCAATATTTCTAAATGGAACACATTTGTATGGGCATCATCTATACAGCGCCGACCAATCACTCAATGAGCTTTCCACCAGATGGCACATACAACCATTCCAACATTCATACACAGACAGAGGTTTCCATGGAAGGTTCTGATCTGCTTATCTGTCCAAAGCTCTCATTCACACACACAGGAAGACATTTTGGGTTCACTGTCTTGTCCAGTGACACTTGGTCATGCAGACTTGGGCAACCAGGGATCTGATCGCCACTCTGAGTAGTGGATGACTCACGTTACCTTTTAAGTCACATAATGATACGCGAGGTGAAAACAGCAACCACCGGTGCTGTTACTGCGGACAAAAAATTAAGTTATTACATTCAATACAAAGGGTTTCCTTATTTTTACTGGCAGTTGCATGATACAAAGCAATGTTTGAACAATATTCACGAAACAGTCATTTAAGACAAAATGGAAAAGGGCTCACCTCGCTAGAGAACCATTGTGAATAAATTAATACTCGCGTCATGCAAAAAATGTCCCTCAAGGAGATACTTAACGACTTAAAACTATTTGATTCGTACAATGTTGATTGGAAGTTTTGAAAATAACAAGCGTTGGTGGTAAACATCATCTTTTCCCATCCTGAACGTAGACGTTTGAGTCAGAGAAGGGCTAATAACTACATGCCGTACTAAGTATAAATACTGGAAACTGAGGTGGTTCACAGCAGATGTGTTGTTCCATCATAAAGACGATGCTCTTTCTCTCTTCTGTATCTTCTCCTCTCACAGCCAGTATTTCCGCGAGACGATTCTGAATGAGATCCGTAAGGCTCGGGAGTTGTACACCGGCATGGAGCTGGCCGCCGAACTGAACCGGATCCAGCAGCGACTGGACAACGTGGAGTGCCTTTCGGTCGACATCGTCATCAACCTGCTGCTGACATACAGGGACATCCAGGTACCCGTGCTCCGCGCGGCATCTCCATACAACCGCATGTTGTTGTCATTTGTCAAATTAACTGTGCTGCCGTGGGATTGTTAAACAAACTGGATAATTTGAGGAGACCATATTTAGTTGCTGGTTATATGCTACTCTTGGTTAGCTCCATAGAGATAAGATGTGTAACTGAGAGGTTGCGAGTTCAAACCCTCATAAGCAGAATGAAGGAAAACTTGCACAGCCATTAAGATAAAAGAAGGAGGGCTCAGTCCTTGTTAAATTCTTTTAAAGCGGCAGGCCGCAGCAGTAATTGTTATCGTAGATTACTCTGGCAATTTTTTTTTTGGGATTCATCTGTTAATTGTTGAAAAGCTAGGACTCATCACTTATCACCCAGGATAAGAGGCTTGTTCTGGCTGTGGTGGTCGATCCTGAGCTTAATCGAACAGAATCTGTGGTAACAGAAAATTCCATTCCTAGGAGCAACTACTTCGTAAAGTGGCTGTTGTGAGTGTGCTTTTATCACCCTACGCGTTGTAAGCTTGGCGGTGTATTCCACCCTCTGTTACCATGGCGTTAGCTAATGTCAATTAAAACCAACATACAGCATTTTTACAAGCGCATTTTTCTGCTCAGGAGAAACATCACGTGGACACGGGCCAATAATCATGAAAAGAGTCGACAGATTAATTGATAATGAAAATAATCTGTAGTTGCAGCCTTATTTCTGAATGAGGCTTTCAGCTCTGTAAATCAAAACTTTATATCTTCATCGCACCTTGGGAGGCAAACAATAACATCTCAAAGGACAAAAAATGACGGCACTAGTCAGAGGCTCAAACCTCGAATTAACCCTGAACACAATGACTTGAGAAAGAGAGAAGAAGCTTTCAGCACAACATCCCAAAAAGTTGCTAGGATAAATGATGATCAGGCACTCCGCTAATCACTGATGCCCCTCTTAAATTCAGACAAATTGCCACCTAAGCGCAGATGATCTGCGTGTGCTGCCGAGTCCCCCTGACCTTGACAGATGAAGCTACTGTGCAAACCCACTGTACAAGTTATTGAGAGGTCACTGCTTCGGGATCAGTTTGTCAGGGTCGTCCCTTTACCATCGCAGGCCGCCCGGAGAGCGCTCCGGGCGAGTCTTTTGGTCTGCTCGTCTTAAATCTGCCGCTCTTTCCACTCTTTCGTCTCCGCGTCGCGATGGCACTCACCAGTCCAGATCCTCCCACTCACCACAGGCAGCGCTCAGCCTCATGAATGATTCATTAGAACAACAAACATTGAGGACGTGCTGAATTATTCAACAGGCTTTGCTTATAGTGACTATGTAGGCAAGTAGGAGCAACAAAAATGTGATGAAGGAGCCACTCAATTATTGAAGTGCTTTTGGTGTCAAGCAGACAGTTCAGTCTCAGGCTGAATGAATAAAGGGACATCAGAAAACTCTCCCTGCTGCCTGAAAGCCGCCCGAAACCTTGATGAGTTGGAGTGTTTTGTTTGGAGGACACTGTGGCGGACATACATGGACGGCAGCCCCACAATGCTTAGCAATGACCCAGAGTGAGAGTGTAACAACAGTTCATCCCCGTTCTCCTCTCCAGGATTATGAGTCCATCGTGAAGCTGGTGGAGACTCTGGAGAAGCTCCCGACCTTCGACCCCGTGGCCCATCCACATGTGAAGTTCCACTACGCCTTTGCACTGAATCGGTAAGATGGCGACAGCACGCACGACACGGCAAATGAGCTCACATTCAGTTAAATGTTCATTTGCAGGATTTGATTTGTGTGAGAGGTGGCCAAAGACACTTTTTGATCAACAAATTGATAAGCATACTAATGCGACACTTGGCCTTGTAAGGGTAAAAATAAAGTTTTATTAACTTGAAACAAATTCAGTTAAAGCAACAGGATACATCTTTCTGGAGAAAGTTACATTTAGTCGCTTTAAAGCGTCGTCGTCTGAGGATCCTGCGTTCTGCGCGGTCCAGAGCAGACGGGACCGCCTCCTTATTGAGTTTTATGTCCTCGGTGGATAAAGTGGGCAGGGATGGCAGAACATTTATTTTCTCTTTTACTTTATGAGCAGGAGGAGAAGAGACAGGGGTTAGTGATGAAAAGCTCTGTAACAGTGATTTCTGTTGGAATCTCAGTGGAGGAAACTCTTTCTTCATCTCTGTCTCGGCCTTCATTTTCCCGAACATCTCTTGGTCTTTCATTGCAAACGTATGCTTTTGTTTTACAAATCAGTATCTACTGTGGGTGTTCAGTTGAAACACCGGTATTCGCAGTGGTGGGAGAATTGTCTTCAAACTCCAAAAATTAGCAGTTTAAAGCGGCAGCAGATTCAGGTTAAGAGCTCCCGAGCGGCTGTGATATTATTGGTGGCATGTGTGTAGCTCCTCCACTCGAGAGAAAGACAGATGTAAAACACAGAGAGGTTCTGGCTGCCTGTTTCTCACCAGCTGCTTCTCTTGTAAACTTCCTGCGGTTTTCGCGGTGCTGCCGCCTCCAACAGCAATAAAGCGCGCTGTTCTTTAATTTGGCAGCGATTGGAAAATGTTGCTGCAGGGTGCCAAGATGTCCGCATATCGCTGCTTGTTGCTGTCTGGCCCGTTAGCGGGATGCGATATTGTGTTTGTGAGCTCAAGGCGGCGCACCGAGACACCTTGTGAGATAAATTCACAGGATGAGCGTTAACGACCGAAGACACCTCCTCGGTCGTGAGCTCGAGATGCTTCCTTCAGGTTCGGAAGAGGACGTCATGCGTAGAGACAAACAGCTGTGGGAGGTCTTTTGTGTCAGCCTACCTATTCTACAGAGTGGGATGAGTCACTATAATTACAGTAGCTGTTGTTATGTGATGTGCTTTTGTAGTCAGTTTAATTTTTTCCACCTCTGAAATGATTATTTTCATGTTCGGGGTGGAGGTATTTAATTTTACTCGATTATATAATAGCCACCAAGTTTACAAAAGAAGCCTTTAACCAAATTTAGTGAGACAATGTGCAGTATGACAGTACATAGTCTGGGGTGACATGAATTCATCGTAGCTACTGTGTATCCTGTAATATTTTTGGCATATTGGAATTTATCATAATGTAGCATTAATGTGATCAAGTGGCAGGTATTTGATTCACTCATTTTAAATAAGAACAGACATTCCCATCGGGTTATTTGTCAGTTTCCCCACAATTTCTCAAATTTTTAATGACTAAATGCTTAATAATCATATAAATAATCGGCATATTTCAAATCTCATTGTACTGTGTATAATGACAATAAAGGCTTTCAATTTAATCAATTCAATTCAATATTAATCGATAGAAATTGTTCCTTACAACCATTAGCCTCAAAAATAAATATTGCACGATTATGATAATGATAAACTTTATTAATCGGCACCTTTCAAAACAGTTTCAAAGTGCTTTATGTATATTGTCGGCATCGTCCTCCCTGTATTCTCTCTCCACCTCAGACCCATTCGCAGTGTTCCTACTCAGTCTGGAAAAGTAAGGCATTTTGCAGTGGAAAATGTGTAGAAACCCTGTACTTAGATGTCCTGATTACAGGAAATCATGCCATGCTGAAAATGAATGGTATTATAATAAAGAACGTTATCCATGCGGTCCTCTTAGTTGATAGTTTAGTGTCCTACAGCTGTCCAGATCCCGGAAAAATAAAACACACATTTCTTTGAGATCCAACAAAACAGTGACATGACTACCGTGGATAGGAAATTGCTGCTGAAATTATTCAGTAGTCTTCAAAAAGCCATACCACTCAAAGGTGGGTTGTAATAATCTGCACAAATGAGGTGATAAAAGAGAAAAGTATTTCTATTCTGAATCTGAACCTGAATGGATTTTTCACTTTAAGTGGGGTTGTATAATTCAGTACCTTTAGTCTCTTCACTCAGTTCTTACACAGCACCATGCAGCCCACTACCAAGCCACGAGACTATTAATAATCAGCCTTAAAGGCATCATATGTACCATTTCTGCATTCAAATGTCTAAAAGCGACATTTGTGCAACATGTTAAGTTGTGTACTTTACATTTTCTGTTTCTCTTGTCACAACGCTGTGTTCATGCTGTTCATCTTTAAGTGCAAAAACAGCTTGGTGGGTTTATTAGAATTGATGGTTTTAGTTAAAATGCCTGTTTTGAGTGCCACTGTCATGGATGCAGATGGTCCAGCTTCCCGTGAAAAAGAGCAAAAAACTGCAGGAAACATCCCCAGATATCTTCTCGAACTGAGCTTGGCAGCCTTTTTGGCAGTCTGTACGACACCTTGGTCCCCTTGACCTCCAGATTTGAAAGTCATAAGCATACGATGTGTACGTGATATGAACCTTTGGACGCATCTTTGCAATAACGTGAACTGCATTAACATTTAATCCTGACTGGGCTGCTTGTCTTTATTAATCGTTGGTGTACAGTCTTTGGGGTATGGTGGAGGTCATTTGCCTATACCCCTGAAAATCTCCCTCTT
This sequence comes from Sparus aurata, assembly GCF_900880675.1. NCBI lineage: Eukaryota > Metazoa > Chordata > Actinopteri > Spariformes > Sparidae > Sparus > Sparus aurata. The sequence goes on along the minus strand of NC_044208.1, from coordinate 12,346,783 downwards.
TAGTAAATGAGAGACCCCTAGCGCCAGAAATTGCATCCTAATCCTTGATGTTCGGTTTGAAATCGGTGAAGTACTGTGAGGTCCTCTGCTTCTAGATGAATCCTCCAGGTCGAACTAATTGGCTTCAGCAGGGCAGCGTCGGACACGTGAGCTCGGGGTCCCTGTTGTGCAGGGCTTGCTGCTGGGGTGCCTGACAGGAGCGAGGGGGAGAATCTCCTCCATCCAAACACCGTCAGCTCCTCCAGAGAGAAAAAAAATAAGAGAGAAATAGAGAGAGAGAGAGAGATCTGTCTCCGTGACTGTTCTCCCCTCTGGACAGTCTCTATGGTGATAGCTGTCGGCTCGTATGTTTTATTTAACCTTCACGCTCTGCAGAGGAACCACCGCGTTATGTTTCTCCATCACACATTGTGCCGGTGCGAGACTTAACTTCGCAACACCGCTCGTTCCTTTATGAGTCTGTGTTTTGACACTTTCAGTAGCTCAAGAAGAGAAATTACTCAGGGAGCGGAGGTTCTGAAACACTTTGCTGAATAAATCACCATAGTAATGGCAAAACAGCTTTTTCCTGAAGATGTAAGGGACTTTTGTTGACGTTAACACTCCATATGTTGTGTTAGTATGTTGACAAATGTGAGAACGGTCTTAATTAATGGTCTCCTTATCCTTACAGATTAATATATCACGGTGTTTGATAATTAATTCATAGTGGGCACTGACGAGGGCAGATTATGCAGCTCAAGTGGCTCTTTGATTTTGGATTTCATCCTGCTGCTGTGGAGCTTCTGCACGGCGATCCAGAAGGTCAGCAGGGATTCAGCTAATGTGTCCCACATTTATTTATTTGTCACTCTCAAAACATAATATGTGTGTAAGAAGATCCTCCATATTAAGCAACAGTATTTTTCCGTGTCTTACAAAACTGTCATGAATCACTTTTTTGAAGTTAATCTGCTTCGTCCAAAGAAGAGACGCTGACATTCGGTTGACGTCTCGCCAACGTCTTTGCAATAAGCAAAGGCTTCCTATACCTCTTCTTTGTCAGCGTAACTCACGCTGACATCTACAAGACTAACAAGTACTATTAATGTTTGTGATGTGACAAGACAATGGTCTAGGTTTGGTTCACTTTAGAAAGGGGCTGCACGGTATTGGAAAAATACTGACATTGCGATATTTAATTTTTTAATAGGAAGATACCTTTAACAGCTCTATTTGGAAACAATCCCTTTTAGAATGATGGGGTTTATGTTGTAGAGGAGTGAAGCTCAGCAAAGAATCAAAGTAGTTCGTTAAATAAACGATGCAGAACGGTTGCTATTGGTAGTTTGCTACCATCCAAGAACCCGTCAGTCAGACTTAATAATGTTATATCAGACAGGTCTCTTCTCGATTAGTCATGGAAAATAAGAAGCAGGTGAGTTTTACTTTTGTGTCACGCAGCGAACGCGACATTATAATGTGACGTATTTCGGTTACTTTGCCAAACATCGGTATAAAAAAGTGTGCAAATCAACTTTGAAGGAGTTTTGGCTGATTCTCTATTACTGCTCCCAGCAAACCAAGCTGTGTTTATCTCCTTTTGTTTTTTTTGAGGCAAAGCATTAAGCAAATTACACTTTCTTCTGTTTTTTTTATCCTGTATAGATGTGAAGCGATCAAGACAGGAAATCTGAAAGCTTTCATGAGCCGACGTTCGTGTAATTGAATTAACTCACAACTGAAGAGGTTTCAGTTCATTTCCCAGTGCAAGGCCCGTCTCTTCTCCTCTCTCTCTGTTACTTCAGAATGAGCTGCCTGTGACACTGCAGAGCCTCTGTTATTTCCTTGAAGGCTGGCTACAAACAGAGCCTTGTCGTGGTTCCTCTGCAGCAGCACTGAATGAAAAGTGTTGATTCTTTAAATGAACCCAGTGACCTCAGTAATTTAAGTCGGGCTCCTAATGGCCCCCTCCGAGCCAGGTATCACTGTCCCACAACAATGCAGTGCAGCTGTTCCCTAGCTACACGCACAAACACATAAACACACACATCATTACTGAATGTGCAGCATGCTGGTGATGCTAATTTTGATTCTCTCGGTTCAAACTAGTGACTTTATTTTTCATCATATGTTTCCCAAGAATATACAGGAATATACAGGGTCATGGGCAGAATACACTTCACACTATATATAGTGTTTTATTTGATTTGATTTATTTTATATAATAGATATTACACAATGTTGTTTTACTAATCATATAGTAATGTTTTTGCGGAAGGCTTTGCAACTACGTAAACATTCATTGCAATTGCGCAGAAGAAAAAAATCAAACTCAGAATTTCAGTATTTACAATAAGAGGTAATAATCCAAACTTTTAATTTTCTCCCATAACTGAACAAATTAGCAGTTCTCAGAGGAAAATCAGGTCCCCAGAACACTGTTTGAAGCTAGAAAGGTGGCAGGGTCCGCCACATATAAACAAAGTAAAACAGTATGACACTGTGTCATCCTTTAAGGTCAGTTTGTTTAATCAGTTTAGTCAGTCATGAACACAAAGAGAGTTTGTTCAGGCTTGAACAATCAGTGAAGATCTTGATCCTCTGATTAAAATGTCTTCCCCAAGATTACATTAAAAAACACACACACACTAATGGGGAACCCCAATTTTACTTTATCAAAGCAGTGTTTTAAAAAGTACCCAAAAGTCATACTTTAGTGAAAGTAAAGCGGTTGTGCTAAAATATTACTTTAGTCAAAGTAAAAGTCACCTATACAAATACAACTTGTGTATAGTGTTAGTTGTGTCTGAAGAAAACAAGTGAAGTTAGAAAGAAGTGAACGCACCAGACCTCTCGGCCTCATGTCTGCTGCAGGCTAATGGCTACAGGCTTTGCAGCTGCTAATCGACGGTCGAGTCACATCGTGGGGAACTCGGTCAGCAGGTTTTAACAAGAAGGAACAATGTGTGGAATAGACGAGATTAACCCCAAATGATGCTTTTTTTTCTTTTTTAAATGTCCATCTGGACTCTGATAACGTGGCAGGAGTGAAATTCTAATGAAGTCGTCTTTTAAAGTGTTCCCTCATTCAGGTATTAGGAAAAATAATTCTTCAATCCACCATACGGATATCAAGTTATTGAGAGCAGTGTTGGTTTACTGATGTGCATCCTACTGTTTAATAAGCCCATTGTTGTTATATAGGAGAAGGCGTGCCACCTGTTACTCCCTTCTTTGTATGGAATTCGTGGGAACTCTTCGGTAGTTATTGTGCGATTATCCAAAAATAGAAATCAATGAAAAGGGGTGTTTATGTGGCAAATGTCTTGTAAATTGACTGTTTTATATGAGGTACACTTATTTCCATTCCAGCGAAAAGAGTGTAAAAAGACTAATTCACACACAGTTCGGCCTCTGTAATGCTTCACTTATTAAAAACAGTCAACATTTCAGCCAAGTTGAACTTTCTCAAGTCTCTCAGAGTTGTGAAGTGAGAGCGGGTACGACTCGTTTACACTGATATTAGATCGTTTAGGGGATTTACTGCACCACAAACAAACGAGGGAAAGCAAAGTGGTGCGTCTGCTTCCTTCGACGCATTTTTATTCTCTTTCATATCTTCCATTCTGATAAATACCGATATACCAGATGGGATGCAAATGCAGCTAACGTCCCCTCTAGGGAATTGAGAGCACTACATGATTTAGCGGTGAAAGTTCATACGTTTGGGAAAGATCCAAGAGACACATGACAGACGTCTGAAGTAACGCAGGATGGATGGATGGATAATGGTTGATTAGTTCTTGCTCCACTGCTGCTGGGAGATGCCTCACTCAAGTTCAAAAACTGTCTGAGCTTTGATTTACCCCCTTAATAACTATTCACATGGGCTTTTTGTCCGTGTTTGTGTTGCAGGAGGAACCTGCCGGGCGACAGACAGAAGGCTCTGGACATCATGCTGCCCCTGGTGGAGGGCGAGGAGCAGGTGGCCTCGGACATCTACTGCCTGGTGGGACGCATATACAAGGACACGTTTCTGGAGTCTCACTACACTGACACAGAGAGCAGAGACAGCGGGACACACTGGTGAGAGAGGATGTCGGTGTGCGTGCGTGCGTGTGTGTGTGTGTGTGTGTATGTGCTCTACCAGACACGGAGTCACATAGATATTATTAGAGGAAATGTTTCAGAGGGCACGATGCACGATGGATGCCTTTAAGGTGACTCTCTGGATTTCAGTATGTAGCATTTACTATAAATGGCTCCGTGGATAAAGGACGCCTTGATAACTGTGAGCGTGAAGGTACAACCTTTTGTCAGCAAGAAGAATTATGGGACAGAGGCGGACCGCATGTCTGCAAATGACAGCTCATTACATCAGTGACATGCAACAGGAGGCTTGCAGACGAGACTGCACGACGTGTAACACCTGAAAGCAAATGTGCAGGGGCATGAGAACAAAATGCAGAGGCTCCCAGTGCTCAAATTCAACCACATTTACTCAAGTATACTCGATATACTTGTACTTCTACTCTGCTATGTTCAGGGACAAATACTATACTTTCTACTCCACTGCATAAACACCAGCTATAGTGACTAGTTACTTTGCAGATAAAAAAAAGAACATTCGAATCAGTCGTTAGAGCAAATGTTAGCTAAGTACATTCTGCATAACTACAAATAACTTCCAACTGAATGTTTCATAATGTTGCATCTTGTTTGTGTTGTCTTTTTCGCGACGCTGTGCCGATGCTCTGGTTACACCCATTTGGTTAGGGTTGGGAAAACATCGTGGTTTGGCTTCAGATGCTGGTTTTGGTCGCCACGATCACAAATGCTGGTCCAACTTCCTGTGAAAAATAGATGCTTTTTGTTGCTGCAAAAACACCTGGAAATGTCCCCTCGTCTCTGTAAAAATATCCACCGCTGTGACTCGAACTGCCGTCCGTTGTTTTGCAGCCTTGCTGGCTATAATGAGGCCACCACCATCTGCTCCACCTCCTGATGTGAAAGGTGGCTGATAAGCATATAATGTGAGCGTGATGTGTCGCATCTGGTACAAATGGACGTGTCTGTGGTTTGCAGAGACGTTAAACGCAAAGGTTATATGCTGAAGAAATGTTCATACCGTACCATGTATGACCAGCATATAGTTTTGTTCCACAATCGTATATAAAACCCTTTATTGTAATTGTTTAACTGTGTTAGCTGGTTTATGAGTATAAAACTGTTAGATGAAAACCGTTAACGAACAGAGGAAGCTGCAGGGGTAGTGCTGTTGTGTCAGAGATCGGCGTAGGTGCACAAACATGGCGTCTTTACAGATAATGATCATTACCGTGTCTATTTTGGTGAACGGAATTTAGAAACTGGTGGTGGTGTAATTCAAAGGTCTGCCACATTTTCTTAGATTTGTCGAGTGAACCAAAAGCATCTGGGCTGCTCTAATTTTAGATGCTGCATTGCTTGCTTCCCTCAACCACAGAATGAGAGCGCAGGGTTGTGGGCTTTTTCAGTTCAGGGATATGACGCTGCATTCAGACACTGTTAGAAAGATGTCCCCTTTCTATTGTACTTTCAAGAGATGCGCTCAGGTTTTAAGAAACTAAACATCATAGAACTTTAATCTAAGTGAGTATTGCAGAAAACCATCGATGGACGTTTTTTATTAACGTTGTTGTTTTCATCAAGTAACCGCGGTCAGCATCTCAGAGTATCCCGGCATTCAATCTGTGTTTAGTCCGGATCTAAACCTCGTAAAAAGACCTTTGGATGAGGAAGCTGGATGTTCACAGCATGAGCGCCGAGAAAACCAGCAGGATCTGCTTGAAGCTAATGAGTCAGCAGCACAGAGCGAGAGGCATGTGGAGGGTTTCCAGCACCTTGTTGAATTCAAGCCCTGAATCCCCGAATCCTCTGAGGCTAGTCAGGGTTTGCCTTCTCCTCACGAGCGTGGTCGTCATGTGAGCATACAACGGCTAACGATAGCTGACGGAAGTTGACTTAATGACAAAGTGATAATAATAATAACACTGATTGCCTTCATCTGGAAATAGCTCTGAAGACCTCATCTCTTTGCCGAGTGAATATGCTGCTTTCATTATCGAGTTCCCATCTGGCTATTATTTTCAGTTCCATGTCACAACTTGGCAGAGGCCCCTAATAACATTCACACCCCGTCCCTCAGCTCAGCAGATTGCTCATTAAATAGATGAAATTTCTTGTTTTGCGAGGGTCTTCACAGTTGCAGTTGGTCCCAACTCAATATGGCTGTAATTGTTTTTTCTAACTTGAAGTGTCTGAGGAAGCCGGGGGAGCCCCGTGAAGCCATCCGTTATCTCGGAGATGCTTGGGATTTGGAAATGACGCATTTCTTGGTGGAAAGAAAAGTGTTTATTAGAGTCGCTTTTTCTTCTCCTCCCAGGTTTAAAAAGGGGTTTGAGTCGGAGCCAACACTACACTCTGGTATCAACTACGCTGTTCTGCTCCTGGCAGCCGGACACCAGTTTGACACGTCTTTCGAGCTTCGCAAAGTGGGTGAGTGGACGCTATGATCCATATGATCAGTCACATCTATCCAAGACGTTAATTCAGCTAGCTAGGTGAAGCTTGGTAAGCTTATCCCTAACATGTGCTTGTCCTGTGTGCACGAAGACCAACAAATGATTGACAACAGGGGTAACTCCAATTTATTTTCTTTGTCAGAGATCCTTAATTGGTTTGTCTAGGAAGAGGGTCCACTCTGGACAGATTTGAGAAACAAAACTTTGTAACAAATTGAATTCCTATCTTTTGTGGTGTATTGCTGATTCCTGAAGTGTTACTTTTTGTTGAATCTAGGCACCTTTAATTTAGGTGATTATTATTTGAACTTGCAAAAAGCCACCAGGATAAAGTCAAGCTATCTTTTAAAAGAAGAATTTAGAAATGTGAAGTGACAGTGAAGGTATGAACGACAGTTGTCAGGACATTAAATCAATGATCTGTTGATCTTGAAAATAGTCTACGATGGCATAGCTGGAAACATAAGGTTCAGTTCAAAAATGTAATTGAATTGAATCGTGGATTTGGAGAATTATCACCTGCCTGTGCAGTCCCCTCAGGTCTACGGAGCACTTTACCATCTTTCAGCTCAGTGTTTTGGTTTAATGACATCACTCAATCAGACAGACAAAGTTAGCAACTACTGATGAACATAGCTGTTGGAGACCGAAACAGAGCGAACGGGACAATGTTTGTTTGACTTACATTCATCAGGTGGACAGAAACGCAACTGAAAATGAAGTTGCATTATGAGTTGCTTTGTTTTTGTTTGTTTTTTTGTTTGTTATTTTACCTTTATTTTACCGGGAATATTCCAATTGATTTTCAGAATGTTTCTCTTAAAGGAAAGGAAGCAAAGAGTAGCTTTATTCAAGCTTTTTTTTTACTGAATCAGCTGTTTGCTACATTCGAAAAAAAGCGGTATGAGAGCAATGTAAAAAACACAATGAGCTAAAAGAAGCAATGAACCTCATAAAACTGAGGGAACGGCAGAGGTTTGTGTTATATCTCTGTGGATTCGTCATTACCAGTGAATATTATCATATCACACATAAAACATACATAACCATATTGATTATAGCTGCTTTCACAAAGAAAAATCTGATTAAATATAGCAACATTTCCTCCTGTTTGGCAAGCAAGCGTGCTGTTAAGCCCTTGTTCCAAATCCTCTGCTTTTGCCCTCAAATCGGAGGCTCAGAGGAGCTCAGGAATGTGGGAAACAGCGCGAGCAGTCCTGGGAATCGGCCTGCAGCTCCCTAAACAAACCCCACCCACCCCCACCCCGGTTTAGTTCTGCACTTATCCCTACGACCCCCACCTGACTCTCCAACTAGCTGGTTACTGCAGCAGGACATGTAGCTGCAGCTTCACTCAGTACAATTTTTCCTCATAGTTACCTTTTAAACTGTATCACAATGATAAATCATAAAGCACAGTCTCTATTCTGCAAGTTGAAGCATGTCCAGGTAGAGTATTTTGTTGAGCCTTTAGTTGCGACAGTCAGCCGAAAGTCCCAGTTTGGAGGGGGGAAACTTTAACTCTGTGTTGTGTTTCAGGAGTGAAGCTGAGCAGCCTGCTGGGGAAGAAGGGCAGCCTGGACAAGCTGCAGAGCTACTGGGACGTGGGCTTCTTCCTGGGCGCCAGCATCCTGGCCTGCGACAACACCAGGGTCATCCAGGCCTCTGAGAAACTCTTCAAACTCAAAGCCCCCATCTGGTGAGAACAGGGATGAGCTGTTCTCAGACGAGGAACACATTTTAAGCCCGCATCCAACCCCAACTGTGTGCTCTGCTTTTCCCTGAGACCACAGTAGCCATCTGTGGTTTTTGTGCAGGCATTTGGTGTATTTTGAATTTGGAGAACAGTAAATATCATGAGGAACACAGTCTGCTCATTTGAACAGCAGCTCTGGCTTTACAGGGATCTGATGAATATATGAATCAGTTGTCGTGACATTTTAAAAAAAAGAGTTTGAAAGGTGTTGGAATGTAAATTATTTGCCTTGTGGAAAGAGAAACGGAAAACCAGGATGTTTCACATTGAAGGGTTAGTTCAGATTTTTATCATTGGTGTTGTTTGAGGTCCTTATCCAGTTTATCCATCCGAACAGTGTTTTCTACAGCTATTACAGCTGTTGATCCGCAAGTTGGAAGTTGGAAATCCGACTTCACGGAGGGTCAAGTTCAAAGTGCTGACTGGGAACTCAGAAATTCCGACTTCCGACCTCAAATGGAACACACCATGAAGCCATTATATCATTCTCCGCTTTCTTTTTCCAAACCCACCGGACCCCTTTGATAAGAACAGGGATTTTGCTGAGCAGAACACAGAAGCTGCTGGTATACCACTGCGTCGATTTGTTGGTTTGTTCGTGTTTAAACATGTCAGTTTGGATCAAGTCTAACCCTTTAAAAACACCAAATTCACAAATTGCCAAGTCGGGACTCGGGAAATGGGAACGTCCGAGGAGCACATGAATGCAGCATTAGTAGCTCATACAACCCCACCACTAAAAACCTGAACTATCTCGTTAAAATGATGCAGGGATTTGTGAGTGGATAGGCTGATGCATTCACCGCCGGCTCTGTTGTGGCTTCTTACATTTTGCAAACCGAATTACTACCCTGAAAAACATTTTTTATCTAACCGCGTCCATAACCACTCAGGAACAACTTGCAAACGTGGAGATATTGATGTGTTTCAATGGCAAAACAGGAAAATAAGGCCTGGAATGATCCTTTAACGGCTAACATTTGTATATAACGACCAAATCAAACTGACTCCTTGTTTTCTCACTGTGCTGCAAGCCTTTCACAGTGGAGGAACAAAGTCTTAACTGGCTGCAATCCATAATTTCAGACTTTATTTCCATTCCTCCGGATTTTATGGGGCTGTGTCAGATGTTGAACATGTGGAGGAGTACAGTAAAATGTCTGCTGCTTGTTTTTTGTGTTGCTAATGACCCTGCTGTTCTTTATTTGTGTTAGTGCTGTGAATACTCTTTAAGTTTCCATTAGTGTCACAAAGAAAAATGAGCTCCTGCATGGTAACACAATCATATGGTATTGTTTGTTTCTGTGATCTTTCTTGATCTATGCTCAGGGGTTTAAAACAATATCATACATCTGCCAGTAACTTATTTTGTAGTATCAGATGTTTTTGCTTCCTGTTGTTCTGTAGTTAGATTTGGTTAAATAAAGGTTTGGATTTTTGACATTTTTCAGGGCACAGTGGATGAATTTTTCTTCTGTTATTCTCTCCGGTTGGTTTCAGGTATCTGCGCTCAATCGTGGAGACCATCTTGATCTACCAACAGTTTAAGAAACCCGGAACCGAGCAGCCGGCGCCCAAGCAGGAGCTGGTGGACTTCTGGATGGACTTCCTGGTGGAGGCTACCAAAAAAGACATCTCCTCTGTTCGATTTCCTGTAAGTGACTCCAGACAGGGAATCATATGATTCACCTGAGGCTGAATGACTCAGGTTTAATATGTTGAAACAAATTACTCACCAAACCTTCATCTGATACATACAAAGAAAGAATACAACACATGTCTCTCTTCTCCAGGTGTTGATATTAGAGCCCACTAAAGTTTACCAGCCGTCATATTTATCCATAAACAAAGACGTGGACGACAACACGGTGTCCATCTGGCACGTCGCTCCTGATGACAAGGTGGGTGTGCATCGTTTTATATCATCCCACCACTTTACTTGTTTGGAAACGAGGCGTTCCGGTGAAGTGACGGGGTGCGCCGGAAGTCGCGCTATAAATTGAACAAGGCGTCTAGAGGGCTAGTGCAAAAAAATGTGTGTCATTTTACACGTAACCATAGCAACAGTACAGATGCCTAGCATTGTGTAAATAATTATACTAGCTAATGACTCAATTGCTCATCAAGTGCGCTAACGGATGGATGATGGTGATGATGACCAGGGTTCGTGTCTTGTTATCTCTGGTCAGATGCTCTGCTGTGATAATGGGCTCTCGTTTCCTGTGCAGGAGGTTCTTTGTGTCTTTCTTATCGATTATTTTCTCATGTTGTGCCAATTATTGCTCACCTACGCCGCAGCACATAAATAAAAGTGGTCGCTCACCAGAAAATCGATCCGAGTAAACCTGCTACATCGGCCACTCTGACTTCACACTCCCATTTAATTCACGTGATAAAAACTCTGATGTCTTTTTATCACCGTGAGGTCGATCAGTGTGTGTTCACAGAAGCCGTGATACTTGTTCTGATCTCTCCTGCAGCACAAGGGGATTCATGAGTGGAACTTCAGCGCCACGTCAGTACGAGGTGTCAGGTCAGTGCCTGCTGTCTTTTGCATGACATATTACTGATGAGCGATGTGACAGTGACATCACACCCGTCTCCAGGCCGCGATGTATCATCAGGTGGACATATTGAATCAGCTCGGCCATTTGAGAGGGTTGTCAGGACATCTTTTGAACCAGTCCTGCCATTATGTTTACATCCCTCACAATGCATATATCATTTTTTATTTTCCTTAATTGGAGAAAAAGTTATGCGTCTCATTTGCCGTTTGTAATTGTTTTCTTTAAAGGTGCACTACGTAGTTTTTGGAAAGAAATCTTAATCAGAAGAGAAAGGTCTTCACTGACTGATTTACTTGATAAACAAACTGACCTTCAAGGACAACACAGTTTCATATTCACACTGTACAGGTTTATTCTTGGAAATGGAAATGTTGACAGTTTAAATGACAAACTAACATCATTCCAAGTTATTTTATACAAACATTAGGGATGCATAAGTTAATCATACCTTGCGATTATTTTGACAAATATTATGACTGTGATAGGATTCATGATAGATCATTTTCGCATCACAATTTTAATTTCCACTGAAAAAGTCATGATGATGTGACATTTGTTGGAGTCTTTACCTAACAAACATGTATTCACTTATATCTGGAGAACATCTCTGCTGCACTAGAGTACTTCGTTATAACGCTGATCAAAAAATTGCAGCTTATGCAATTGCACTTGGTAGTATTTCCAGCCCCGGTAAACATGGATCAGAGATACATTGGTATTAGAATTACTGGCAAATGAAAAACCTCAAGAAAAAACGCAATATAGTAATGGAAAAAGTCAAACTTGAGCCAAACATAAATGGAGTTTTTTACTGCTCACTGTAAATATATAAAGGCCTCACGTTAGGGCCGAACATGTTAAATGTGCACAGGTGTCCAATCTTGCACAAAAACATTGCAAAAAAAGCATTTTATTAAAGTATTTTAATGTGCAGTTGTAAACAACAGCGCTGACTTATGCATCATTAATTCCACAGTCTACCACAGACAGTCTGCCACAGACAGTTTTTTCACGACATCTTCGCTGAGCCTCCTTTTCCTCGCTCCTCAAAGGAATTCAGTGTCAGATACGGGGAGAAGTGGAGGGCCGTGCTCACATGTTGCTAGGGAACGACTCATTCTCCGTGCCCACTCAGCCTGCAGACAGCCAGCAGGACACAATAGCAGCTATGCGAGCAACAATAAGACCACACATACAGCCGCTCGGTTGTCTGGCTCAGCAGCTCTGGCCTTGGCACGCTGGATAAGAGCTGGACACAAGGGCTCATCCCATCGAATAAAAGTTCCCATTTAGTTGCTGAATGGAAGCTCTCTCCATCATTTGTGCAGGAATTTAGGATAAAATGATGTGCTTACCAAGTGTATCAGAGAGACGTATTGTTGTTATTACGTCTGTATTCTTCAGATCTACTGGGGTTTACAGACTCTGACTCTTACAGACTCTGGTTTACAGTTCCAAGGCCGTCCACACACAGTTATGCTTCATAGCAGAGACGTCCAGTGAAGTTGTGTCCGCTCTCAGGAGATTATTGTCCAACTGACTATGAGCTGTTTCTCCCCAGCATCTCCAAGTTTGACGAGCGCAGTGCCTTCCTCTACGTCCTCCACAATGCTGAGGACTTCCAGATCTACTTCTGCACAGAGATGCACTGTAAAAGGTCTGTTCTCACTCTGCCTCTGGTTGTTTGACAGCATTAAACTCATTGAGTGTGTGTTTCAAACTGTTACAGGACTACTAATCCTGTTAACACTGTAAATGTTCACTTAATGTAATAAAACATTGTTTAATAACCTTTTCCTGTACCTTTTTACTAGTAAGCAAGTACTAGCTTAAGTCAGAACGTGAGTGCCGCCAGAGAGGCCCTTTGTGTTTTTCGTGGATAAATGCCAAGTGCTAACCTTATCATGTTAATATTCTCACAAAAAAAGCTAACTTGCAGTCATTATTAAAAAACAAAATGCGTGGGATTGCTGTATCTACTACCGTCGTTCATGGCGGGCGATGCGTGCCATAAAAAAAATGCCAAAAAATGCTGGTTGATAGTGGTTAATGACATCACATTTCACGATGTCACGATGTGGCTTAATTGCCACTTGATGGCGAGGTAGAGCTTTTGGATAGATAGATAGAGAACTTGTCTACCAAGTTTCATCTTCTAAAAGGCAAAAGGATTGCAGCTATTTCATGTTATATTTCTGTAGTAGTGCACCCTGGGGGTAAAATCGTGGTCTGCGACACATAAAAAAAAAACATTATGACCAGTATTTATGTTTTTTCAGGGGTTTCAGAAAATTCAATTGTCCAGTATTCAACAGCCGTATTCATAAGCTCAATTTGGAGCTTTAAAATCCCACACAATTTATGCTTCAACTAAATCTTTGATCATAAAGATTCATGTCAGTGTGGAAAGACTGTAAACTCCCACTGCTATGACTGCGCACTGCAGTAGTTCAGGCACTCTTGTCAGTTCTTCTCTCAGGTGGGAAATTTCGCAGTTCCCCGTCACCACGAGCGCACCTTGTTTCATTTCCATCGTGTTCCTCGGTGAAGCACTGAGTGTTCAGACTTGTGACTCTCACATCGTAGGCTCCCGAGCACTTCCAGTTATGCGGAGTGTGAGAGTCAGTGAGTCACGCCGGCTGTTGTTATGAAGCTGCTCTCCTTTAGTAGAGACAGAAAGGAGTGACAGCAGGAAGAGAGGGATGAGGACAGGTGAGAAGGAAGGGAGAAGGGAAGGATAGAACTAAAGGCTGTAGAGAGAGGGAGGAGGAGACCCAGTCTGATTGTGCACACCTGCAGGCTCTGCATGTGTGACAGCACAATGAGGCGGCGTGCTAATTCACAGCGTGTGTGTAAAGGTCATTATACTGTATGTATTTGTGGAGGAGGTGTGCGTGTAAACATACTGTAACCTCATTCTAGATGAGACCACCTGCTAATTACTGCCATGCACAATCACAATATGGACTCAGTAGATCTCCTAAAACATGTGCAAATTATCTTTGTTAATGTGATTCACTCCAGATAAAATGTACGACAAACCAAATGCCTGAGCTGTGAGGATCACTTATGTTTTGTTTTTGTTTTTTTTACCTGCACTTTGTTGTAATGGAGGAATATTTATACTGTTGAAACAGTGCATTGATAAAATAAAATGTACAATAAACTGTATTTATACAACACGTTTCTAAACAAAGCTACAAAGTAATTTGTGTTTAAAAACTGAGCAATTAAATTAAATCAGGCAATTGAAAGTCTGGAAGTAAAAAAAAATATGAACCTCTATGACTAAAACTATGAATATATTCATGTATTAACAACTTTTTTGCTTTCCCTTTTAAATCCATGCTGTACAGTTTTTGATTTTGAGATGTTTTTGCTACTCCGCCAGACATCTGTTAGTTTCCATTTGTACAAAACTGATATGCAAAACATGCTTTAAGTTGAATTTTTTTCACCCAAGTCCCAAAATACAAATTAAACTGTCCTGAAACGAAGTGTATTTTTTTTTCTACAATAAAATGATTTAGATAATTAAACATGACACATGACGGGCTGCAATGTCATGGAAGCAGTGAAATCATAAAGTAACTCACATTTTATTAAAGCATTTTTCACATTCATTTGATTTGTAAAAAGTGTTTTTATTATATCTGTAAACTTTGTGTTGCCTATTTTCTCACATTTGTAAACACTCGCAACTAATCATGGACACAATCACGCGTTCACACGCTTTACTCTCAAAGTTGGCCATTTTCTATTGTTTTGATACAAATCAGACGTGCTGGACTGGAGAATAAAAATGGTCCACAAACATTAAGACTCTGCTTTATATTTGTAGGCATCCTTGTAAATATGTGCACGATCTGTATACTTGTGACTCATTTGCCTTTTCTTTGGCAGATTCTGTGATATGGTCAACAGCATAACAGAGGAGGCCTGGAAGGGTCCCGAGGAGGGAGACTGTGACACTGACGCGTTAGAGGTGAGAGGACTGATGACTGGATTCACAAGTTTGATGCTCATTTCTGAAAGCTCTCTTCTGGTGCAGTAGTATCGCGTATTTGAGAGAGCTGGGAGTCAGAAAATATAGCCCCAAACACAGATTTAGACAAAACACGTAACTTTTCCAAACTATGCAGTAATGCAGCTCGTTTCAGTGCAGGGTACCAAGAAACAATGTGCCTGTTTGTTTGTCTGAACATTGTGTTGTTACATCCTGTTGTGTCTCTGCGGTGCCTTTTTTTTTAAATGTCACAGGAAACATGATGTGATTGAGGTTTTTTCTATCCAAAATTTTGAAGCGCTGACAGAAAAAAAATGTGCCACAAAACGATCCGTAAACTGTTAATAAGCCTCGTTAGTATGTGCATTTTCGCTCGCTTTTCATAACATAACGTCTTTCGACAAAGTTCCTTTGTTAAGTGCGTAAGAACTCTGGATTTTCTGATTCAGTTCACCACAGTTTGCATTAGAATAACTGGATCAAAACTCAGCAGCAAACCTAGAGACAACGAACAGCAACCTGCTGGGATCAGACCTGGATTTAGCTTGTGCGCTTTGTCTGCTTTGACAGTAGAGAACAGACACCTGCTGCTGCATTCACCTGTCTTCCCGGCGGAGCCTCGGGAAAAGAAAAGCTAATTACACAAAAACGCTGCCGCGCCCTTTTTTGACTTCGCCGCATGGCACAGATCAAATGTCTAACAGGTTTCTCTCAAGAGCCTTTTTTTCTTTACGACACAACATGTCCTAAAACGATGAGACTCAGCTTGTTTCCTGTAAACATTAATCACACGAATCAGAAAGAAAAGAACATCAGTTGAGCCTCTCTTTCAGGGTTGTCCAGGGCCATGGAATCAATGTAACAGGTTTAAAGTAATCTGATTACAAAGAAACGACCAATAATCTGATAATCTTGTAAGAATGATAAAAACATGTCAAAGAACCCAACAGTACAGTTACAAAACACACGGGGGAAAGTCTACTGAAAGGCGGGCATTTGTTTGTACCTTGTTAATATTGTTAACATTATGATTGTGAGTTTGGATTTCTTCTCCAAAACCGCACAGTGCCTCCTTAAGATGATAACAAATAAAATGTTTATTGAGGTTAAGAAAATACCAAATTTTTTCTGCATTGTGATTATTTGACTTAAAAGTGAATGTATGTTTAAAGGATTAAAAGAAAACAAATGCTTTTTGTCTCTGGTGCTTTATCATGCTTGGAACCTACTTTATATGTGAGATCATTACATTAAAGCGTAAGTTCACCAGTTGTACACATTAAAGTGTGTTTACTCCTGCGTTATGTGAAAGAGTGATACAAATCTTTTGTGGCTCCAGAGGAAGCTGTGTGTAATCTGATAACTTGCCTCCAGTGATGTCACTCAGTGGCTCACTCAGTAGCATTGTGGGTAATGTATGTGGCAGATTTTGAAAAGGAAGAAGAATGCGTTGCATAAAAAAGGTGATGTCACTGGTCCCGCTATATGGATTTTGATCATTTGTTTTTTAACTGTCCATAAAGAAGAGTGGACTGCTTTTCAACACCTGGTGCCTGCATTACCCAGAATACAAATTAACCTCTAAGTGACATCACTGGAGGCGAGTTATCAGATTATATGCAGCTTCTTCTGAAGTCACAAAACGTTTTATTCCGTTCTACTTTTATCACATATGCAAAAGTTAAACAATCTTTAATCTATAAAACTGGTGGAGTTACCCTTTAATCTGTAATCAAACACTCCAGGCACAGCAAGAAAGCATATCAGGATAACAGTGACCAATATACTGTTAGATCTACATTAAAATCCATTATTGCTTTTGTCTCCACAGTATGACTATGAGTACGATGAGCACGGAGAGAGGGTGGTTCTGGGTAAAGGTACATTTGGAGTGGTGTACGCAGGCCGAGACCTCAGCAACCAGGTCCGCCTGGCCATCAAAGAAATCCCAGAGAGAGACAGCAGGTAAGACTCGCCTCTGATGTTTCTCATGTTCACTTTAATTTCTCCCACTGACGGTTTCAGACAGAATAACATTTTTGTCACCGCCACCTCACTTTCATGTAAGTAGGCATCGTCATGTGATGTTACAGGCACAAGCTTCTCCCATTTTTGGCCTCAGAAGTCTGATAGTATTGGGAAATTGGATATGGATATTGATTGTTGCAGCATTTTGATCCATAACGAAACCACATAAAAGCTAGTGGCAAGATTTCACTGAAAAGTTTTACTTCTCGCCATAACACGTGCATCTTTGGTGTCCAAGCAATGACTGTGCTAAAAATCGACGGAGCGCCTGGGTCTGGAGAGTGAGGCCATCGTGAAACTGCCTTAAACCTGCATTCTTTTTAATGGCCCCAGGGGGCGGCGACTCCACTGGTTACAATAGCAGTCAGATTGTATGTAAGCTTATGAGAAAATTACCCAACTTCTGACTTGATTTATGAACTCAGTGAAACAGTTTCCTGATGAGTTGATGGTCTTAACTGTTAGTTTTCAAATCTTCTTCAGTGCAGCATGATGTTCATGATATGAAATATGGTCTCATTTAGAGTAAAATACTGTAGATGATAAACCAGGTATGTTTCAGGGCGGGTCTACCTTGTGATTGACAAGTCGCTACCACAACTTGTCCTTGCTTTCTCAGTCAGATTCATTCAGGATGCACTCCCCAGTTTCACCATCTCATCCTTTATCTGGCTCAGAAAAAAAAACAAGATAGCGACAACAGACTTACTCTTGGTCCTGTTTCCTTCCTCATAAAATACGTACTTAAAATCAGAGATTTACATCCATGTTTCTTCCCTGTGAGTATTTATGGTCCCAGAGGATGAATCCCTAATATTTTTGGTCGACCACTGACCTTTTTAAGCAGTCTCTGCAAATCTTCTTTTTAATATCCAGTGCAGAGATGACATTACAAACCCGAATATAAACAGGTGTCTGAGCTACTGATGTACTGCTTCCCCTCCGACTGAGAGCGCGAGTCCCCGGTGGTTCCTGGTGTTCAGTGGGCTGGAATCCACTTGAGTGACGGGTTGGCGGAGAGCTGTGAAGGCAAAAGCTCCCACCCTCCACCTTGAATTCCCACCGCAGTCACCGCTCAAACTCTGCTGTCTCCTCATGGCTCTACAGTAGGCTCTCCCACTGACGAGATGATTTCACTGCCGCTAATCATATCAGCAACTCAGCCGGGCACTCAGCGGTGAAGAATGTGGAGAATTAGTGTAAATAATTCAGGAGAGGATTGAAATCCCGAGACAGGAAAAGAGACAGAAGCAGAGCGTGTGATTCACTCTGGGAGCTGACAGTGAGATAAACTGCTGGTAGGCATGGTGTTCAGGTTTATTTGTTCAGCTGCTGGCATATCATCTGTATCTATTCTGCTTACTGTGAGGAAACAAGACAAGTGGCATCTCCATAAGCCTTCCTTTTGCAAATACTGCACACTCAATCAATCAATCAATCAATTAATTACCAGGCAGTATGTGACATGATACGTTTTACAATTAATTTTTCTATACATCTTCAACTAAAATTGGGACCTTTTCCAACAAATGAATCGTTAACACTTACCCTCGTAAAGAAATGGTAAATTGATAGAAATTGTTAAATTAAACTTTTTTTTTGCTGTAACTGTTAACAAAGAAGGAAATGCTTTACAAACCATTCATTAAGCAACTGTTTATTTTCAGGATGCAACTGATGTTTATGCAACATGACATATTTATCATGTGGATGGTCGTTATAAAGTTGCAGCTGTTGTTCATAACCCTTTACAATTGCTTGATAAATGGTTTGTAAATGATTTCATTGTTTGTTAACAGTCAAAGAACTATACATTTACCTTCTATTTGTGTTAACAATTAGACATTTTAATGGCTTCAACAGGAAAATGTAATTTCAAGTCTTCAAAATTAAAAGAAAACCTTCCAAAACATGTGGAGACACTAACATCTGTCCTTTTAATAAGTGTAACTTCGTCAGCGTTTAACCTTCTTCTCCGGCATCCCGCACTGGCACTGTTCCAACCACACCTATCGAACATGTTTTCTGGGATTAAGATTAATCTTCCTGTAATCTGTTCTTTCTAGCATCTGTAAGTGTTTTGGTCTCTTGTTTTTGTTTAAATGCAGGTACTCTCAGCCGCTCCACGAGGAGATCGCCCTTCACAAGCACTTAAAGCACAAGAACATCGTCCAGTACCTCGGATCCCTCAGTGAGAACGGCTTCATAAAGATCTTCATGGAGCAGGTGCCTGGAGGTGAGACCTGTTATGTTCTTATAAAAATAGGAACAAATATAAGAATGGAATTTGATTCAAACTAAAGAGCAGGAATAAGATGATAGAAAAGGTCGCTCACCAAACCGCTTGTGCAGCATATTCCGAGTCTCAGGTATCGTCTTAAGGAAATCCTCCGTGAACCTGTTGTCTCTGGACTTCGTGTGTTTTTTTCCTTCATCCAGGGAGTCTGTCTGCGCTGCTGAGGTCCAAATGGGGCCCTCTGAAAAACAACGAGTCCACCATCGGCTTCTACACCCGGCAGATCCTCGAGGGACTCAAATACCTGCACGACAACCAGATAGCACACAGAGACATCAAGGTGACCGAACAGATGCTACCGTGCAATTAATATTCTGTCTGTATCAGCCTTGTTGCATCAGAGGCGTCTTTTATAAAAACCCCTCAGTCACATTTTAAACCAGTGCCCATCTACTTCACTTGCATAGGAGAATGCAGCAGCACTGCTTTGCTGTGAAGCTCCAGAAATGTTTTGTGGACTACGACGTCTCATCTGACATTCCATTAGCAAGAGGGGTTTTCACGTTAACATCTGCATGCTGTTGTTATAGATGGAAGAACGAGGTAGTGAGCATGTGCAGTGAGAGACCAGAAGTATAGTGCACCTTCCTCAGAAATTTAAAGTTTGTTTACAGGAAATCCAGGGGGGAAGATGTCAGTACTGGCCGGTAGCCACACTGTTTGAGTGACAGGTGATATGTGGGAGGTGCACTGAATAAATGTCAGTTCAAGTAAACCTAAAGAAAAACCCCAAAAAGGGGACAGCCAGTGAATGTGAGACGTCGGTGTCGTCTCTGCGTCTTCACGAGCAGAAACAAGGGAGTGAGTTTGGCGAGGTGCATGTTGGGCTCCTGCGTATTGGAGACGATAAACTTAACAGACAAGATAACGGTGCGCTGTGTACAGAAACCTAAACTTTGTGAATAGAAAATGCAGGGGAAGGATGTCAGTACCGGCCAGTGTCCACAGGGTTTGACTGACAGGTGATATGTGGGAGGTGCACTTAACCTTATCTTAGCATCAGGCGAGGTTTCAGTACAACTAGTGTGCTCTGGAAAAATGTAAATTTAAGAAAAACTAAAGGACTGAAGACTAAATGTTTGTAAGGCAAAATGATTTTATTTATAGCATATCTAATGACGAGTACAGTCTGTCTGCTTTTTTTTGGGTTAGGTTTAGGGTTCTTTCTTTGTCCTGCAAGCACAGGACAGCCAGGAAATAGAGGGCAACTACTCTCGGTGTGCCAACGTGTAAAAATAAAGCTTAAACGGTTGGGTCGATGAATTAATGTGCATAAAAATTAAACAATTACAAGAAAACGCAAGAAAAAATAAGAAAAACAATACAAAAAGAAAAACACAGCTATCCACCCAAAGACATTGATGAGTCCTAAACCACAAACAAGCGCAGACGGACACACGCTATGTAAGTAATATAAAGTAAGACACCAGGTTAATTATTCGAGGGCAGCAGAACTTCAGTCTCTCTCTCTTTGTTTGAGAACTCGGTCCCTGCGGCTCGTCTTGCACAGTAAATTTGATTTGGTGTGACGCGTTCAAACAGCGTCCCAGCCGCTCACAGCATTCTCTCCGCGGCTCGGTAAACCCTGACTTCTCTTTCTCCTCTGTAAAATCCCCTCCTTGTTTTATCTCAGTTGTAACAAACCAACTGATAACACTTCCATCACACACAGGCATTAGGTGCAGCAGCCTCTTCCCCCGTGCATCCACCTGATTTAACAACACGGTCATATAAGCGTCATTAACGGCGCGTAAATGTTAATCACCTTGTTTTGGCCGGGACGTCGCCCTCGTCCTCCCACGCACTGTGTTGTAACCTGCTGTTTGTCACCTTCGGGGATTTGCAGCCGCTTTAGCAATATCTCAGTGCCATCATTACTGGGGAATTTGAGCGAGGGAATGGTTGCGCGCTGTTCTCATGGATGTCTTTTCAATTCCGCAGGGTGATAATGTTCTCATCAACACCTACAGCGGCGTCCTGAAGATATCAGATTTTGGCACATCCAAGAGGTTGGCGGGGATCAACCCCTGCACGGAGACTTTCACAGGTACGCTCTGACCTACCGACTGCCAGACTTCATCACGCCCCACTTTCCTGATCACACACAAACCCTCAGAAATACTGAAAGTGTCAGTGAAACTCCTGAAAAATCATTTGCATTTTTAGGTGACAACAATAATCAGTCTCAGTTCCTTGGCCAGTTAGTATGGAGGCCTTGAGAGGCAAATGAGAGAAAACCCTCAAATGATACATGTTCAATGTTTCTAAGAGTTTTATCTTATTTGACAATTAGAGTTAAAGTTTTTATTTTTTGCTTGTTTGTTTTCTCTGTTAGTTTCTTTTTTGTTTGTGAAAACAGGTTGGTTGGACAGATAGGAAAGTTTTGCCAGAATGACTTTTTCATCTGTCAACATCTTGACAGGTATCACTGACGTACAGAAGCCCTGAGAGGCAAGTAAAAAAAAAAAAAAGATCTGAAAATCTTTTGAATTTTTAGAAGAATGTAGACTCCATTATCACTGTTAAAAACACACTTAAAACAGGTGAACAGTTTCAGGTGTTGTTTGTTGTTTTAAATAAATTTCTAGGATCATTATTTTAAGATTTCTTTTATTTTCATCTGGGAAAGTTTTGACGGTTAATTTTTATTGTCATCATCTTTTTTAAGTATCTTTGTAATTCTCATTACGGCCCAAAGAGGCGGAAGTCCACCGCAATCCCACGTTCTACATAGAAATAAAAGCATTCCCACTTTCTTCCAGGTTATATTTCCCAATGCACTGTAGACACAAAGCTGTGTGTGTAGTAGCAAGCTATGTCCATCCTCCTGTGGTCAAAATGAGTATCACAACAACAAAGACTTAAATAACTCAGAAATCTTTCACATATGAAAAAAAAAACTATACTAACAAAATAATCCTGGAAAAACTTTACTTTCCCAGATAAATTCCTTTTTCTCTCTTGCGCCTCAGGGCTTCTGTACATAAGTGACTCACTGACTGTTTGTATTGGGAGACGCTGGGTTTGGCCCT
This sequence comes from Sparus aurata, assembly GCF_900880675.1. Lineage (NCBI taxonomy): Eukaryota > Metazoa > Chordata > Actinopteri > Spariformes > Sparidae > Sparus > Sparus aurata. Next base: position 12,324,553 of record NC_044208.1, on the reverse strand, counting down.
GAGTCTGCAGGGCAGGTTTGTGTCCGTGTGATGTCGCCACCACGGCAGCCAATTGCAGCTCCGTTTGACCTCCTTGGATTAGACCATCTGGCAGCTGATTGGTATAGACAGGGACTTACCCCGCTGGTGGAGCTCTTTTAGGAAACTGGGCTACTCCTTTTTATAGCTCATTCTGCTATAAATGTGTCCCTGCCTGTTTTTAGCTCAGTACGCAAGCCTCTAAAAGCAGCGCACGCCGTCCAGCGAGCTATTATTAGAACAAAAGAGTCCTTTGAATGGAGAGCTGAAATGTTACATTGGACTGAGCTGCGATTACTTGGCAGCACAGAAAGGCTTTCCGCTGTGTCTCACCTGAGGCCATAAGCCCTGATAAGGCTCTTGTAACCCAATTGGTCATTTTTGATAATTGTGTCATTACCTCAAGAGCGAGGCAACTTATAATTAGACTCAATGCAAGGCTATTTTGGGCATTTACGTAGGTTTCTGTCACATGCTGCTGCTGCTTTTACCTTTTCCTGACTGAAACATTTTGTTACCTTGAAAATGAATCGAGTGCAGTTGGATGTTATGAATGGTTTTGTAGACTTTTTCGTCTGCAAGGCCTGTTTTAGTCTTGAGTGCTGTACACGAGGCTGCTGAATGCAAAAAGAGCAAATGTTGCTTTATTACGCCTGAAGCAGAGGGCAGGTTTGACGCACTTTTCCTTCTGCTATTGACACGTGCAGAATGTAATTAATATTAGTCAGAGTTTGTTTTCCCTGTCATTACTTGACTTCATTTATTCATTTACTCATTTATTAGGTGTGAAACAGGGGAAGACCTCACACTTTAATCAGCAGTTTCACAATTTGGAAGAAAAAAAATTAATTAACTCTCTTGCGAAGAGCTGGATGAGAAGATCGTTACCACTCCTATGTTTGTGTGATGAATATAAAGCTGCAGCCAGTTAGCCCAGCTTAGCATTGCGACAGGAACCTTGGGAAAAAGCTAATCTACGTGATTGCGTGTTGCATTTTAAAAGAGCAGTTCAAGATTTTGTGAAGTTGAAGTAATGACGAGGTTGGTACCACCCTCGTATCTGTCTGATGGAAGGTGGGGCCAGCAGGCTGTTAGCTTAGCTTAGCATGAAGACTGATTTTGCTAGTGTCCACAGCTAACAAATCTAAATAAAGCTTACTAATTAACACGCATCTTGTTTGATTAATCTTTATGAGTGTATACAGTGTGTGTATATCTCAATCATTTGCATTTACATGAACAATGCACGGGTATATGCACACCGATCCATCCTGCTTTATCCTATTTGTTCGAGTGTATTTATATTTCATTCTGTTTTATTTTTTCTCTTAAAAACAGCTTCTTCTTTTTTTCTGCGTCGCCCTGGTAATTCTTATCATTTCCCTTGTGCTGCTGTGTCAAATTAAAAGTCTCCTTCGCGGGATCAATAACAGTACTTCTTGTCTTATCCCCTTTCTAATCCGAACAAGGACTGAATGATAAAAACGACAATTCGCCGGGGGTTACATCTGAACTATTTCTTGGTTTAGAGCAATTTCCACAGCAGAGACTCCAGGAAGTTAACGAGTGCTGCAGGAACGACTCCTAAAACATAGAAAATGAGTAGAATTTTTGCACTTCCAATTAAAGTCAATGTCTGAAAGAGGTCTGTAGCATAAGCTTAAGAGAATGTCGTGTTTTTTTTCTGTGACATAGAACACATTAGTAAATACCCCACGTGTGAGTTGGTAAGTGTCTTTCAAAATATGATAGCTAACAAGAGGCTAAATTTGATGACAGAGGTTGACAAATTACTCTCAAACCTTCCGCTTTATGGATTAACAATTTATAGGAAATTGTGTGTATAGTGTAAATTAGTAGGAAGCTTAGTTGTGGTGATACTGAAGTCTGTCTAGCATTTGCTTTTTACTTCTTCCGGATTCCCTTCAAGCTCATGAAAGTGCTGTTCATCTGTGAAGATTATCTCGCAAAATGTACATCACAAACTTGTGTTTGCCACAGAGCTTATTTTCTGCAATAATCCAAAATCTAATGGAAAAACAATTCCCATAGGCTTTTTGTTCGAGGGAACCATGGCGATGCCAACTTCTGGGTTAGCCTACGAAAATACATCATCCTTGAAGTTTTCTATGGGTTTTGGCAAAGAAATGGGTTGGGTTAAACAATCGCAAAGCAAATAAGTGGAATTAAAACCATCTACAATAAATTGATAAAACGAACGCATCCAGATCCAAACATATGAGATACATTGCCAGCAAGATGACTGCATGTTGAGTCCCTTTTAAAATGTTATGCACCCAGAAAGTATTTTACACCATTACTGGCATAGTTTCTGACACTTAATGAGCATCTACGTTAATGAAGATCATCTCTGTCTATGTGTTTATCCTGTATTTGTGTTTCTCTTCCAGGCACACTACAGTACATGGCTCCTGAAATCATAGATAAGGGTCCGCGGGGATACGGCAAGCCAGCAGACATCTGGTCACTGGGCTGCACCATCATCGAGATGGCCACTGGGAAACCACCTTTCTATGAATTGGGAGAGCCGCAGGCTGCCATGTTCAAGGTGAGAGACGCCAGCAGTCGCATATCCCATCATTCCTCTGGGTGATGCGTTTAATTTTAGCAAGCGGGCTGCAGAAGCCAGGCGGACATCTGTTTCTGTAGTGACATCTTCCACAAAGTGTTGATCAACAGAGCCAGTGAACAGCTGCAGCTGAGCAGAACTGAGGATGTGGTCAGTTCTCATGTTGGAAAACTTCTTTTAATTGCTCCCCTGATATGCACAAAGTATCGGAGATATGTTTCATGTTAGAGTTTTACCGTCAGCTTCGTGTTGTTGTATGAACAGAAAATTAACTGCAGTGAAGCTGAGTTAGTTCTTAATTCATGTTCATGATGTTTCTGAAGATTATTCTGTGGTGTTGTATATATCTATACTGTAATGTCTTACTTCAATACAATGCCTAGAAAAATAAATAATAATTGATACCATGTTGCTTAGTGTTGAAACAACATTTAAGATAGAATTGTTGATTTTTATTTAAAGATAAATATAACAAGCCTTGTGTACTGTTTGTTCAGCACAACCGCATCTACAGGAAGTGAATTTCTGGAGGAGGGCCATGTGTCAGCTCGCTGTGGGGAGGAGAGTGAGACAGCTCCTCAGCTGCTTGTGTATTGATGCTGCAGTAAATGACAATTGAAACAAATTAAAATCTTCAGAATCAGTATTTATCTATATACCAATACATCTGACACTAATATTCTGTTAAAGTTACTGACCAAACTTTGTCTGCTGTTAAGGCCACTTATAGTCAGTGAACAATCACGACATTCATACATGAAAAGCTGTCTTGCTTTTTGAGGCCAAAACAAAGGGAACGCATAACGTGCACAGGCCTGTGTGTTCCACAACAAACAAAATACTGTCATGCAAAAAAATATTTTTTGTTTTTTTTAATTTAGAGTGTATTCATCTTTAAGAATTATTAATTATTAATAGTCATGGTAATGTAGCGAACTGATGGTGTTGCTACCTCAAATTTGAAACTTAGAATATTTTTGATATTCTTTATTAATTTTACATGAAATGTTTTCTTTATTTTCTTAAATTTCAGACATTCATATTGTTTTTTCACTGTAAACCCTATACGGCGATCTTATCCAACCACGGCAACCGACGTTAGGCGTTAGAGAACATAACCATGTCAAGGTTAAGTTATTTTATTAATTTGTTTATTTAGTTAGATAATGTTGAGAAGGTTAACTTACTGGCATTTTACCACAGTCCTAATCAGCAGATAGCGTTTGCTCCATTATCATGGAGTTGGTTTTGTTGTTATCTTGGGGCCTAAATATGAAACTTCATGTGTTGGTTTATCAAGGGAGAAGATCACAACAGTTTGAGGATAATCAGATTACATTGATAGTCATTTAAACAACAGATTCGCGAGACTTTACAAATTAAAACATGACGTGCGTCGGCGTTACCACAGCGCGCATTTCTCTTTTTATCGTCTGCTTAAAGTGCACGACCAGTTCTCACTAGACCCCCATCATGGGTCCAGACATGATAGTTAAGAATGCTGTAAGACTTTTATCCAAATTCACACTGACAGTGCTACTGACATATTCAAATGGTGGAAACCTACTTTGCATGCAACTAAAACCTCATACCTTTTAAATCCACTGTGTTTACAAAAAAACATGCTTTCTCTCAGCCCTTAATTCACAAGAAAGACACCATCTGCATGTGTGGCGTCAGCACTTATCAGTTCCTCTTTTTATGGAAACAAAACCAGTGAATCAGCCGTTGTGCACCTGCCTCGTGTCACCACCTGCCTGCTGTAATGTGATCCAGCCCAGTAGAAACTCCAAATATTGCCCCGTGCCTGAACGTTTGTTTGAACACAAGCAAACCTGCGTAGCTCGCCGAGAACACAGACTCCGTCGTGTTTTGTTTTCCAGTTTCTATGTGCGCCCGTCTTTGTGTAAAGTCTCTTACCCACTCGGTTTGCACCGTGTATTTGCTTTGGATGGAAATGTAAAGTGCTCCACACCCATGAATTATTGTTCTTAGCCATGCACGTGTGGCCCATTAAAGACGGTAAAGATGCTTTAAAGGTTGTCTGGAAAGCATTAAAGGACTCCTTAGAGGAATGTTCCATAAGTTGTAATATAATTAAAGGGCTGAGGATTCAGACACGGAGGAGCGCTGAATATACCTTCTATTAAACAAAGCATGAAAGGAGGAACTGGGGGCTCTTCACATTTTCTGGATGAAGATCACAGAATTCACGGAGGCAGAAATCTCGTCCTGTTTATCCCTGGCAGGATCTCGTGTCCTGTCTGCAGTGTGTCTGCTGTTCAGACGTTACCCAAACAGTAAAAACAGTCCTCATGTACTCCTCGCTCATCCTTGTGGAATGTCTCGAGGGAGGGGCATCTCCCTGCTGATCTTAAATCAACATTCCTCAACAGCAACGGCAGGAATTTCTAGCATTCTTATCGCCATTAGAGACTCGCGCTTGAACTTTGAGTGTTATTGCCCTTAAGTGCTGCCCCTGAACTGCAGCTGGGCCTGAGGCGCAGTATCATAGTGCACTGGGTAACCACTTAACACTTCCGCTGAGTCCTCGCAGAGAATAAAACAATTATCCTGAGAGGTTTAGAGAGGCAGTATATTCTTAGTTTGATTTGTTTGTTTTTTTTTGTTTTTCTGTATATCTCAATTCAGGGCTCCTTCTGTGTGTCCTTTCTCTGCAGGTGGGCATGTTTAAGATCCACCCGGAGATCCCAGAGTCTATGTCGCTGGAGGCCAAAGCCTTCATCCTGCGCTGCTTTGAGCCCGACCCGGACCGCCGGGCCACCGCCCTCGACCTGCTCACCGACGAGTTCCTCACCGTCACCAGCCGCAAGAAGAAGAGCAAGAGCAGCTTCACAGGTGGGTTCAGTTCAGCTGAGAATCTAATAATAGTAATAATAATTTGGATTTTCATGGAGCTTCTATAAAGTATTTCTCATCTGTTATTTCTGTTTATTTGTCCAGAAACTAAACTTTAAAATTAGCAGCCTTCATCTGTACGAGGAGTTTATGTAGACAGTTTCTTGGCCACGAGCAGTGACTTCCTTAAGTTTTCACTTCTGAGGCGAGACTCCAGGCAGTCACTGCTCTCCTGGTCAAAAGACAGAAGTGAGGGACCTTCCGACTTAGCCAGGCTAGCCGTTTCCCCTATTTCCAGTCTTTATGCTAAGCTAGGCTAATCGCCTCCTGGCTTCAGCTTCATAGCTGGCGAACAGACAGGAGGGTGGTATTAACTGACAGTTGTGTGGGAAAGCAGGCTGTATTTAGAAATGCGGAAGTGTTTAACATGTTTCTGCACATAATGATCAGCCACTCACAAGCAGTATACAGTATACTGTATCAATACTGTATTTTGGAGTTCCACATATCACCTGAACAGTGTGGATATTGTGTTTATCATGCAGCGTGAACACACCCTTATCTTGATCTTCATTGTCTAGATTACACAATGATCTCAGTTCTCTCCCTGCAGCAGTGATGCTGTCATGAACCCTGGCACCACAACAATAGATTTTTATTTATTTTTCTTATGCTGGCGCCTCGCTGCCTACTTGGAAACATTGCTCTGTCAGTCTTACATGGAAATCATGTTCTGTTTTGTTGCCGCTGATGACACATTTTATGTTTTTCCCCCCACAGCTCTGACACCTGGGTCAGGTAAGTTAACTTCACTCTATATACGTTCTTCGTCTTTCAGACATGTTTACCACTACAGATATGAGTTTATAGTCTGTATGACAGTTGCATGAAACATCTGCCTGCTCCGCTGAAGGGTATCTGGACTACAGTTTTCTGTTTTTTTTTCTGCGAGTGGCTACCTGCCTCGCACGACTCTGCCCTTTCCAAGAACTCAAAATAGACATTGCACAACATGACTTCGCTCCAAATGCTTGCAAGTCTTTATAATGCGTCTCATAATTTATACAGAGTGGCTGTAATTTGCTGCCAGATGTATCAGATAGAGCTCTTCTCCCTGAACATGATAAATGAATATTATCAGATTTTCTTTGTGTCTTTTCTGAAAAGGAAACCAATTTTCCATCAGCACTTTTACTAATTTCAACCTCTTCAAAGCTTTGGCTCTTTTTGTGGCACAAAAAAATCCCTCTGTGCTGCTGTGCATCAGCCTGTTAGTGCATAAATGAAGCAACAAGCCAAAAATATTTTGTCCTTCAGAGTACCTGCGCAGTATCTCCCTGCCGGTGCCGGTGGTGGTGGAGGACACCAGCAGCAGCAGCGAGTACGGCTCCGTCTCCCCTGACAACGACCTCAACACCAACCCCTTCATCTTCAAGCCCAGTGTCAAGTGCTACAGCGAGAGGGATGTCAAGGGGCCAAGGTCGCTCTTCCTCAGGTGGGATGAGACCTGTTTTAAACTGGGTCAACGTGGTCGTCCCTGCATATTCAGTCATTTGACTCAACCTTAGATTATCATAATGTTTGCTCAGGACGGTAGTACTGATGAATACTAAGCTGGTTTTCAAAATCAGTTCTCATGCAAACACTATTTTAGTGCCACACAATGGTGTAAATCAGTGGTTCCGAACCACGAGACCCCTTAGTGATATCTGCCTGTGACCCCTGATCTTCAGTTGCGTACGTCTCAGTTCAGCTGGAGTTATTTTGCTCTTTTTATATTGAAATAGTACAGAAGTCCTGGGAAGTGATGGGGAAACAATCTGGTGATCTGAACAGTTTCCGTCCTTCGTTCATCACTTAAGAATGGGTGAAGAAAATTAATTTGCCAGGATAATCTTTCTCGTTTTCACCTGTGAAAACTGTGGAAGGTGAAAACATTTGTTGTCAGAATAATTGTTTTCAGGTGATCCTTATTGCCTGAACCTCATTAATTCAGTAACAAAAACGATTTAACTTAAAATATTTGTGCTTGTAGTTACAGATTCACAGACGGATCAAAAACAAAATTTTAAGATTGCGCTGGCAAAATCTTTTTAATCTTGTGAGCGATGCAGTTTAGGAAACTCTACATGCGTCTAATTTCATAGAATATTTTTGAACACATGAAATACTGGTCTGAGGTAAAAGTAAGTATCATCCGTCAAAAAAACATCATTGGATAAACCTTATGATGATTTGTATCAAAGAAGAACGAGATTATCACCATAAAAGAGATAAATACAAATATACAATCTGTTTCCTTCACAGGACTTTGTAAGACACTCACACACACGGCTGCCATATGTTTTCTTGAATAAGTAGTCAACTTGTATCTTTTACAAATCATTAACATCTTCCATTTCTGCTGGACTCAGATCAGTGATGTCAAAGCAGTTTTACATATATTTTGGTTTGTATTCTGACCTTTACATGCATGTTTGTTCACAAAGTACATCGTGGGAGCTGCATTGTTTTTGAAAATAATTCTAGTCCACAGACCTGAATCCAAAATCGTTTGTCTTTTTTTACCCAGCATTCCAGTGGAGAACTTTGAGGACCACAGTGCGCCTCCGTCTCCTGATGAGAAGGATTCGGGCTTCTTCATGCTCCGGAAGGACAGCGAGAGACGAGCCACCCTGCACCGCATCCTGACCGAGGACCAGGACAAGGTGGTGGCCAACCTGATGGAGGCCCTCACGCAGGTCAGTCATGGATAACACCACCAGTCAGACACATAAATCAATGCATATGTCAAATAGAAAACCCATCATGCTTACTGTGCACCTCAACCTTACCTGTCATGGCGTCCGTCTCTCTCACCTGCAGGGTTCTGAGGCAATGAAGCTGCAGCCTCAGCACATTTCCACCCTCGTGGTCAGTCTGGCCGACTTTGTTCGCATGGCAGACAGGAAAATCATCGCCAGCACGCTGTCTCAACTCAAGCTGGAGCTGGACTTCGAAAGCACCGCCATCAGTCAGCTGCAGGTCGTGCTGTTCGGCTTCCAGGATGCTGTGAGTGTGGACACAAACGCCGGCTAACATCACAGCAGCAGATAATGAAATACAGAGACAGTCAGCTGATCTTCTCCTCACAGGCTGCTCTTTTGCTTCTCTCCTGCATCCCTAACAATGTGATCCTGTCTATTATCCATCTCCTATTTGCAGGCAGTGATGCTCCTAGCTTATGCATAAACCATGGGCACTGAACACTTCAGTGTAATTGTTGTCATTTAACATGAGCTGCCGACAGGCTGCCATGTTGCCGCTCCTGCCGCACCGAGATGAGACAGATAACTGAGAAATGTGTGTAACCTTTAAGTGAGGCAGTGGAAGGGGAATCTGTCAGGAGCAGCTGCACATTCTGTAAAAAGCCTGAACTGGTCTCCCCCTCAGAAATGCAGTTATGCAGATGAAATGATTCTGAAGCAAGTGGTTGTTTTCATATTTGTAAAGGGGTGTTGCGTAATCCTGCAAGAACATAGAGCTCTGATGCCTCCTGTTGGTCATAAGAGAGAACAGTTTAAAGTAGAAAAAAACAATGGGAGGATTCAGAGTTTGGTTTGTTGTGCGGGAGTTTAAATGTACAAAAATGATATTAAAGTATCAGCAAACATACTGTTAGGCTTTTAAGGTCCATTTGTGGAGATTTGGTCCGACAAAAATCTATTCAATCTAAAAAGAGATTCATTTTTAATAAATAAATATAAGAAAACACAGTAAAAGTGTGAAACTCTTCTCGTCCTCAGGTGAACAAAGTGCTGCGAAACCACAACATCAAGCCTCACTGGATGTTCGCTCTGGACAACATCATCCGCAAAGCTGTGCAGACGGCCATCACCATCCTGGTGCCAGGTAACGTCATCAGTGTCTCGAGCAGATCGCCCCTAAATAAGTTATCACCGGTCCCTCAGGGCAGAGCTGTCTGATAAATACAGGACTGCACCCTGGAAGCAGTCGTCACAGCTCTTTGTTGAAAGACAGATATCTGGGAGACTGCCGGATGTTCAGTGACAGTAAAACAACAAAATCACCCCATGTGTGCACAAAAGATAAGTGTCCTGTGTGGAGAACGCCCCTCTCACCATGGCAGCGTTACTGTGGCTGCTACTTCTGTGTGTGGTAGTGCTTGTTTCATTCATTTCAAGGCCAACAAAGCCCCAGAAGATCCACAGCCAAGTATTTTGTTTCATTATCACAGTTTTATATATCTGAAACCACGTTTGTCTTTACAGTCTGTACCACCTGTAAAGATAACATTATAAAACACATAAACCATGATGTTTGTGAGGTTAGTTCAACAAGGGTTTCTTTAAGGCCTGCATCAGTGACAGTTGATTGCTAATTGAAAGCTTTGATAGATTTGAACTACCGCACTGAAGAGCTTCAACGGTTCGAGGTCGAATTCGTGAGAATGTTTTTACAAAAGTGTGTTTGACGGGTTGGAAATTCTTACAAACTTTTTTAATTAATCACCAATTATTATGGCAATCGATTTATTTTATATTAGATCAACAATGAAAGTAATGGTTAGCTGCAGCTCTATTGCAGAGCTATCTGTGTTAAATGCAGGATAAAAGAAAAAGATTCTCCCTCGCACTGTTTCAAACATGGATCGAAACTCAAGGCTGCAACAACTAGAGTGTTAGAACGTGCATTAGAGTTATTAAAACTTGTTCACACTCAGTTATACTTTCCATAGAAGCGTGTTTTTCCAAAACAAAATACAGAACCAAATAAAATGCTGACGTTAAATCACTTAAGTAATGTCTTGTGTGTTTGTGTGTCCAGAGCTGAGGCCTCACTTCAGTCTGGCTTCAGAGAGCGACCCGGCCGAGCAGGAGGACGTTGACGACGACGCTGAGCCAAACAGACACTCCACCCACTTGAGCCGGGCGCCTCCCGTCGCCGCTCACGACGACACCGTGGCCACGTCAGGGGTGAGCACGCTCAGCTCCACCGTCTCCCACGAGTCCCATAATGCACAGCGGTCCGTGAGCATGGAGCTGGGGAGGATGAAGCTGGAGACCAACAGGTAGACGGGAACACTCGCTGTGATTAAGTCCAACGCAGACGCATTAGTCACGTTATCAATTATTCAATACTTCTTCTTACTTCTTGCTGATAAAATAAGAGCAAATCTCCCTGTCGTGTTTCCTCCATCCGGCTCGTTTGACTGCAGGCTGCTGGAACAGTTGCTGGAGAAGGAGAGAGAGTATCAGGCCATCCTGCAGCAAGTGCTGGAGGAGAGAGAGCAGGAGATCAGACTACTGAGGCTGCGATCTGAGCCCGCAGGTCTGTACTGTTGTCTCACTTACCTTGCCACGCTGTGAGAATGAAACTCAAGCACCACTTCTGCTGTTACTACTACCAACCTGCAGCCGTTTTACAGCCAGCGGTGACTCATTGAGACTCCACATCCAGACAGCCACAGCTGGTCTGTAGTGACCAAATCTAAGGGTGATTAAAAGTGCAAAGAAATACGGAATCAGACCAGTGCAGAGAAATCAGCTGATGACGTCCTTTTTTTAAATCAAGCAGGAACCTTTCCAAGTACCTTATCTGTGCTAATTTTTTTCAGTGCTTGTGTTGAAGCCCAGTCCTTTCTGGGTTCTGAGCCAAATACTGAACAACACTTCAACTTTTCTCTCCTCCACGCATTTTCCTGTGGTATAATTTTCTTTAAGAATCCCAATAAGACATCCAAACCTGATCTCAGTGCTACAGAGAACAGAAGTCACTCCCCTCCAGTTTCCCTCATGGGAACTTGTTTCAGAAAAACACACATATGATAGTAAATGGAGAAAGACAAATAATTCCCCAATCCTGTTTGACTTGTGTCATGAATCAAGCATATGATGCCTGTGAGTTTAAAAGCTAATTAAGTTTAATTTGAACTTTTAATTTGAATTTTTGGCAGCTCACAGAACTGATGATCTGTCATTTGCCATAACTGCAGTTGTCAATATGACCAGACTTACTGTCATTTTTACCTTTTTAGTACCTTTTTCTGTGCCGAGTTGGCAGCCATGTTGGTGTTGGTGACGTGTGTTGAGCAAGACGATTAAAAAAAAAATTTACAAAACTAAATGATATCTTACCTAAATTACGACTTTCTTGACTCGAGAATGTCTTTTAAAGTGACAAAAATCGTATTCGTGCCACAATTCAAACTGGATCAAAACATTATTTGTCTCTCTCCATTCACTACCATACAACGTTTTTCTGAAATAATAACCCATGAGGGAAACCGGAGGGGGGAGTGACTTAGGCTCTCTATGAAAGAGTAAAACACCCAGTTGGTTTATTAAGCAGGCAGTAATTTTTCAGGTCATTTTTTCAGTATAAGTAACATTTTTTCAACGCAGGAATTTCAGTCTTGACAGCCTATTTTCAGTGATTTTTTGGTACGTTTAAATACTTTCTCCACCACTGCTTTTAATATGATTATTTTGATGCTGCAGCACGAAGTTTATTTTCTATGCAAATGTTGTGTGACTGGCTCCAGAGTGTCTCATCAAGTCTATTCCCGGTATTCTCTCTCGTAGACGTCCCCACATCTTCAAATGGTCCAGAGGGACAGACGGATCCACCTTCACCGAGACATGAAGACCCAGAGCTGACCAGCTGGCTGATGCTTTACGGTGCTGACCAGGACTCCATAGACAGAGTGAGCCCCTGCTTTTACTTTGAGGCAGTCTGCTGAGTAACATGACACAGTGACGGCACCAGATTACGTTCTTGTTTTTCACCCTGTGATGGTTGTTTCCATGTTTCCACAATGTTACTCAGTGCTGTGCCACTAGAATAAACCATAAGAAAAGAACAGATTCATTTGATGCACTTTGTTTCTGCAGATACTGAATGAAGAGTACACGCTGAGCGACATTCTCCACGATGTAACGAGAGACGATCTGAAGAGTTTAAGACTGAGGTAGTCAACTTTCATTCTGTCGTTTCGAGATGACTGGTGACAGTTTCACTCCTCTATCAGTACTCGGCAACTACCATACACGCTGAATCTCACATCTAAAATTAAATTACTGCAGGTCCCCAAATACAGAAACGCAGATGTAAGCAACCCTCTTTGTTCATAATGGAGATGAAATGGGGCTCCAAGAGTTAAAAATTCTACTTCATTTCCTAGACATCCTGTACAGTTGCCAGAATAAAGAAGTAAAAGTGTCATTTCCTTTCTCAAGGGCTGAGTGTGAAACAGTGCTCACAAGTTCTGAAATTGTTTTCAGCTGTGGTTGATTAAGGTATCAACATCACATCTGTGAACATGTTTATTAGTTGCCTATTAGTTTGACTACTGCAACAGTTTTAATCTCCCTTTTTCTCCAGTTTCTCCCATTGGTGGCATCATATCAGCTCATTGTGTATGACTTTCACACCAGAGTGAAACAGTTTAAAATTCATCACTCAAACTAACTCTTGAAGGTGCACTGTGTAGTTTTGGGGAAGACATTTTGATCAGAAGAGAAAGATCTTCATTGACTGATTCTTTTTATGCATAAACAGGCTAAATAAACAAGCTCTTAATTGTCATGACTGAATAAACCGAATAAACACACTGACCTCAGAGGACAGCACAGTTGCATACTGTTTTACTTTGTTTATGTATGGCGGACCCTGCCACCTTTCTAGCTTCAAACAGTCTTCTGGGGACTTTCTTTCCTCTGTAAACAGCTTGTTTATTCAGTCATGGATCAAATAATATATTTCTGAGTTTGTATTATAAGATCATTGTTACACACATCTCTGAGTTTGAATTTATTCTGCAAAACTTCATCATGCCCCTTTAAAGTCATTATTGTAAGTGGACATGTCTGCCTTTACCACCCCCCAGTGGCACTATTAAAACAAACAGTGATGTGTGTGCAGGGTATCTACAACTCTTGAAAATTCAGTTTCCTCAAAAAATCTAACAAAAAATGATGAAAAATCTGACTTTTACTCTGTCCTGCTGTATGCAGTACTGTTTAACTGTTTTAAAATGTTTTTGCATCAGGTTGCTATTGTTAGGAGATATTATACACACACTGTAGAAGCTAAGTGAGACTGTTACAATGGTGGATTGTGTGCAACGTGCACAGGAGGCTGCTCAATTTTAAGGAGATCCATAGCAAGCATCGACATCATTGTTAGCTACAGTGGCTAGGAAGATAAGTTAATGTGTCAACTGTTGCACAAACTTGAAACATTTAAGGTGCGGTAGGCGATTCTGGAGAAAGATAGTTGCTCCCAGAGCCCAAAGTGATGTCTTCAGATTGCTTCTTACAAAACCTGGCAAACGTTTGAGATTTATGCTAAAAAGATGACTGAAATAATTAATAAATGATCAAAATTGTTGGAAACTAATATTCTTTTGATTGACTAATCAACTACTTGAGCAATCTTTGCAGGTCCATTGTGCAAATTCATGTATAGGGCGTGTTTTCTGATACTCTGGACAAGAGAAACTGGGGAAAAATATTGAAAGTGTTTATAGAGTTATAAGACATACGCACACTGTTATATTGTATGTTGTAACCTGACAGCGTGTTCTCTCTGTCCTGTCAGAGGTGGGATCCTGTGCAAACTATGGAAGGCCATCACAGACTACAGGCAGAAGCCAACCTGAGGCCTTAAGTGGCGACAACCACTCAGAGAAGTCAGGACCTTTGTCCCAACAACTCAGTATTCTCCTCTTACCTCAGTATTTATAAGAGCAAGACTTTTAGGAGAAGACCCTACGTCTGACGGAGAGCAGCTTTCCACCCACACAAGGAACTCTTTGACTCTTTGTGTCGGGAGTATTTTGATAATTTTGAAAAAAGGCTTTTGGAAAAAACAAACAAAAAAACAAGGTCACTTTGAAAGCAACAATTACTCAGAAGTGCCACTAGTTTTGCTACGCCGGATGGACATTACGCAGCTTTTTGCTACTGGTGGGTTAGAAATGACAACAAGGAGGAAAACCTTGAAAACTTTCAAAAAGTTTTCTCCCGTCTTTACAAGATGTAACGTTTACAAAACTTGAGACTGACCGTTTTCTAATACAAGCCTGAGATACAAAATACTACATTCAAAAAATCATCTGTGCTAATGTTTTTACCATCGGCATCTTATCACTACTTTTATTTAATGAATTTTAATTTAATTGTTATGGTAATCTGAAGGACGTCAGCGCATGCCCAGCTTTTATTTTTATTTTTTAACCATACTGAGACTAATTTAAATTGTTCATGCTTTTTTTTTCTTCACATTTCCTTTTATAACACGGATCTACATTTTTATTTTTCCGAGACGTGTAAATATTGTGTTATAAAATTATATGTGAGTGACATTTATGTACTTCAAAAATACATTGAGAAACAGAGTTAAATCTCCATGTGGATCAGACAGTCTATAATGAACACAATTGAAAAATGAATTGTATGATATTGTATTTTCTAATGTCACAAATCAAATGAGATGATATTCAGTTAGTAATTAATATTACATTGAATCATTTGCTCTGTTTTTATTGTTGTACACTGACAAAATTGTGCTTATCTCGCTTGTGTTCTGTAGATATGATCATCCAATCTGATGCCTGTTTGTTGTGATGAAAAATCTGAAATGCAAAACAAATTTCACATGGAAGAGCCTTGACCTTTTTTATTTCAAAACATGATGTCAGATATGGGGAAAATAATCATGAGCAGTGTGTCCATTTTGTTTCCTATCTAAAATTAATCAAGATCTTTGTGATATATTGTTAAAATAAAGCTTTTCATCTTGAAACTGTGAAAGAATTGTGTTAGAAGTGTTCTGTTACAAATACCATTGAATATACATAGGTAGGCATTATATAGTAGATTTTTTAAATAAATGAACACTCTATGGTTCTTAGGAAATCTAATCACTCTGCTTATTATAAAACATTTTTAATTGGATCAAATGTTTTTACTGTTCTCCACAAAAAAAAGGGGGACACTGCGGACTCGTCCGTAGTACTTTTTGAAAATGGCCCATTTTCCCTTTCACTTTTTAAAAGCATTATTTGTTTTATAAAACGGTGATGAAAAAAATACTTTGAAGAAGTCAGTCAAGAACTGTTAGCTTACAAACAAGAACACTTCTCTCCATCAGCACAGTCTGCGATTGAAAACGGCTGCTACAGATTCTGGTGTGAAACTGTGATTACATTTTTATACAGAACCTAATAATAAAATCTAAATTTAATATATTAGATGGGCTGATGTGCTCAATAGCTAGAACAGCCTTAGGTTTGCTAACATCTTGCGAAGATTGTGTCTTATTTGCGGAATTTTATGGTACGTGAAACCTAATAAGACAGTGATTTACAGTAGGCTAACCGTGCTGCTTGCTTAAGTAGTTCCCAATGTTATTTCTTCAATTGTTTCTATTTGACGTGTTTTAATGGAATCGTTTCTATGCTCTTTTGATGTGCCTTAATGCAATTATTTCTCCATCTCATTATTTCTGACCTTGTACCAATCCTCCTATTGCATTAATCTGAGCCCTTTAGGGCCCACCACTTTTCAACTCAAAGTTACAACTTTGTGTCCTTATTATTTTTATTTTCATTTTTTAAAGTAAAATGGTGAAATTATCTTTAGTAAAACAATGTTTAGCAGTCATCACAGAGGTTCACCTGAGAATTTTGAAAGTTGAAAGTAAGTAAGTGAAAGTAAAGAAAGTTGAGCTGTCAGGCTATAAAATGATTTCTGAAAGGTGTTGTGGAATGACAAGGACGTGCCAAAAGGTAACACATATTAAACTGATCAACAAAGATGTAAAGTTGCAAGATATAGTGAAAAGTTTCAGAGCAGTGGTACTTTTTACACACACATAAATGATTGTGCCTAAAATGTCGACTTTAATTATTTTAATTGCATGTACATTTTCTATCAAATTGTATTACATAGGTTTAATGTAAAGTTTATTGCAAAGCTTTTCTATCATGTTGAGTCAATGTGTGTAAATTAAATAGTGTTATGTGTGATAACAGCAAACAGGATGACCTATTTGAAATGCATTACTGTAATGTACAACACCTGAATAATAAACACCTGAAAAGCAAATTATACTCATGTAAAGGTTCCCCTAATTTTTTATGAAACGATATAAACTGGACGGTATGTCAGTCCGGGAGAAGAAAAGCAGATTTGTTCTATGTGCTGTCGGCTGACATGGAACATGAGCTCCATTTTGTTTAGGAACATAAAAACAAATATTGACTTTGTACATATGAGTGACGCACAAAGATTGAGCCGGCTGTTTGTATATGAAACGTTTAGACGAGCCGCTTACCTGAAAATAGCTCTTTAACAAGACAAACTAGATTTTTAAACATTTATTGCCATTGCAAAATTGACTGGAAATGTGTGATTTCGCGTGTGTTTTCCCCCCTGCAATAAATTGGTGATATAGTATTTTGCAATTTAATGTATTTTATGTCTTCAAATTTATTTGTTATATATAACTAACTAACTGCCCATGGATTCCAGCCTGGTGTGTTTTACGCAGGCAGAGAGGGAGAGTGACAGATCAGCAGTGCTACAGGTGCGCCAGCCCCACTCACCATTTATATCCATCAATGTGACGTCACTGGTTTCTGCTGAGCAGCCAAACGTTATGCTCACGCGGCCGCCCCCCTCCTCACCATGACAACAACGGATTTTTAGCATCGTCAGAGGACGCACCGTTAGCTGCTCCGCTCATGGCTCAGAGATCAATGTTGTGTTAAACAGCGGGTTTAACATTAGTATACCGGAGAAAGAGCTCATGTAGGAAGGTTTTATTCGCTGTGTGGACCCTCATGCGTCGGACACCAGCCGAGGCTAGAGGGAGAGGTCGTCTTACTGCGTGAACAACATGGCTCTTCGGTCTCAGCATCCCTGGCTGCTGCTCGCTTGTGCTGTGCTGCTGGCCGCAGCCCGACATGTCGACGCTCGCTCGTTGCCGATATCAGACCTCAAATCCAAAATATCAGGGGTGGAGGAGCTGTTGGAAGAATTCCGCAAGCAGCTCCAGCAGGACCAGGCGTACAAGGTAGGCGACGTGATTGACTCGTGTGTGGGCGACTTCAACGCCGTCGGGGAGCGCATCATCAAGGCCAAAGCCTCCATCGAGCAGGGGGCCACCTTCCTGCTGGCCCCGGGGAGCGTGTACACCTGGAAGGACTGCCTGCACGCCTGCTGCTCCCAGCCTCACTGCACCGTGGCGGTGGTCCAGGAGGACCCGAGGCAGCCCGGGGAGAGTCTCAGCTGCTACCTGTTCAATTGCACCTACAGGAACAAAAATGTCTGCTCCTTCGCTCCGCAGGAAGGCTTCAGTACGTACAGCCGGACCGCCAACACAACGCAGGGACACCTCCCTGTTTCACCCGGAGGCTCAGCCCGTAGGCCCGGGGAAGGACATCCTGAGGAGGATGATACACAAGGTGGGACATCACAGGCTTACAAGTTTAACTGATTTAACATGTGGGTCCATATGACTGGTCATGTTTTAGGAAAATGTCATGCATGGATAGTTAACAATTTGCTGTATTGTTTTCTAATTGATTCTTAATTAAAGAGTTAATTAAGTATTGTTTTACCAGGCAAAAATGCTGGTTAAATATCACATTATGGTCGACTATTGAATATGGATACCTTGATAGCTATTTTACACAGTGGTTTACTCATTAAAGGTGCAATATGTAAAAAGTTCTAGTCAAGGTAAATAAATAGCAGTTTTGACTTTGTTATGCCTCTGTATTCTGTTGCAGAAATTAGCATGCTAACCAGCTAGCCCCTGTTCTTTCCAGTCCAAAGGTCCTATGCAAGCCCTGTAAATACTTCGGTGGTCCCCCAGCTCCAAGACCGAACTACTAGCTGCACGGCTAACTGAGCTAACCACCTAACAGCAGCTACAATTAGCAGCAGTTAGCAGTTACTTTGGTGACATGCTACCCCCTATTTGTTTTGAATATGAATTTGTGAGGTGGCCAATTCCTACATCTTGCACCTTAAAAAACCCAAATTATGTCTTAAATTACCAACCGTGTAAGCTAAAAAAGCTGAAACACTGCTGCTCACACATGAATAAAAGTCAGGTAGGTGAATTTTAAATGTCACAATGAACACATTATAAAGGATTCAATATTTTACCTGTTTATTTTTATTTTTGACTTAATTAACATGTAGATTTTGACGAAAATGGCTCATCTTTTGTTTGTGAATGAATGAAGATGAACAAGTACGACAGGGAAATGGAAAGATGATCAATGCAGTGACTGATGGTGGTTACTGGAAAGTTAGTTAATTATTCATGAGCATGTAATTTTTCTAATACGGTATCAAAAAGAAGCAGTAACTGATGATTGTTTTCTGGTATGGTGTGGAGTGGTATACTGTAGCACTGGACCACTGGACGTTTTTTTCTTTTAGAGGTTTTATCTTGATCCTCTGTAGCCCTAAGGGAGTATGAAAGATCAATTATTTTCACCATTCGAAGCAGTTTTTCAGCTCCATGACAGCACTCTAAGTTGAAGAGCCTCATTGGATTTGATGGTACATCAAGTTTTATGTACACTTTCTAAGATAGTTCTCCAGTTAGATTTAGCCTCGAACAACAGCTACTTATCTTGCTAAAGCAGGCAGGGTGGGTTAATGATGTACTTTTTAGTTGGTTTCCAGCCTGCAAAATGTCATCAGGACTCTGCGAACAAGACCAGGTGTTTTATGACTGTAATTTTATCCTCCATTTGTTTACCAGCAAGTAAAGTGGTCTTTCAAGTGCAATCGAAGAAATGATAAAATGATATTTAAGTTAACCATCTGGTGGACCAGCAGAAAATTAAACAGCAAGTGTTTTGATGGTCTAAAAAAAAGAAAAAGAATGTATATTGTGTTCAACTACAATGAAGTAAAGCAAGAATTAATCAAATAAACTAGTCATGTAGGAGTTATCTTCTATATTAGCGTGGTTTTCCGTTGTGATTCTGCAGATGTGGATGAGCCTCCCCGCAGTGACGCTGGACAGGATGTGGTGATCCAGCTGCCCACAGACTGGGCTGTCCTGGATGGACGGGACAGTGTGGACGACCACGGCATCAACCACTACGAATGGACACTCGTCAGAGGGGACACAGCCATTAACATGAAAGTGAGTCTATTCAGCAGATTGCAGAGCCATCTTGCATTAAAATGACTGTATAGAGTTTCATTTCAGTGCTTCATGTGAGAATGAAACAACTGACAAACACTGAAGGAAAACAGACTGAATTAAGAACATATACAGCAATAGCTCTATTATTCTCTTCTTTCAGGGATCAGAATGTTTGAATTTGCAGAGTGAATTGGGACTAATTGCCTTCACAGACACCAGTGTCAAATTGCTTGTTTATATTTGTTAAGTCAACACAAACTCCATAATACCTCGCTGTACCAACAGAGATAAGAGATTATTATGTCCAAACCTGCCTCAAGGACTGCAGCAATGTTGGAGGCTGCCTGCTGTTCACAGCCAGAGGCAACATGCTGAGCGTTGAGTACAATATGTTATAATCACACTGAAGTCTGTGGTCAGTTTCCACCATTTTCTACCTTACACATAAAACAGTTCCAGTGAAAACCATTAGCAGCAAGCTCAGGGCATTATTCTGGGTGACTGAGGCATGTTTTTTTGGGAAAGTCATCTTGCTGTTAGACATTCTTTACAGATAATATTATCTGTAAACAATTTCTTGATTGATTTAACAATAAATCCAGATTGTGATATGAAATGAAAATAATGAAAGAGGATTTAATCCTTTTTTTTATTGTTTTATTTTATTTTTTTGTGCATTTTGTGCCTTTATTTGGCCCCCAGGCTACAAGGGCACAAATCAAATGTAATTTGTTTATGCACTTATGCACTAGAACCACAGAAAAAAATCCTTTAATATCTGTCTTGGCAGGGGATAAATCTAGACAAAACAATAATATATCTACAATGACTGCATACTGAAAGAGCGGGGCTATTTTTGTGACGTGGGTGAACTGACAGGAGCAGTTATGTAAAATTAAAACTTATTTTTGCCTAGCCATAGAAGTTTTAAAAACAAAATTTGCTGGAATCAGATTAAGTAGCCTGCAAGTAACTTCTGCTTAAAAGACGTAAACTTTGGAGGTTTTGAAAAATGTGCACATGTGATTTATTAAAATCTGAGAGCAGAATTGTTGCCTGTCCTTAACCTATTTTTGTGTGTGTTGAAGGCGACTCATCCAGGGCTGCTTAAGATCAGTGGTCTCCAGGAGGGCATCTACACTTTCCAGATGACTGTCACTGACACGACGGGCCAGAAGAGCTCTGACAACGTCTCTGTCACAGTGCTGGCACCAAAACACCAAGCAGAAGGTGATGGGTTCAAAGAACATGCAGCTTTGTTGTGTTCTTTTGTGAGCTCCCTCCTAGTTGTTTCCAGTAAAATCCAGGGTTATTGTTTCATGTGAAAATAAACCACTTATACTTCTTTCCAAACTTAAGAGAAGTTGAAGATGCTACAACATGGAAAAAAAAGACTCAATACTACTACTACTTTAAGATGAATTAAAATTTGTTTTGATATTTCTAATTGTATCATTCTGTGCCCACAGTGTGTACTGGTCACTGTTCAAACTACCAGTTCAAGTGTGATGACGGTTGCTGTATTGACATCACATACGCCTGTGATGGGAAGCAGCACTGTCCAGACCGCTCTGATGAAGACTTCTGCCCAAACTGTAAGAAACCATTGTTTCCCACAGTCTTTTATAATCTGTTGTATTGTCTGGATTAGTCAGTGGAATGCAAGACTCAAGGAAGAGCACAAGCAAACAAAACATCAACAACCTCTCTGTTGTTCATTTAATTACTTTAGTTGACAGCAGCAGGAAGTCAGTGACCCACCCTGCCGATCCGTCAAGCCCTCATCAGCCTGTAGCTCAGACAGAGGAGGCCGGGGACAAATCCATGACCGGGCCCAGAAAGACCGTAGAGACCATCGTACCACCTCAGGACAGGAGCAAAGCCACTCCCCAACAAAGTCCCAGTCAACAAGAGGCTCCAGGCAGTCAGGGTGAGAATGTGCTTATGTTTGAAGGTCTTTATTTAAACCCTATTAAAAGACAAGAAACAAGACACAAGACAAAAAGTTGTTTTCATTTTCAAGAATCTAGAAAGGGTTGATGGAAATGGCCAAAGACTCGCTCAAGGTGGTCTTTGCCCCATTTGAAAAAGGGTTAATGCGCATAATTTTCATGGTCCCGTCATTTCCGAGTTATGTGTTTTCTTGGGTTTTGTGATGCATGTTCCCAGTGCTCTCGTATTCCTCCCTAGTCTGCTTTCCCTCCACACCTGCACTGCCTAACCTTTGTTAGCCCAGTCCTGTTCCCACTGTTGTTGCCCACTCTTGTTTGTCCTGTTCATTAGCCCCAGCTGTGTTTCTCTGCTTCTCTCCACCTGCACCTCATCCCCTTGCTAGTTTAGTTTGTATTTAAGTCCAGTCTTTGGTTCAGTTTTCGTTGGTTATCTGTTGTATTTGGCTGATCATGGTGTTCAGTTATCCTGTTCCGTGGTTTGTTTTGATTGAATGTTCTGAAACCGATCTGCCACCCTGCCGTCTTGCATTTAGATCCACTGTCCTCTCAGTGTGACATTAATGAGAGATGGAAACACCTGTTCCATATTGTTTCCCACATAGTGACCATTTAACTCACATGACCAATGAGCTGTTTCTGTTCCGACTGAAGAGACAAAAAATAGCAGCAGATTCTCTTCATCGCTCTACACAGATGTAATGTAACCTTCCTCATATTAATACATTTCATCAGGTTTCCTACATGTATTGCCTTTTTAGGTCCAACTAGATGCTCTTATAGATTTATTTGGCCTGGAGAATTGGCGCCACTCACTGCACACTGTGCCATGCATTTGCATTTTCTTTTGCCAATTTTTTCAATTTTGGTTAAATTGTAACCTGACTAATGTTGCTCTGCACTGTGGTGATACAAAATAGAGTGGTAGTTTTTAACAGGTTTTTTTTTTTTTACTTAAGCTCTACCTGTTAAAACATTTGCCCAACAATATGACCCTCTATCATTGTGTCATTAGTGCAGTATCCCTTTGTAAAGAGGCAGAGAGGGTTTTTAGTGAGTATCTGGACATAGAGGCAGATGGAGCCCCTGTAGGCAGCCATTGAGTCATAGAACTGAGCTAAAAAATGCTGGCAAAGCCACAGGGCCACTCTGCATTTGCAGGGAAAGCAGCTCTTTGCCTGCTGGAACAAAGCTCCTCTGTCCCCGCTGCCATCTGATCCCTGAATCAGGCTGAGACTGACCAAAAGGACTTCTTCTCCCCATTGGTATTTCACCACAGGTATTATATGGGTGAGGTGCAGTCTCAGGAGTCTTTTCTTCTCACGAATGTCACAAATGCTCAGTCTGTCAGCCATGTCTACATGCAAACTAAGTTTGGGAGAGAGGGAGAGAGGGAGAGAGAGAGAGAGAGAGAGAGAATTAAACCTTGTTCCTCTGTTGGTTGTTGTGTATTGTTGACAGGAATGCATTGACTCTCTAACGATCAATAAAGTTGATCCTTTTCAATCTGTATTGATTGATTTGGAGACTCAGAGGCAAAAAGGCTCAACGCAACATTGACAAACATAAATGTAGTTGATCTGGTGAAAGTGTTAGCAAACAGCTTCCAGAAGACTTGGAGTAACATAAGCATTCATTTCGATTTGTGTTTCAGGCCACTTGGCAAAATCTCAGTCCAATATTCACTCTCTTTTAGCTGTCTTGAACCCCTCCAACTCCTTTAGCCCCTACATGTTCCACTGTCTTCACAAGTTGGCCACTAACCGTGTCTGTCTGCTAGTGGGTACTGTACAGGGGGTTTATCAGAGCTTTATTGCACAAAAAGCTGCCTGGTGCTGCTGGAAACAAAAAGTTGAACAGTGAGAGTGAACCAGAACACAAAAGTTGTCTCCTGCAAAACTAAAACTTAAAGCTGAAATCAGAAATGAATTGTTTATCACAAAAAATGTTGTGGAAAACTGTTCTCTCATTCAAGGTATACTTTAGATCGATTAGCTTATTATCTCAGCTCAACTCATGTTTTAATGTGTGTAAAAGCAAATTGTCAAAAATAAATAAGAATTTGGTTGTCTCTTTCTCTGTAGATCCGTGTGCTTCAGCTCCTGTTGTTGGACCCTGCAAAGGCACATTCCCACGCTGGTACTATGACCAAAATGCAGGAGAATGCAAACACTTCCTATATGGCGGTTGCCAGGGAAACCATAACAACTTCCTGCAGCAGTCGGACTGTGTCAGTGAATGTATACAAAAAAGTGAGAATCCGCACTTTTTACTTTTTCTTTTATTTAACTTAATATTGCAACACCATCAAAATGTTATAATTTAACATTTTTTATGGAAACACCTTTCAGGTCCGGCTTTCAAACCAGCAACCGTGGCTCCTCCGATCACCAAACAGACTGAGATTGGTAAAGCTAAAGTGCATTTTAGTATAACTTCATTGACATAGCAGTAACATTGTGTTAACCGATGAATGTTCCCTAAATCTTGTCTTGAAGCTGCCCCTAAAGTCTCCCAGAGCCAACCACAGAGTGACATCCCCATCTCCAAACCATTTGCAGTAATGGGAGGACATCCAGGACCAGAGTCAGGTACATGAACAATTTGGTTTTATACCATTGTACTGCATTGTGTCTCAGCTCTTATGTGTCCCTCTTGTGCTTCTTTATGTGTGATGTTCTGCTGTTTCCCTCTGCAGGTGCAATCCTCCCGCTGGCTCTGGGCCTCATCATCACCGCTCTGCTGCTGCTCATGATCGGCTGTCGTCTCAAACTCGTTCGTCACAAGCTGAAGAAAGCCCGTCCCCTCACCACAGAGGAGTCAGATTACCTCATCAATGGCATGTACCTGTAGCCAATCAGTTGCGGGCAGCAAATACAAGTGCTTCGAGATCTGAGAAAGAGAACCATGGGAAGCCTGAGCCAGGACTTTTTGAATTTTCTGATTTGTCCTCACTTCAGGTTGGAAACATCCCAACGCTCTGCTGTCATGAACGTTTCTGAACACACTGATGAACGTCTGACTGGTAAATCTACTGTTGATTGATGCTGCCTTCAAAGCCACTGACACATATTCAGATGCTTGTGAATTCATATTTATGTTGTCCTAAGTCCTAAATATGATTGTTAATCCACGATGAAAGAGTAAACGTTCCTAGTACGATACTGATACATAGATGTCTGTATTCCCAAAATGACTTCTTGGATACATAGGGTAAAAGACTTCTTAAAATGAATTTGATCCTCAATTACTGGTTACTTTGACGTTAAAGAGGTGCTGCACACAGAGATGCTGTATTTCTGCCACTGGGTGACACTAATGTGCCATATTTCTGCTGTACATTTTGCCTGAGTTAACTTGCCTGAGGGCAGAGATGCGACACATTGTAGTGCTTGTCTAGCACGTTTTGACAGATTAGGAATCGACAACTTCTTCCCAAAGTTTCTCAGAATCTTATAAAGCCATAGCAAATTGTATTGATCAAATTCTATTCCTGTCGAAGGTTTGTTGCATATTTTTCTTTACTAAGCAATCTTGTGTAGAGTATGTGCTACATCTGCGCAGATGTATTCCTTCAAAGTGCTGTCTTTCATGTGAGATATTAAAGTTTATTATATATCAAAAACACTGGTCTGATGTGTAAGTAATTTATGACGGTGCACTACATTTCCACAGCACTTCATTACGTAACCACTGAGGACATGGTCAGATTATAAAACAGGCCCTTCGCCCCTTTTTCATAGGAGCACACACAGTTTGGAGGGGGGGGGTTGTTTTGTATCTCTTTGTCATAATTTTGTTTCTGTGGCGTTGTTTTGTGCCTGTCTGTGATAGTTTCATATCCTTTTGTTGTTTTGTCTCTGAAATATTTTGTCTCTTTGTAGTTGTTTTGGGTCTTTGTAGTTTTATGTCTGTCTCTTTCAGATCGTTTTTCCCTATTTGTTTTTTGTCCGTTTGTAATAGTTTTGTGTCTCTGTGAGGAGCTTTATTCCCTTAGCTACATTTTAATATCGCTGATGTTTTTGTGTCCCTTTGTAGTTGTTTTGTCTCTTTATGGTATTTCTGTGCTTGTGATATTTTTGTCTTGGTTGTAGTTTTGTTTGCTACTTGTGTGCCTTCTCTCTTTCTTCGCTCATTGTGGTAGTTTTATTTCTCCTTCCATTACTCCTGTGTCTCTAGTTGTTTCCTGACTTTGTTTCATTGGTTCCTGCAGTTTAGTTGAGTGTAGGTCATTTGTTATTATGTTGTACTAGTTCAGTCCCCTTGCAGGTCTATTGTTTCTTTTATTAGTTTAATGTCTGTCTGTGGTACTTTTGTGTCTCTACAGACAATTGGTCTCTTTGTTTCCTTTGTTTTTGTAGTTGTTTTGAGTCTGTTGTTCCGTCTCCTTGTCGTCATATTTTTTGATCTTGCAATTAAATGTTTACAGTCATTTCAAATAGTCTGTCCCAGTACACCCTTTAGTAATCGATCCATGACTGAGGACACTGAGGTCATTCACCCTTAGTTTATAGGAACTGAGACGTTTACACAAGCTTCACAATACACAAATTATACATGGTGATTTCATTCATAGCTGACTGTCATATTAGACTATTTGAGAAAAAAATTAAATAACATTTTTGTATTATTTTCTTGGCAGTGTGAAAATGGTGCATTTAGACCATCATAAAAATAAATATTGTTTACACAGAATAAATGTTTAAATCACATAAAAAGAAGAAAATGTTGCAAACATTCACAGTAAAGTGGGGTTGTACTTTAACAGGCAAGATTATTTCTAAAATATTTACCTCAGCTTTGCTTGCAATAATTTCTCATGAAATACACACCAGACACAAGCCTGCACACAAAACATTCGATAACAAAAGGCAGACAAAAACATAAGCATCTCTTTATTTTCATTTGCCATTCCAGAATCTGTGAAAGCCAAATATCATTCATCACTTCGATCACCCAAAATAAAATGTGCTTTTTGATTTCAAGAAAACAGACATTCATTTGCTTTATATTGTTGGAGTTTATTTTGGCAAAGCAGTGACTATCTCATTTAGTGTCAGTCACCAGAAAAGCCTGCACAAATTGTTAATGGTAAACCGGCGGCAGAAAGCAACACATCACCAGGTGAAAAGCACAGCCCTGTTATGTGCACGTGTGTCAATGTTATTAGTGCTCCGCGCTCTTTGGAGTATACTCAGTATGATCCGATGCATTGCTTACTCTATGTGTAGAATGACTCAAGAGTGCTGCACATCAAACAGGATGTGTGGGTTACATCAGCCATTGTGTTGCCTGTGTGTGTGTGTGTTCCTAATACTGCTGGCAAGGGAAAAAAGCTCATATGTTAGCAGAGAGGTCTAGAGTTAGATGATCCACACACGCACGCGCACACACACACACGCTGTAGCTACGTGAATTATCTAAAAGTTTCAAGCTTTCCCCCGTCGCTGTCCGCCGTTCCTCCTACATTCAGCTTTGATGCTGCTGAAATGTAAGACTGTAAAAATGGCTGATTGTAATTCAAATGATAAACCACAAAAAAAACTAAAAATCCAGCTGTTCGAAATTGAAAAAACAACCAAAAAGATGCAGGCCTGAAAAGAAAAACAAAAAAGCCTTCTCCGATATTTCTGCGCTGAGCTTCAGTCTTTCTTCCCAGCCCGTCTGGGCTGTCATCAATGTGATACTCTTGTCCATCGTTAGATTTAAACAAAAAGAGCATGTTTTGTTAAAATGCCATGGGCTGTTCAACCCCATCCAAGTTTTCTCCAGGTTTAAACTTAAAGGTGATTTATGGACCGTCTTCCTCTTCAAAGTTCATCCCTGTGAGAAACAGAAGTCAAATGTAAGGAAGGGCAGAAAAGAAGAGCAGCATGCAGGAAATAAAACCACTACAATCGTGCAAACAGAAAGTCAAGAGTTAGAATTGCATGCAAACTTTAACAAAGGCTCTCACAGTAAAATACAGTTATTGTTTTTTGTCTACATCTCACAGAGTAGAAGACCAAACAGAATAAATGGATAGTTGGGTTTTAGTGTCTTCAAATTGACAAAGTAGCCATGCTCTTGAAAACCAAGAATATGCCTTCACACTGCTGCTATTTCTTTTGTGTTTGGGTTCCAAAAATACGACTATGATTTTCAAATTTCATTAGTCTGGCAGGTTTTATTGACCCAATTTGGGTCTACGAGTTAAAAAAAAAGATGAAGGAAACGTGCAGCTTAGTTGGTATGGTATGGAAGAAGCAAAAAATGTCGACAAGCAGCAAAATGCAGCCCCTTGTGATCCATTGCCTGCTCCAAGCCACACCATTTCACCTTTGCCACTGTGAGAAGGAGAGAGGGGGAGGAAGGGGAGAAGGAAGTCACTTCCACCTGGACCACTGCTTTTCTCTGTCTGTTAAAGGCACATAAATCACCCCCATCAAGGGCTTCATTTTGGTGCTGCCGTCCTCCAACTTGTCGTACTGCTCCAGCATCTGGTTTCCACCAGCCGGGCCGACGGGCAGAATCAGCCGGCCGCCCGGCTTCAGCTGATCCAGAAGCTGGGAGAGAAACGGGGCTTTAAAAAGGCATTCCAGCACTGCTATTTAAATCCTGTTTGAAACACAAAATTGCATTAAATTTGTTTTCTCTTTAAGTGCTCGTTTCCACTACTTCTTCTGAAGTGAATTGGGAGAATGTGACCTTGATCATCAGCTCTTAAAGTATTCAGAGGGACTCACAGCTTGAGGGACAGTCGGTGCTGCTGCGCCAACATGGATAGCATCGTAAGGCGCTTCCTCAGGATGGCCCATCCGCCCGTCCCCCACTGAAACACACACGACACACAACAGACATTCTGATTCTGCATATGATATTTATTGTTATTTTTGTCTGCTCATTGATTACACTGACCTTTTCAAACATTGCTGTGCTGGCAGCTCTTCTTCGTGTCTTTGTCTGACTTCTGACTGTTTTCAATTAGTTATTATTATTCAGTTTAAGAAATGTCACAAATACCCAAAGATATAAAGCTGGGTGATATTTTCACTCAACTCATAGATACGGCATCAGTATTATGACAATTTTAAAAGGATGGCATCTGGTTTACACTTCAAGAAATGTCCAAATCTAAAATAGCTTACTCTGGTATGAGCTTACTAAAGCAGCTCTTCTGATGTTAATGTTTGACACCCAATAGGTTGCGTTTTGTTAAAACTGCTTTTTATTGATTACTTATAAACCAAAATAATGTCAAAGAAAATGTAAGTACAGTATATTGTTTAGCACTATCCTGCAAACGCAATTAATGACCGAAATTGTTCAGGGATTGGAATTTATTTTCTGACAGCCGATAAATCGAGACACAAGAAAGAGAAGATTCCTGAACTGCTACAGTATGTTTGCCCACCCACACTAACAATCTGTCAAAACATTGTGGCAACAACTTTTTTTAAAAATCAAACGAAAAACAGAAAGCGTGTCTGTTAACCGCCTACTTTTTATTAATCTCCTGGTTGTGTCAGCACTGCGGCGCAGGTGAAAGTAGGAACACTGCTCAATTATTTAGCACTGCACTATCCTGTCTACTGAGCTGCTGTTCCTTTAGTTCCTCGCTGAAGAGAAGACAGCAAAAGTTGGTTCATAGAACAAACACAAACACAAAATGACTGTTACCTTTCATCATTGACATCTCACCTATTAGTGTGACTCTGCCCGATGTTATCAAACTGGGGTCGTCTTTCGTCACATTGTTAATAGAATCGTCTACCAGCTCTTTGATGTGATCAATTCCTATAACTTTCCCTTTAGGACCTACCTGTGGAGCACAGAGGGAGGAACAGTGCTCAGTTCACACAAGAACATCACCACAACATCAAACATGTTTTATCTGTCTTTATGTTATCTTGATTGGTTGACAAGCTAATCAATCAATCAGAATATGCCGCCAAGGAGAAATCGTATGCGTTTACCCGTCATGTGTGGCTCACCATTCGTGCGAAGCAAGCGGACAGGATTCCACTGCCGGAGCCGACGTCCAGAGCTTTTGCTCCCTCATACAGCTGGTCGTGTAGGAGCTCCAGGGCATAGGCGTGCTGGGTGGAGAGGACGTCAACAAGGAAACTGCATTTCAACCCATCAGTCAGCATTCACATTGCATCAGACACTGACTGTGACAAGGTCAACATCACCCAGTTAGCTGACTGACATAACAACTTATCTCCTTCTGCTCCTTCAGAGCTGCAATGATTAATCCATTAGTTGTCAACTATTAAATGAATCACCATCTATTCTGACTATCAATTCATTGGTTTGATCAAGTTTTAAAGAAAAACTGTTAAAAATGGTATGAATACAGCATTGTCAATGTGAATATTTACAAGTTTTTTACTCCTCTATGATAGTAAACTAATTGTCTCTGAGTTGTGGACAAAACAAGACATTAAGGGCATCATGCTGGGCTTTTAGAAACACTAAGCAACATGTTTTCATCATTTTATGACATTTTATAAACCTTAAAATTGTGTAACCCTAACCCTTCAGCCCTTATTATTTTCATTATCAATTTATTTGATAAGTTATTAGTGTTTTACAATTATTCCAGCAACTGTCATTTGCCCCTAAATGTAACATCAAATATCTATTTACCAAATCTTTACAATCTTTCATCCTCAATCCATTTAAAGGATGCATGTTCCTACTTTTTTCCATGAGAAAGGAGTTAATGTAAACCTTCTTTTACAGTGGAGCTGCAACTTACGGATATTTGTATTTTATGTATTGTATTGATTAATGTACCAATTGTCTTCAATATTACATGGGTAACTGTTCAGCCTATAGAATGTCATCAACAAAGTGTCATCTTCAAATTGCTTCTTTTGTCCCACCAACAGTCCAGAACCAAAATACTTTTCAATTGTCATCATAAATAACAATGAAAACAAGCAAATCTTTACATTTGAGATGCTGGAACCAAAATATTTTGATATTTTTGCTTGAAAAATAACAGAAAAGATTAATTGATTGGCAAAATAGTTATATTTATGTTGTTAATGAATGTTCTTTCGATTGACTGACGAATGAATAGACTAATTGCTTGTCAAAGCTTACATGCCAACATCACAAAAATATAGCAAATTAGATTTGATGAGATTAGATTTGTTAACTGACATTTTAGAGCCACTAAAATATTTGATTAGATTTAGAATGAAAAGGTGAAAGACAATTTTTCTGACTGCATCTCTTTGTTATCTACGTACTGAATGACTGAATGAGAGCAAGCTTTATTAAAACAACTGCAGGGATTCACAGGATGCAGAAATGTGTGAGTCTTTTATAGTCATACCATGTGTGGAGCACTGATGGTCGCTTGATAGCCTTTAGGTTAAAAGAGAGGAAGAGGCTCGGTTAGTTCATCCCTCTGACATCAGGCCGTATTTTGAGTGTATTGCAATGCACGAATGATGGCGTGACCAGACGTACCTATTGACTGGGGCGAGTCCATGTATGGGTTACACCTAGAGAAATGGGCTCGGTCTGTGGCCAGCATGACTTCATAGACCTTGTCAGACTTAATAATGCCATTTTCTGGGGATGGAAAAGAGTTTGTGTCACCATGAGTTATGGAAACATGAACAAACACCAGGCAGGAATATATTACATAACCCTGTATCAGATGCAAAGAGAAATGCATAACACACAAACACACACACACACACACAAAGAAAGAGTGAGTTTGGGGATTATTTAGGCATTACACAACCAAATATAAAATGACTGGTACATTTGGGTTGTACAATATATGACAAACAACCATCAGTCGCCTTCTGTCCCTTTATAGCTCTTGATGTATTAGACCATTTTAGGCAATTTTCCAAATCAGTGAGCAGGACTACTCTGCGGCAAAATTGAATTCATCAGCTAATTCACTGGATTTAACAGATATAAACACTCCTGTCTGCATATTTTATCCATTACACCCCTTTTTCAATTGATTTTCCAGAACCTTTCCTATGTGCAAGTCACAGAATAAATTAGATATACGCTTGCAGAGGATTTTATCCATGCCAACCGATACTATGGTAATGGTACATAAACTGAGAAAAACAGTATATTCTATATCAAGTATGCATGAAGCAGTGCTTTGAAGGATGTGAGCATTACAGGGAACTCTCCAGATAATATTTAAATGAAAATGAGCTTGGGAATTTTAAGGAATGTTTGACAATTTCAATATAAAAACTTTACAAATTACAAATTCTTGCTTATCCAAAATATCAAAATGAAAAGACAAAATAATGGTATGAGAAAATGTATCAAAATACAAGCACATTTTAATAAAAAAACAAAAAACAAAAGGGAATTCTATACAAACTGACATTATTACATCTCAGCCTTTGTTAAAATGTAGTCATCATTTCGTCGTGTTTCGTTTGATTGATCTTTTCTTTTAACTCCTAATTAAGCCCAATCTGATTTTGCTACAAACATGGTCAGTGGTTAAAATGTCAAACAAACCTAATCTATTATCGATGATTAACCGAAAATGTATTGCAGAGGTAGCTGACTCTTGATTACAGATATCACTAAAAATGTACATCCCTATTTTCATCTCAGCTTGATAACTGACCACTGTAGTGAATATATCTTGAATATTTATTATCTATTATAATTATTTCAATTGATATTTTCTTTTAACCAGCAGACAGTCGTCTAAACTAAAATACAGTTTATAACTTATCAACTCCTTCTGCAAGTTTTTCAAGCTATCTGTTAGCTTGATTGGGCATGCTAATTAAAGAGTTTTAATTGGTGTATTTCAGTTCATTCTTGTTAAATGATTCAACTCATTTTATTAAAGTTCAGCTCAAGTAAACTGTTTATTCGTTATTTCTACTAGAGGTTTTTTCAATTATGTCTGCTTTTGATATGGTAAAACATTTTGTTACTGTCTGCATTAGACTTTGTAAATACATTCTGGGCAAATAGACCCTACACTTTTATTTTATTTCCGTTATTTCTCATAAATTCCTGTTAATTGCCATGGAAAGTTTCCACCCTGAATACCCCTGGAATCTTGCAACCATAGCAGGGAGTTAGCAGTGGAAAATACTGAGACATAGAGGAATAAAAAGTTTGAGTATGAAAATGAAGTTGCAAATAGCCATGTGTTCGGTATGAAAAACTGATAATCGCATAGGAAATAGAGGACAAAGTGAAGTTGGCAGCATACAGACGGGAAATCTCACACATCTGTCAATGACATGAACTGAACAACACAAGGTCCAACAGTGTCAGAGTTTATAGACGTGTGGTGGAAGACACCAAAATATAACTCCACGAAGAAGTGTCAGTGTCTTCAGAATAATCCCTCATAACAGGTTCCTGTAGCAGCTGGGGCCAAAAGGTGGGAGAAGCCAAGGACAGCAGGCGCTGCTCTCATTACCGACTCGACTCATCCCAGAGCTGTGTGCCGCTTTAGGATACGTTACAAATAAACCGTACAGGCTGCCAGATGGATGCCGACTAGAGATTTCTGAAATGTAAATAACCTGTCAGGGAAGGTTTCAAGCTGCCAGAATTGAAATTGTCTTTGCAAGCTCAGGAAAAGCAAACCAATTTTATGTTGTTTTTTAAACTATAAATCCATTTAGTAAACAGCCCTCCAACACATAAGTATCTGCTATGAATTCATGAGGCAGTTGAGGCTTAACTGAATGGATTTGTCTGAACTGGTACTGCTTGCACTGACCAGTCCGGAACATTGGTCAGGGGGACACGAACAATTACAAAAAGTTGTGAATTAGCATGCATCCTGAGTGTGACCTGCTTGAATCCAGATTATGCAAATTGAGGGTTAAATTTAAGACATTTCTGTGTCAAAATAGGTCAGTGTCCAGTAAAGAGTTCAATGAGGAAGAGCAGAAAAGCAAAGTAGTGACCACTTCAGAATAAGAACATGTAACACAACATCTTTATAGTGGCTAATTAAATGTTTTGACTTGAAAAGATGTTCTTAGACTAATGAAAGAGAACAAGCATTTGCATAATTGGCACAAACCATGAGGGGCTGCTTCTGAATTTGACTTAAAAGCCTTTTTGAGAATGATTAATGTGGATTTCCAGCATTTTATTATCCTGCATTACTGAGAGGCTGCTTTTAACTACCCTCTCAATATCAAAATGCAGGACTGCAATCTTTTTATCAGTATTTAACTGAGATATATAATAATGCCTGCTGCAAAGAAACATTAAGTTAGAACTATTTAAAAGCAAATGGATCTTGTTTGGCCACAGTCCCCAAACCATGCAGCTTTTGGCAAAACACTTGCTGCTGATCTGTCTTTTGCAATGCTATGCTGAACTGCACAGAATATAAATAGCACTGGTAGATACTTTATATTGAAAGCGGTCTTGGATATGGGAGTCTGCAGCCGTGATCTCGTTGAATATGATTTTGCTTTCTGCAAGTAAGAAACAGCAGGTCGGATCATAGCTCGCATGTTGATAAAATGGGTGTAAATCACAATCACATAGCACAATGCACTCCCATCTGATAGCAGAATTAACCATGTGGCATCAATGGCAACGATTATACTGGACTTAGCACCGGATAACAGCCGTGTAGCAGGGTGGTAACGTTACACTGAGTCACTGATATTTTCTGCAGCCACTGTCGTTTGACCTAACAACTAGCTGCCACTGTGCCATAGCATGCTGTCTCATTCAATCACCCGCATACAAAGTCACTGTAGAAACTGACCTCACATGTCCAGCTGCCAGTGTCATTCATGTTAAAGTATAGTGAATGGTACAGGCATGATAGCCATCAATGAATGTGGGCAGGGCACTTAGCAGCGCGGCTAGCGCTACTAGCTAGCTACAACGTCCCAAATGACGCACATAGAGCTAGCAGGCTAAGTTAACCTGACACAAAACTAAAGCTGCACAAAAAAGCTGCAACTATGCGTAAGAAGCATGTGTATTTATTGTTAATTTATTCTCTGCAACGATGGAGGCATTCGCCTGTTCCACGGCATAAACGTGGTTTGAGAGGGGGGTGGAGAGAGGTAACGCTAGGTCAACAACAACATACCACCTAGCTTAGCAACAAGCTAGCTACCGCTCGCGTGATGACCCCCAGCCGCTAAACTAAACCGTTTTCGGTCAACCTGCTCGTGAATACGTCGGTGCTGCCACCGCACAAAAAAATCGGACTTACTGCGGAGGTTGTTCACAAGCTCTGCGTGGCTGGCTCCTCCAGATTTCCAGGCCATTATTAAACAGACTTTGCGGAGTAAGTAGACAGCAGCTGTCAGTGCCGCGCCTGCGCCAACGGTTTTGCCGATGAAGCTGACAACCTCCAGAGCAGACGGCGGAACGGCGGATACGTCACCAGACATCCAGGATGATTTTACTGCTGGGCGGTTTATCTAACGCAGACCCCCATGCAGAGCAGTGTAATTTCACAAAATAATTAATCTGTTAAGATATGAGCCTTAGCTAATGTTAATTGCACTGGGGAAAAACACATTGATCAGTCAGTGCACAGTCAGATTTGCCGCAGTAACATAGACGGTGGCCGCTAAGTGGAGTGCGACACATGTAGTAGTAAATGTGAGAGGAAAGTCGGCCGATTTGGTAGTTTGACCTTACAGGGCCACCGTAGCTACGTACAAAGCAGCAGGCGCGTACATTCTGATGTTGCTCATGAATGCTAAGCTAACACCAACAGTCGTTTTTATCATTTATCAAACTGAGTGAGAGTGTATTGTTTCAATGGAGAGTGTAAATGCTAAGTACGTGTCCCAGAAAATCAGTAAAACCAGATGGAGACCAGTTTCACATTCGTCTTTGCAGCAACCAGACATCTTTGCGACTGGCTCGTGGGATAACGAGGTTGGCAAGTTGTCATTGAGTGTTAATGTTTATGATAATCGTGACTGCCAAACTTCATAGAGAAATCACTGAATTGTATGCGATTTTTCTAATAGCCTAAGTCACACGTGTTGTAACAGTCAGAACACGATTTGAGACCTGTTGTGAATCCTAAATTGACATTTCGGTATGATATATTTATGCTAAATGTGCCTGCCAAGAGCTCTCTTAATTCTCTGCGATGTTGGTAAATGGCGGTGCTGTGCACATTGTAACTGTCACAATACAACTGGAGACATGTTTCATAGGTATGAAATATTTATGGGAAATGCGACTGCCAAACTTCATAGAAAAATCACCTAATTGTATTCGATTATTCTGATTGGCTAACTCACAGATGTTGTACCGGTCAAAACACGATTGAAGACAAATGAATCATCAGGTGTCATTTCGGCATCTACAATATGTATGATAATTGTGACTGCCAAACTGCATAGAAACATTATATGCGATTTTCCTATTTGGGGGGCTTGCCAATGAACACTTGACAACACCAATATTTTTTTCTGTTACAGGACAACAAGATTTCATTTTGGTCCATTGGGAATAATGGAACTACCGGCATGGATGATGGATTTGAAGGAGACCCACAGCTGCTGTGTGAACACAAACATGATGGAGATGTTCTGGACCTTCAAGTAAGGCACTCATGGGAATCCAAATTAATATACCAGCCCATAATTGGTGCGAAAATAAAGAATATTAAAGTTTCCTCTACTAGGAAGTTAGTTTCATCTGTACAATTGTTCTTCCTCTTCTCTTCATCCCCAATATCTTAAATGTGTACTCCTAACAGAGTGAAGCTTATTGAGGTTTTTTTTTTTTTTAGTTAAGGGAACATGAGGCCAGGGATTATTGTGGCACAAAAAAAAATGGAATGAATTCAACTAATGGAGACACTGAATTTCATGACATTTAAAAAGAATTTGTATTTAATAAGATTTAGCCACATCTGTCTGAAACCCAATCGTCCTAATCTAGTATTGGCTGATTGAATTGGTGCATCCCTAATTCAATAAAGTTAGACTTTGTTTTGCAGAGAGAATCTATTGTGTGGTTAAAAAAAAATGATTAAAAGGGGAATTTGTTGCTATCGATGATTTGTTGCTGAGTGCAACTTAAATGCACAATACTTTGCAATACGAGGACAAATAGGATCTTTAACAAAGCGTGATAGACATCATAAACATGGACTATGCATTACACTCTACTATTAATGTGACATCTTTGTTAATTTCAGGCAGGAAAGGATGCCAACTTCCCCTATCTGGGAGGTTCCAGGTTCCAGGGCTAATTTCACCTTTGTCCCAAAAATGTTTTGTTTGTTTTATCAGTTTTTGGACCAAGACAGAATTGTCACAGCGTCGTCAACTGGAGCTGTCACCATTTTCCGCCACCACCAAAACAGTCAGGTACCCACAAGCCCAGTCTTCCACATATGCAATTTTCATGTGCACAAAGAGGTCATCTGTAATGAGGCTTTAACATGGGGACAGGTTACAGCCTCTCACAAATGAGAACATGTTGGTAATATAAACACTGTTTGGCCTGTCATGATATGTTTTCCCATTCATTTTAAGACCATTTCATGCCACTGATCTAATGATAATATGATAACACAGTAACGTGATTACACTCTTTGAAAGAGCAATGAATTTGAATTCTTAGAAATGTTCAGACCAGATTAGGAATGAAATATGTTAAAAAACACATGGGTCTGATAATAGTAGGGAAAACCCTGCTAGTTATTCTGTCATTATGTTGGCTAAAATGTTCTCTTAGATTCTTATGTGATCAGCCACGCATGTAAACACAATGGGCAACATTGAGGTCAGCAGAAATTATCAAAGACATGTACATACATCTTAAGTCGATAAGACATGCACAATAAGTTGATAAAGTAACATCACGACAGGCCAAAAACAGTATTACTAATAATATTAAGGGATGGTTTATTTTAAAAGTCACATTTGGCTTGGCTCTTAACATTGATCTTAACCAGAAATAATTCAACGCTAAACTAACCCAGCTTGACTCACAGATAATTAAAATGTATATCCTGGCGTTAAAACAGTATAATATAAATTTTAGTTATATTAAGTACAGACCAGGAGTGCAGTACAAGGAAGTGAATGCTGCACAAACAGTTTAACTGGATATATAACATACTTGTGTGATCAATATTGCGATTTCCTACATATTCTCTTCCTTGTATGCAGACGATATCAGTTTCTCAGAGCTGGGCAAGAGCGCATCGTTACCCTTGTGACAATGCTCCCTGTACTGGTGTTGTGTGCAGCAGTCCTGAGATCGTCACCGTCGGTGAAGACGGCAGGATCATCGTCTTCAGAGCCGACCAGGAGGGAGTGGTTCGGGTTATAGGTGGGATTAGGCTATAGCTCTTGTAACTACACCATCGTGTCACATTAAAATACACACAGGAGCACATTTGTCAGCAAAGGATGGCATCTAAGTATAATGTGACAAACGTGTTTTTTCGACCACTGCCAGAGAATGCGGACAGCAGCACGATCCATGCCGTGACTTACCTGAGGACATCAGAGATTTTGACAGTGAACTCTATCGGCCAGCTCAAGCTGTTTGATTTCAGACAGCAGAGCAACTCGCCATCCCAGATTCTCTCTCTGTAAGACCAACAATAAGATTTGTCTGTTCTGCTCCTTCCTTGCTGCATTTTGTACTTGAATTCGGTTATAAGAAATTCAGATTCAGTGTTCTCATTTCAGGTCAGGCGATAGAGTCCCTCTGCACTGTGTGGACAGACATCCGAACCAACAGCACATTGTGGCCACAGGAGGGCAGGATGGCATGCTCTGTGTCTGGGATGTGAGACAAGGCAACACACCCTTCTCACTCATGGAGGCACACTCTGCTGAAAGTAAGACTTCATTTTAAGCAGATGATTTGATGTTACAATGGCAGATGTTTTCTCTTTGCAGGGACCTTTGCTTTGTTTGATTAGTAACGTATAAATGTTTTTCTGGTTTGCTGCACAGTGTGGGAAGTCCACTTCCACCCATCCAACCCAGATCATCTGTTTACATGCTCAGAGGATGGTTCACTGCTGCACTGGGAGACTTCCTCACCTTCAGACATGCCCTCCTTCTTACAAGGCAAGTCAAATGATTCTGTCTGTATTTCAGTTGAGCCAGTAGAGAGATATTACATTCTTTTTTTCCAAAGAAAAGACTGCAAGGTGCTGCCAAGAAACAGCAATTTACTACAAAACAGGAAGTAATGTAAACGCCATTTCTACCGTGACAAGACATCAGGCCAAGTTTTACAATCATGCACCTACCATGTTCACCAGCTTTGTAATGTAAGTATTGTAGGGTTTTTAAAAAAATGCAGGGTGTTATTGTGTAAATTAAGTAGGCTGATTCCCTCACAAGAGTTTGAAGTGAAGGCTGATGGGAAAAGGTGTAAAAACAGCCTGCTTTTGGGCACCTTGTTTGCCTCTAGAAACATTTTTGTCTTTCTTTCAAAATCAAAGTTTTGACAAATTTAACTTTTTTTTTTCATTGTTTTTGTCTGTTTCAAAGAGTTAAGTAATTATAGAATCAAGTTGTGCTTCAGTTTTTCTGGATCAGGCTGTCAGCAGTCACTTCTGACCTACCAAAACCTAAAACAGTCACCAGATTTTATCAGCAAATTGCTGCATCAAGAGTTGATTTATGCGGAGCAGCACAATCATATGATATATGATGATAACAGCAGCTTCTGTATTAATCATAGAGTATTTATGTATTACATGTATTAGTCACACAACCCTATCTGTTATCTTTTGGTTGTTGTGGTGATTGTAAAAAACACTGAGTCAGCCAATGTGATACAGACTGCCAAGATGTAAAAAGCTATATATAAGGTATATCAACATGCCAAGGAAACTATACACAAACATAAGAACAGTCAAGTAATCATAATAGTTCCCTAAGATATTAAGAGATAGTTTATTAATTGTTTTGCAGGTGGCAGGAACAACAGCATGATATCTCGCAGTGCAATGGCCCCTGCTGGAGGGAACCAGTCCCTGATCAACGCCTGGCTCAGCGGAGACTCCAGTAAAGGCCGTCTGGAGACGACTCACATGCTGCCCAGCCAGACGCTGTCCGTCAACAGTTTGGATGTACTCGGACAATGTCTTGTCTGTGGGACTGACGGAGAGGCTATTTTTGTCAACAGACAGGTCCCGGTTTAAAAGATTTGTTAGTGTACAGGACAAGATCTGTTTATTTCCAGTCAAGACATGTTTTATTGTCTCTTTCAAACATACAGTGTGCCCAAAATACTGCGTTCAAAAGGTTTTTTCTTGTGTATTTGTCTGTCATATATGTACACTATCGCGTATTTCTATTGCAGCTTGAGTGATGGATCATCTTGGATTAAAGTTTGTTTTTTAGATCATTCCAAGCAGAGTATTAAAACTCAGCTGTACTTTAGTATGGATGACATTTAAAACTGTTTTGAAATAAATGATGAATGAAAAAGCCTTTACACAAATGTCTCATGCATCTATTGATGTTTTTGTTAAAATCAAAGATAGAAATCCAAGGTGCATCATGAATACTATAGTTGCAATCACTATTGACCTATTTTTCTCATTAACCTGTTGAATACTGTGGAATTATATTAAGTTCAAATGACAATCAAAAATTAAAATGAAATATTTACTTTTTTACGTGTTCAGGAGCGACAGGTGAATAGATGATGGGGGGGGGGGAGTACAAAGAAGAATTTGCAAGACGTCCCTTGATAATACCTGCAGTAGTGAAAGACTACTGCTGTTTGCAGTATTGGCCCTCAGTGTTACCAAGATTGTCCCATTTTTTTAATTAAAATTTAACAAAAGTACACTTTCTGTGGAAATCGTTTTAATTTAGCCCACCTGTTCCCTCTACCTGGATGTGTTTTTAACTTATCAGCATGTCAGCTAACTACCATGTATTATACAGCTGCATTATTGTAGAAATGCACTACACTATTGTGTGAACATTTATTAGGGTATATCTTGTTTAATGCTCATTTTTGATTTAATATGACAAATATTTACTGAATTTTTTTGGTTCTTATTGCTATTTTATTTTTAGAATTGGTTAAAATGCTATAAAAAAGGTTCATACATTATTTTTGTTTCTTTATTTGTATGGTTTTTGGTTGTTTTGAATCATTAAAACCCACATCCGGAGCCACTTTTATTAGATATTTTATTTTGAAACTTGCAAGAACCGGATGTGT
Source organism: Sparus aurata (assembly GCF_900880675.1). NCBI lineage: Eukaryota > Metazoa > Chordata > Actinopteri > Spariformes > Sparidae > Sparus > Sparus aurata. The sequence continues at coordinate 12,283,780 of NC_044208.1, read as the reverse complement.
GTCGCTCTTCCGTGTCTAGCTTGTTGCTGTTGTACTTGTCATTCAGACATCCCAGGAATTCAACACGACAAGGAACAAGCCAGCTCGGCACAACAAGGACATTTTAAGTTAAACTCTCGTCCTTGACGCCCAATAAGGTCAAGGAAATATCGTTTGTTGTCAAAATAGGAAAAGTGTCAAGGAAGGCGGGAGATACAGACTGTGGTAAGTTGTCAGACACGGCTAACAGCTAACCAACTGTTGCCAGTTGTGTTGCCGAGCTAGCAGCTAGTTCGCAACCTGTTGTTGAATTAGCCTAGCAGCAAATGGATGCCTTTAACACCCAGGCCGCGGAGCAACTGCTGGGCTTTCGACTTATTGCAAAGTAAGGTCGCGATTACTTCAGTTTGCAGCTCACGAGTCGCCATATCTCGGAGAAATTTGGACGAATGCGACAAACAATTTAATTTTAGCGTACTTAACGCAGCACGATCAGCGTTAATGTAGCTAGCGCTCTGCTAGCCCCGTGTTGGTAGCGACGCTAGCAAGGGGACGGGCTCTTGTTTTGTTAGGGAATACTTTACTTTGAGCAATAAGTGTAGCCTAATGTGAAATCGTAAAGCATTGAAATACAACGTTTCTGCAGCTAAAGTAACATACTTAATGTGTCAGTCTGATTTCCAATAATCATATGTCTAATGTCTATCTCTTCGTATCTGCTATTAGCCCTTTCAACATCTCATTTGTCCAACCAGTCCAATAATGAAATATGTACTCTGGATGTATGCGCATCTCACATTGTCTTTTTTATTTTTTATTTCTATCAGTAGAATGCAGATGTGAGGTCAGACCAGTGCCACCCTTTTCTGCAACCCTGGACTGAGTGACATCTTCTTCATCCCCTTCATCGTCATCATACATGCTCTTACATGAAGAGAGGGGAGAAACCCGAAGGATACAGGCAGATGAGACCCAAAACATTTCCCACCAGTAACTACAGTGGCAACAGCCAACAGATGCTGCAGGAAATAAGGAACAGCCTACGCAACTTGTCCAAACCCTCTGACCCACCTAAAGTGGAAATTGGTGGAGCTGGAAAAATGCTTCCTGAGGACCCAAGGCAACAGGGGCGCTGCAGCAACCCCAAAAACCCCTACCATAAGGCTTTGCAGGAGATCCGCAAATCCCTGATGCCTTTTGCCAATGAGCCCAACACCTCAGGCCCCGATGTGAACAAACACATGTCGCAGGAACCACCGTTTGTTGGCTTTGACGAGGTGAGTGTTTTTAGTTTGTCTGTTTGTTTTTTACCGAAACCAGTTGTTGGGAACAATTGTGGAGGGATTTCATTCTAAATATAACTCTGTTATTGACAATAATCACTCTGTGTACTTTGTGTACTGGAGCATTATTTGAAAAATGAAAAGTATGCAAAGTGGAATGACGACGGGCTTGTACAGGTGTCATTACAAAAGCGGTTTCTGAGTTGGCGGTGGCCACTTGTTTTGAGCCAGTGAATGCAATCCTGGTATGAAGTTGCACAGTGTGCATTGCAGTAATTTTCAGTCGAAACAAGTTTAAGCTGTTGGGAAAAGCTTACTTGCTGATTTGCATCATATTATTTTGCAGCTATTGTCATGATTGTATTGTGTTTTTTTTTTAAGCAAGACCTCTAAACAGTCCCCAGTTCCAGCTTCTCCAGTGTGAGGATTTGTGGCTTTTCTCTGTTGTATATCATTGTAAAGTGAATAAGTTTGGGATTTGAACTGATGGTTGGACAAAATAGTAAACTGAAAGATGTACAGTTGGGATTTGTTACTGTTGTAGAACCTTTTACAGACAAAAGCATTAATTAAGTAACCAAGAAAATAATTTGCAGATTAATAGAAAATAAAATCGTTTTAGTTGCGTCTTTTCGTCAATTTAATTGACTTTTGAACACTGTAAAAATGCTATAACAAATGTGTTTTACAGCTCATTTGCACAAGAAACCAAACTCCAACCAAACTTTTAATTTTCATCTTTTTTGCCTTGTGAACAGAGCAATATTCGCAGTGTGGGGGCAGATTACATGAGTAAGGTGAGCTACCAGGACTCGATGAGGGAACAGATGGCTGCTTCCAATCCCAGCGCTACAGGTCTGAAAGCCCAAGGTACGTAACTGTCCACTGGGACTTAATGCTGGGTTTCCTCTTTTATTTTCCATTGAGGTGTGTTCATTCAGCCATGATAATGTTTAGCTTAGCTTGAAGAAATGACAATACACACTGACAAAATGAGAGTGAGTCACTGCATCATGTAATGGAACAAGTTGACTGGAAATGAGGTTTTTGGTTTTCATTTCAGAATGCGCTCTCAATGTGGCACATTCAAGGAAAGTCATGACAATATGTTGGAAACTGTTTTTGGTTTCAATAGGTATTTAGTGATGTTGACGACTGGTCTGGACCTTTTTATTTAAAAAAAAATACAATGTGAGGAAATGCTGATCATGGGTGTATTTTACCACAAGCCATGTTATACTTAACGCTTCATAATTTTAGCTTCCATTCCTATTGCATTTAAAAACATTGTACATACCAAGTTAATTACTGAGTCTTGGAAACATGGTTCTGAGGAGAGAGCATACCATACTTATGCGTGCATGTCTGTGTGTGAATTTAACATATTTTAGACAGTGCAACAACTGTTGGCTGCAAAAAAACTAATTAAGACCTTTATTTTAGTTTCAGTTTAAAACAGACTTTGGTTTTAATTATCGTGATACAAGGACATAGTGTTACAACTTTATTTTTCTCAATCACTTTGATTGTGATTTTGCCTTTTTTGTGTCTGCAGGAGCTCCACATATCCAGCAGGCTGTGCTGAGGAGGCCGAGCTGGAAAGGCTCGAAGGAGTCTTTGGCTCCTCGACACGGTCCTCTCATGGTGGATGGAATGATGTACCGCTCAGACAGCCCTGGACCACCTCCTGCCTTCCCACAGGGTCACCCTGCCAACAGCCAGAGAGTCAATCCTCCACTGCCGCCTCAGGTGCGCAGTGTAACACCTCCACCAAACCGCGGTGCCATGCCTCCTGCACCATCCTGGGAAAGCAACCCATCAACCAAGCGCTACTCTGGCAACATGGACTACCTTGTGCCCCGCATCTCTCCTGTACCCCAGGGGGCCTGGCCCGATGGCTACCAAGCTGCAGCACCTCAGAATCAGCGTGGGATCAGCCCGGTGCCTATGGGCCACCAGCCCATCATAATGCAAGCCTCCGGGGGGAATAAGTTCACCTTCCCCTCTAGCTGGTCACAGAGTGGCTCCCCACAGACAGACTACATGGCCGGAGGCAGCAGGCAGCCTCCTCCCCCGTACCCGGTCAATCAGAGCAGCCGGCACAGTCCCACTGACCAGATGCAGGCAGGAGGACCTGCGTCATCTCCCTCTTACATCAACGGTGGAAACATCCCTCAGTCCATGATGGTTCCAACCCGGAACAGTCACAACCTTGACATGTACAACATAGGTCCTCCTCAGTCCTGGTCTCAGGCTCCCAACCAGCCCCAGTCTTCCTCTGGCAACAGCAGCAATCAGGATCTGTCCCCATCATGGCAGCACAACATGCCAGTCCGCTCTAACTCCTTCAACAACCACCAGCTGAATGGCAGACAGGCCCACCCCGCCAGTTCCCAGCCCTCTGCCACCACGGTCACTGCCATCACCCAGGCTCCTATCCTGCAGCCAGTCAAAAGCATGCGTGTCCAGAAACCTGAGTTACACACTGCTGTCGCTCCAACACACCCTCCGTGGATGCAGCAGGCTCCACCCCCTCCAGCTGCACCTGCTTACCAAGAGCCCCCAGCCCCTGTACCCCAGATCCCCGTTGTAGCAGAAGTCCCCAGCTACCAGGGCCCCCCTCCACCCTATCCTAAACATCTCCTCCAGCAGCAGGCTGCACCCTCCCCCCCTGCCTACGACCCAGGGGCCAATAAGCTCGGCACAGGTAGAGAGGAGCCCGCTGAAGAGGAGAGCAGCGGCGGCGACAGCTCCCGAGACAAGCCAGCAGAAACCCCTGAAAGCACCACAGCGACAGAGAAGGAGAAGAAGCAAATCACAACATCGCCAGTTCCTGTCCGCCGCAACAAGAGGGATGAAGAGCGGAGAGGGGAGTGTGGGAGAGTTGCACTGTACTCCCCGCAGGCCTTTAAGTTCTTCATGGAGCAACATGTGGAGAATATCCTAAAGAACCATCAGCAGAGGATTCGGAGGAGAAAGCAGCTGGAAAGTGAAATGAATAGGGTGAGAACATCAATCACCATAGTCACATAATTTTCTAATTGTATTTTAAACTTTTGCTATTTAAAAGTAAACCTGTCACTCTTTTCAAACTTTTTTTCTTACTATCTTGTGATCACTGTATCTCTCTGTGATTGTCTTTTTCATGCTGTTTTATATTTTCTTAGCTGTTCTTTCTCTTCCTTTCTCCCCTTGCTGTCACTAACAGCTGATCTAAAAAAGGTAAAGGTGTCTCTGCTGTCTTGTGCGACAGAATAGTCCACACACATCGGTTATTCAAGTAAGATTGTGTTGAGAGTCTGGTCTTCTGTATTTTAAACGTACTACATGCAGCATGTTGTGGCGGGAGGAAATGCATGCGACTCGATGACCTCTATCTCACTGCTCACTGCTAAGTCACTGCTCGAGCATTTTTGTTTTGGACTACAGCAATGTTTAACACATGAGAAAAATGTGTTATGTTTATAGATAATTTCTGATGCATCTTGTACTGGTTTTCTTCAGTGTATACAGTTTCTACCTAACCAGGACTACTTGTGTGTTTTTATGCAACTTTTTTTAACCATTTTGAGGTCATGTGGCCCATTAAATACATCTTCACTCTGTCCTGTCCTCAGGTGGGTTTGTCTTCAGAAGCTCAGGAGCAGATGCGGATGATGCTCTGCCAGAAAGAGTCCAACTACATACGGCTAAAGCGGGCCAAGATGGATAAATCTATGTTCAAACGAATCAAGACCCTTGGCATCGGAGCCTTTGGTGAGGTGTGCTTGGCCAGAAAAGAGGACACAGGAGCGCTGTACGCCATGAAAACGCTCCGTAAGAAGGATGTGCTGCTGAGAAACCAGGTGGCCCACGTCAAGGCAGAGAGGGACATCCTGGCTGAGGCTGACAACGAGTGGGTGGTGCGTCTGTACTACTCTTTCCAAGATAAGGACAACCTGTACTTTGTCATGGAGTACATACCTGGAGGGGACATGATGAGCCTTCTCATCCGACTCGGCATCTTCAAAGAAGAGCTGGCTCAGTTCTACATCGCAGAGCTCACCTGCGCCGTGGAGAGTGTCCACAAGATGGGCTTCATTCACCGAGACATCAAGCCTGATAACATCCTCATAGACCGAGATGGACACATAAAGCTGACCGACTTCGGCCTTTGCACCGGCTTCCGCTGGACGCACGACTCCAAGTATTACCAGAGTGGTAGGTCTTACTTTTTCATTAACTAGCAGTTCGTCTAAAATGTTGAATTATCCTCATCTTTAAAATGCAAACCATACCTTCTCAAATGAGATCTTGTATTAGAATTTTTTGCTGGGAAAAGGAGCAAAATCAAATTACCTGTGGTGTGATGGATTATGTGGAAAATTCAGCTTAAAGTAAAATTCCACATTATTTTATGAGGGCGAATTTTTTTTATCTTATTCATTAGCAATTAATTTGACAGTTGGTGTCTTCATTCATTCGGTATATACAGAAAATGCACATCAGAGCTCAAGTCGACTTCTTCAGATTACTTTTTGTCCCAAAACCCAATAATAATTTAAGAGGCTGGAACCAGTAAATTTGGTGAAACTTTGCATTAACATGCAATTCACAAAATTCTTTGCCAATACATTTTCTGTCAGTTGACAAATCTTTTCAGCACTCTGGTTCGCCTTACAACAGAAATGCTGTCCCTCTGTTTTTTGTTTTTTTTCAAACATGGAGGGCACAATGCCAGTAATGAGTAAGGTATTAAAAGTGTTGAAGTGTCAGTCTTAAGGTGTGTACTAATGTGACAAAGGCAGCTGGTATGCAGGTCACTAGGTCCACCTTCAGAAAGATTGTTCAGGTATTTTACAAGTAATTTAACCCAGTCAACTTGTTTTTTGTCTTAAATCGGTGAGCAAAAAATAAACAGCAATGTGTAATGTAATTCGGAGCTCCTTTAAACTGCCAGGAACAAATTTCTCTGCTGCTGAACCTGCTGTATGGAAATAATGAGTCCAAATAATAACTCTTGGCTTCAAAAATCCACATTCCTGGAACCCTTCATGAGACACAGTGAGATGTCACATGCAGTGAATACTTTGGAAATCATGAAAACACTAAATGGAAGAACCATATACCTGGTAGAAAACCACATCTGTTGAGTATAGTAATGAGCACTGTGTTGTGTGGTCTCTTTCCAGGTGACCATGTGAGGCAGGACAGCATGGACTTCAGTAAGGAATGGGAAGATCCAGCCAACTGCCGCTGCTCAGACCGCCTGAAACCTCTGGAGAGGAGAAAGGCCCGGCAGCACCAGCGCTGTTTGGCACATTCACTGGTGGGGACGCCCAATTATATCGCGCCAGAAGTGCTGCTGCGAACAGGTACAGTGGACCTGCTGCAGGACGGTCGTTGTATTGTACTGTATTTAGTAAATTATGCAACCTTTTTCCCCTGACAGTTTCCGATTCCTCAACTTAAGGTATCTGCAGATCTGGTGTACCAATCCAATCCCATTGTCTTTTTATATAATAAAAAAGACAATGGGATTGCATTGGTACAATAAATGTAGTTATTTTTACAGCTCTACTAAGTGAAAATGGGGCAACCATTATTAATTATATGCTTTAATATTATTGTAATTATGAGTCTAATGAGAGATGAGGCCTGGAAGAGAGACATTCTAACATTGTCCTTGCTTACAAAGTCTGAAAAGTAAACTTGGAGAGCATGGAGGGTTGAGCTGGCTCTCATCACAGCCCAGAGCATTTGTGCATGCAGAACAGGAATTGTTCCCTTGCTGCTTTTTATGTGTTCAGGTTTGAGACTAGATATAAACAGAATAGCTCCACTTCTTGCTCTCTTTATCGCTCTTGGCCTATTTTTCTGTGCATCGGACACGTCTCCCTTTTTTTCCAAAGCTGATTTGGATGTTTGTACCTCAAAAACAGTAGAAGCTTCAGATAATTTGCATGAGCCTTACTTGAAACTTTTCTAGATGTTGTTGCAGAGTGACTGACACCTTTTAATCTCCTCCAGGATACACCCAGCTCTGTGATTGGTGGAGTGTTGGTGTGATCTTGTATGAGATGGTTGTCGGACAGCCCCCCTTCTTAGCGACCACACCCCTGGAGACACAGCTGAAGGTATGTGAAGCACCTGCAGTGAAAGGTTTAGCACCTACAGTCTGCATTGTTTCTAATGTTGTCTCTGCTGTTGTAACTAGGTGATAAACTGGAAGAGTATGCTGCACATTCCCCCGCCAGCCAAGCTCAGCCCAGAGGCGTCAGATCTTATAGTCAAATTGTGCCGCGGCCCAGAGGACCGCCTCGGCCATAACGGCGCTGACGAAATCAAAGCTCATCCTTTCTTCAAGACCATCGACTTCTCAAGCGACCTGCGGCAGCAGGTGGCGCCCTACATCCCCACCATCGCCCACTCCACAGACACTTCAAACTTCGACCCTGTGGATCCGGATAAACTGTGGAGCAGCGACAGTGATGGCGAGGACAACCTCAACGACACCCTCAACGGCTGGTTCCGCAATGGCAAACATCCAGAACACGCCTTCTACGAGTTCACCTTCCGCCGCTTCTTCGATGACAACGGCCACCCGTACAGCTGCCCCAAACCTATCGAGTACGAGGGTTATGACGGGGACGAGGCGGACTCAGAGGGCCCGGCACAGGAGGCAGCCAGCAGCTCAGCCAATCAGGGCCGAGACCTGGTCTACGTGTAGGACTGAGGACTGAGCTGCTTGTACATAACGAGTTCATGGAGGGTGTGTGTGTGTGTGAAGGGGATTTAAATCCTTGAACATAGGAACATATGTTTGTAGGAGTCAGAATACTCGACAGCAAACGGTCACACTACAAGTTAAAGGAAAAATGATGGGACAACATGCTTATTTCCTTTCTTGCCGAAGTAAAGATTAAAAGGTCAACGGTACTCATGTTTGTATAGTAAATATAAAGCTACAGCCAGCAGCAACTTAGCCTAGCAAAAACACTGGAAATGGTTCCTTTTTAAGAGTCACTGGTCAACAAGATATTTGCCCAAACAGCAACCAGGAAGAGACAGCAAGATAAGATACAAGAAAGACTCTGTACTGAATAATTCATCAAAATATTGTCGATACTGCAATATGGCCGAGTACAACATAGAAATATAAATGAAGCACTGGAGCAGCCTTCAAGTCATATCCTTCACACAGAAGGGAACATGAAGGTTCTGTACAAATAACAGCAAAAGTCACCAGGTGTTGATGGGAAATTAGAAATGATCATTTTAAAATCCTTTTCAGCGATAGTGTAATGCGAAATTTAGGATTACAAATTTCAAATTGCATTTATTTGAAATCCTAATAGCACTGTGAACTGGTTGTACTTTGACACATTTTTTAATCATAAAGAGATTTGTTAAAGAAGACATCTGTTTCTTACAGTCTGCCTGTTTCCCCATTCCCAGTCTTTATTCTAAGCTGAGCTCACATGCTCCACCTCTGTGTTTACCGTACAGTCATGAAGTGGCATCAATCTGTTGGCAAGAAAGAAAATCCCCAAAAATCATTCTTTCCTTTAACGTTTCCTTTAATGCATGAAAGGTACACTGTATCATGTGTTCAGAGGAAGCAGGAAAAAAATCAGGGTGCTCTCCTTGACAACTTATGGCAACCCCCCCCCCCCCTTAAAGCCTTAATTTATTTAAGAAACTGTAACTGGTGATGCTAGTGTAGATGCTGTTTGAGTGTGGGAACTTCTTGTTGTTGGAATTACATTTTAATGGTAAAAAAAAAAAATCGTCTTAATTTATATTTTCATGTCTGTTGCAATGGGGATTTAGTGTTGTGACTTGTAGAAATTTGCAGGGATAAATTGCTCTAATTATTCATTGCTGTGCCTTTTTCTTGATCTTTTTTCACCAAATATACAGAGGGTTAATAATCAGACTGGCATTTTAAATGAGAGTAGCAGTAGCTGATTGAACTACAGTAGCTTTTTGTTGTTTTATTTTTCTAATTTATACCTAAAATGTATTTATAAATTAAGTTGTATACAGTTGATGTAAATATTTTTCTCCTCCCAGTCAGCTGATTTTCTTTTTTTTTTCTTAGGGCAGGCCCTCGTCAGTGTCCACTGCTGCTGCCTTCTGTCGATATGTTGTGTGCTTTTCTGTCTCAACACTAACTCACAGGACTCTGAATGCATTTACATCGTTTGTTTTACTAAACCTCTTTCATCACAATTCATTCTTCATGCTCGTCTCTCAACCAAAGCACTAAATAGGTGGGTTTTGACTTTTTCTTTTCCAACAACCCATTGTTAGAAAATAATGATCACAGGATCGTGAAGTTATAAAGCAGACATGCATCATGGTACTCTACACCGTCTCTGCTCCCGTCTTTGAGCAACACTAAAGCTGACCGTCACGTGCCTCTGTATTGATTTTCAAAATATAAACTGGACTGATGGACTGACGGTGGAGAGCGGAACGGCTCTCCATCACAAACGATGATTTTGTAACCCGCTGTACTTTTTTGTTTGTGTTTAGGAAAAGATCTCTGAATGTAGTTATGGACTTAATGGTGACCACTGGCCTTCTGCACTGGTTTTGTGTTTTCGTTGTAAGTGAGAGAATTTTATTTTTGTGTACATCGTTGCTCTGTGAGGTTGGGTACAGGGGAAGAGGGTGATAAATAAAGAATGTAAAGAACAAAACATGTTGGACATGCACACCAACCGTGTTGTATTATTATTAGTATCATCAAGTAGAAACCGATGACAGGGCCGGAGATTTTGATGAGGGCTGCAGCGATCAATCGATTAAGTCAATATTTGGATAATCCAGTAAATTGTTTCAGTCATTTTTTTCTCCTCTATGGCAGTAAACTGATTGTCTTTGGGTGTGGATTTCCTGACATTTTAGCGAGTGAAAATACAAATTGACAGTCATTGTGATTGTAAACAGTCATTAATTGCAGCCCTAAAATTGTCACCATCAATTAACCTTATTGATAACAAGGTCTTTAAAATGTCAAAAGAAATCCCTGTCTTAGTTTAGTGAAGCAGACAATCTGCAGTGTAACTAGTTACTAAAGTTAGAGTGGAATAGATGTAGTGGAGTGAAAAGGACAATATTTGCCTCCAAATGTGGTGAAGTTAAAGTGGCAGAAAATGGGGGAAAAAAAGTGAGTAAATGTACTTACATTTCATCACTGCAGACTAAACTTTTTTAAGAAACTCCCCGACGCTCTTCTGGGTCAAAACATCTAAGTTTACACACGCGACTAAATTTAATCTGGTGGTTTTTAATCATTGCAGTGCAGGATAATACATCTTGGAAAGCCATCAAAAATGTCACCTGTGTTGTCTATAATGCTGAAGAAATACTTTTAATCAAAGGTATTAAAGTATTCAATGATCTTAGATGCTGAAATGTCATGTTGTTACAGGGAAATGTCTAGAACTTTGAACCTCAACCTTTAAAAAGGCCCCTCAAGAACGGTTCATTTCCACTTCCACTTTGCATTTAACAGATCTTCCACGTGAACACTGTGAAAAAAACACATTGTCCTTTAGTTATAAGTATTAGAAACTTTGCAGATAGCTCACTGATGAGAGTTTCCACACGGATAAAAGCTCAACATGAAAACTATTGTGAAGAGGGAAGTGTTCTGACATAGACGGATGTGGACCACAGTTTAGTGTGGTCAGACTAGAGGAGGCAGGCTGGTGTGATCAATTTAAGGCTGCAGCCACCAGAGGGCGCCACACAAAGAGCAGTCACAGCAGCAGTCACTGGGGTATAACGGGCTCCTCTTAAAGCCGAGTGAACCAACAGCAAACCCTTTCACTTCTGATTTTTCAACATATATCAAGCAGGTTTTTTTTTTTTTATCAATCTATCCTACTACATGGTTTCGTCCCTTAGGTCTGTTATTTTTATTGCAAAATGCAACACAAAGTATCCATCACCTCATTCCAACACTGAAATGCAAGTCTTCATTCTGGGATTTTGGAGATAGTTTCACATATCAACATTCCGCCGAGGCAGACATATAATGTATAATTCTACTCACAGATTACTTTATTTCTCTCTGTTTTTCAAAGTTAATCCGTCAAAAGAAGTTAGTTTGACCCTAAAAGTTCCCACCTGAAATAAGTTACTTGTCGAGCAGACAGTAAAAAAATAGATTCATAAAGTTTGAAAACTCTTCTGCAATTGACATTAATGCAGCTCTTTTGTATTTGGATATCAGCGGTCGTCCACAGTGCGGCCCCTGACGGTTCACAGGGACTTGATTCATCTGCATGAAAATAAGCAGCAAGACATTTGCTTATACCGTGTGGCACAAACCAGGGACCAGAAATAAAGTCACCAGTGAGGAAGGCATTGAAAACTTGACTCAAAAAGGCAAACAATCGATTCTGACGTTTAATTCTGTGCTTTCTTATCATGTATCCCGTTTTTTTGCAGCCTCGCATAAGGAAACAAAAAGGGCAGCTCAGTCTGATCGTCAGGCTTGACGAGCAGCGCCATAATGAACCATTAATGACATCCAAAGTGGCTGCATGCCACTCGATCAGCAAACGTGAACTTTGACCCGAAAATCCGACCCGACACACATTCTTTAATTCATCGGTATAATGTGATTTGAAAATTAAGACGTGTGACTGAGCTCTTACTAAGTCTCCTCTTACTGACTCCAAAGAGAATGACTCATCAGAAATAAAGAGGCTTTTAAACGGAGCCACTTACAGGAAAGATACAGTTAAGCCGAGTTAAACTCAGCACTGGAGTCTACTTTGATGTTCACTCTACTAGCTGCTGGATTCCAACTTGAACACACTGAAGCGGGAAGAGCGGAGAAACGGAACCGCCTGAGGAGAACGTGAATGCAGGATATCACTGATGTCAGACTGTTGGAGAAGTTAACACTCACAGTTTGAATGCATGTCTTACTGCAGCAAGATAGCTAGCCAGTGGCAAGTGAAGTGAGACAGCTGTAGTGGCAGATACAGGCAGTCGGGGGAGTTCTGAACACAGAAAACAGGCATAACAAGGTGAGTGACGACAGAACAGCCTTTGTGTTGTCATCTTAAGTGAAGTGTTTCTCAAACTGCATGTGATACAGACTGACTTCAAAGCCTGGTAGTGAGTAGGACAGATGTGTTTTTCATATAAAACCAACTTGTATGTTCATTTAAACATTGTGACTTCAATTGACTGTTGTAACTGGATGATCATCACTACACTGATGTCTCCATTCTTCCAATCAAGATGGCAACAGAGACAACAATGAGTGAGAATGCGAGGCTATTTTGCAGTTTACAGTTGAAGTAGGGCGATTGTTTTGGGGGATGTTGAGAACTTAACGCCAGTTGGTTCGTGAAGTTTTTCTATTCATTGGTTAAGTGTTCCTTGTTCTGAAAGAAACAATGCAATAGAAGAATTGCTTATACATACAAGGTCTGAGATGGGATAGGACACAGCCTTGAGTTTAGGAATTGCTTCTGTAAAAAAGGGAAATAGGATTTTTTTCCCCAACTAATATACAACCAGCAGTCAGGACGTTTTTCCTATAATGAGGCACAAACACGTCATGCTCGTCACAAATCATGTAAAGCTGATGGAAACGCCAGCAGGTTATAAAGTGCAAGAGACATGAAACTACACACTGCACATCATTGAGGACAAACAAGTTAACTTAAACAAGCTTATTTTTAATGGATCTGCAAAACTGTTTGAATTTCCAAAGAGAACTTCTGTACCTCCCGCCCACAGTTACCCAGTGGCAAACGTTACACAACGTTACAGAAACGCTTCCAACCCAAAGAAATCTGCATGCAGGAACGAAAAAAAATAAAATAATTCAACCCATGTAGGGAAAAAGAAATAAAAAAAATAAAAGTAAAATAAATCATACAGATAAACATAAAATCAATAAACAGGACATACTGTATAATGCCGTTCTCTTGGCTGGAGGAGAAATTCAAACGCTTCTGCTTCAGTTCGGCTTCCCTGTGTCAGGAGCCTGAACTTACAGAATATTAAACTGTAATTTCATTGGGTGGATGTGGCTCCGCCCACCACACAGCCCCGCCCCTGTCTTCCATATAAGGCACAGGACAAAATAAACCCCCACATACAAAAGGAGCTAGCCACGCCTCTGTCACTTGGTAACAAATTGTAAATGACCAAATACGGTTAGACAACAGAAACCCCACTAAAGTGTACAAAATGTTAATCCTACATTTGTCTTTTTTGTTTGATTTTCTTTTATTTTGATTTCCTCTGACTGAAGGTGAGTGCTGTGGGTGGGTGGATGGGTGGGTTGGTGGAAGGAGGAGGAGAGGGGGAGGTTGGGTGAGGGTGTCCAACAAGGTGAGCTCAGGCAAAGGAAATATTAAAAATATGAGCTTGTCTTTTCACATTTTTTTTTTCTTTTTTACAACTTTTAAAACAAATGACAAGAAACGTGACTGGATTTCTCTTTTTATCAGAAATAAAAATGATCATCAGATGGAGAGTGGAAGAATATGGTGGGGTGGGGGAGGGATGGGGGGATTAGACAAGTGAAGTGGTTTATTGTTTTTATTCTGATAAAGAGACAGACAGAGAGTGTCAGTGTGCAAGAAAACTCATGAGACAGGTTAGAGAGAGCAAGAGAGTTAGAGTTAGCAGTTAGAGAGAGATAGAGAGAACATGTGTGTGTGTGTGTGTGTGTGTGTGTGTGTGTGTCTGTGTGTGTGTCTGTGTCTGTGTGTGTGTGTGTGTGTGTGTGTGTGTGCGCGTTAGTGTGAGTGAAACAGAGGAGTTGTTCAACTGCAGCACTTGCTCTTCCAGCCTGTGACTCCACTTCCACTGCTGATGTCGACGTTTTCACTGTTGGGCTCTTTTACGGGTGTCTGTCACAGAAAACACACAGAAAAGACAGTTTAATTCTGAGTGCCAACAATCCCACAATGCAATGTGTCGCAGAAGACACGTTGCAATCTATTGTGCTTGGAAAATAAACAACCTCAGACGGTCCAATTGATTCGTCATTTAAGTCAGAGTCTTTGGCAAAGATCCATCAAGTTCAGGAGTCTCAAACTCACCCCCCCTCACTCTCCATCCGGCCCATGTCTCATGACAGTTCATAAGTGTCTGAAAATCTATTTTACTGTTCACTATATGGTAAATGGGGATATTTATGAGGAGAACAACTGATCAAGGCAGTGCTTTAGGAGACAGAATCAAAAATCTCTTATGTCTCGTTCTCCGATGAAGGTCTGTATAACCAATGTTTACACTATAAATGAGGATGATTCAAATCATCTGTCAAGAAGTCCGACAATCCACACACCATATTCTCCATAAGCCTGACTGAGAGGACAGGAGGTTCATGGAAATACAGAGGAGACTGATTCAGTGTTGGAACATTGAACAGAAACATTTTGTCAGTCAGAAATGCTTTACTGATTCCTATGGGGGAAACTGCATACGTTACAGCGGCTCCTTCTACAATAGAAGGAGTCACACTGTGAGATTTAAATGGAAAAAAGATAAAACTAGTAGGTATGAATTGAATATATTAAGCAATTACCGAAATATAAACATATACTTACATAGAACTATAATATTATATTAATGAATGCAGCAAAGTAAGTACTTTTGAATCGGACAGGGACACTTCAGCTGAAAGTGGCTCATCACTGAACTATAACAAGGAAAGAAAGAATGTAGGTTTTTATAGGAGTTTAGTTTGGACAGGTGTGTTGGACTTTACTCTAACTGGGCAGAGGTCTATCAAATATCTACAGAGAAGATACAGCAGGAGTCACAAAGACATGACCATTCAAAAGTCAATATTGGGCTGAAAACTGTCAAGTGCAACTATGAACTGCATGTTTGCAGTATTAAATATAACATTGTAAGCTTAAAACAAAGCTTTTCTATTGACAACCATGCTGTAAGACTACACTGACAATCCTAACTTAACTAATAATGGTCATAACATGACTTCTAGTCAACATGGAGCCCTTTGAAATGCTAAGGTTGAAGCTCTTGTCCCTTTAGTGAGTTGTAGATGTTAAAGGAAGTAACACCAGAAGTGGCTACAGAATGATGTTACAGTTAGGTTAGATATACTTCCACTCAGAGTTAGCATCACAACTTGTATCCAAAGGTAGACTATATTAAGCATCCAGGAAGAACAAAGCTATGAAAAGGCTGATTCGAGAGTAAAATGAACACTAATAAATACATGATAAATGATCATAAAATTGAAGCACTTGTTCCCTTAAGTGTGTATATAAAAAACAAATGACTATCTTATTGTGAAATTCCAGAAAACAGAAAGCATTCATTTGGGATTTGTAAATGGAGAATTAATCTACAAACACTTTTATAGATGACAATTGAACACAGCCCAACAATAGAATTGAGTCTCTCGATCACACAGATAGTGTCAGACAGTGTCGAAAGTGCACACACACACCTTTCTCAGGATGTCTTCTGCTAACGTGAGGAAAGCCTTCTCGATGTTGATGTTGGCCTTAGCACTCGTCTCAAAAAACCTAATGCCATGCTCCCTCGCAATCTGTGGATGAGAAAGAGGAGTTAGAACGATGTGTGGAGCTGCAGTCAAAGAAGCTCCTGTCCAAAAATAAAGTGGCTGATCTGCTGTGCAGAACACGGATCAGGTATCACTGGTGTTACCAACTCAGGCGTACACACACAAACACACACACGCACACACACGTACACACATATTTCCATTATAGTCAGGGAGGTGTGTGTATGAGTAAGCAGATCTGTATCTGATGTTGCTAAATCTGCAGACAGACTAGTCGCTGCTAGTTTGCTTTGGTTACAATGAGACAGAGCACTTAAAGGCGCTGCACAGGCACACAGATGTTACCATTTATCCTGGCTGCTGAATCACTATGCTGGAGCTCTACTCAAGTGACCAAACCTTATAAAGTAATCGAGGACGGGTACGGTAAGTGGCGTCACCAGATGTATAAGTCACCACAGTCGCTTCCTTCAAAAGGCGAAAATACGCAAACATTCCTTGTCTGCTGTTAGTGCATTGCACTACCTCAAGTAGGGATACATAATATTCGATTTGTCAATATCCAAAATGTGGATATTTTCCAACTCATAAACAAACATTTTTTTTCCTCCTAATGGCAGAGAACATCATTACTCTCCTGCAGTGAGTATATAATTAAGCCTATTCTTATTATTATGATGTCATACTGGCAGATGGAGACATACAATGCTATTCAAAATGTGCACATTCATTTGGAAAAATAAGAAAACAATTTAATCAGAGGCTCACATAACGTTAGGCTTGGACCAATAGATAATACTGAATATTGCAAAAGTGGCCATTATATGCAGTATTTTTCAACAGCTATTACGGAATCTTCAGACTTTCATTTCAAAAAGAAAAGGCCTGCTGAGCTGTCGTGGCAGCGGAGTTGATGCATGTTGATGTTTGAAGAGGTGGGAATGAGACCAGGCTGGCAGAGGTTACCATGGTTAATTGGACTGATGTAACAGAATGCATGCATTGCTTTAACATACAGGCAAGGAGGACTGAGTTCATAAGAAGAACGAGACTTTGGCAGTACATCAGGTTTAAAGAAGGCAAAAAATGGCAAGCTAAAGGGATATGAATTAGACTCGGGATCTTCTTGTCCTTAAGATGATAATATCTTCTATCAGAATATTTAGGCTGGACAATCTTGTGGTATAAGATTTGGATATGGCCCCCCAAGTATGCACATATTTAAAGCATTCTTAACAGACCGTCATATTGGCAGAAATCTTAATTTCACAATTCCAATACTGATGACATGCCCAATTTTATCGAGCATCCCTACCTCCAGGCATGTTTTAGTGTACGTGCAGTGTAGTGTCAACATAAGGTACAAATTTGTGCCAAGAAATTCTATTAATCCCTACATGCTGATTATCTGCTACAAGCTTGATTGCTATAAAGTTGGGACATCATGTAAAATGTAAATAAAGACAGAATGCAATCATTTGCAAACGTGTAAATATCCTTTACACAATCATCTGTTTCACAAAGTGGTGAACCTCTCCTCACCCTTGCTTGTGTACGACTGAGCCTTTCGAGGACTCTGCTTTCATACCCAATCATGAAACTATCACCTGTTACCAACGAACCCGTTTACCTGCGAAATGTTCCAAACAGGTGTTTTTGGAGCATTTTGAAACTTTCAACACTGTGTTGCTGGTTTCAAAGAAAAGGCCAATCAAAGAATGACATTGATAAGGTAAAACATTAAATATATTGTCATTGCTCTGTTTTATCAATGTTTTACACAACGTCCCAACTTTTTGGGAATCGGGGTTGAACATAACATGACTTACTACTGGTGAATACAACCTACAACCCACACTCAGCATCACAAAGAGAGGTCTTTGGATTTTTACTGGCGCAGCTGTCTTTACTTAGACATAGTAGGAGTGAGCAATGCTCACATGATTGTCTTTAGAAAGTAAATCATATCTCCTCAGTGATAAAGGACATGTTGTGTTTTGGTGAAGTCCCAGATCAAACTAGCCACTATGCTGTGTAAGCATCCCTGAAAGTGGTGCAGCTGTTTTATTGTTCCTCGACAACGTTTACTGCACAAGGAGGCCCATTCAGTACAAATTATACTGCCTTTTACTGCCTGTTCACAGTTTAAATTATGCCTATGTCCTAAAAATAAAGCCTTCCTTTTTATTTCAGCCATAAACACAAAACACAAGCCGTCATCAGTTAAACCAATTTATACAATTTTGTACACGTTTAAACAATGCAGTATTTTTTTGAGCATGAATGCAGCAAGTTTAAATCCCCAAGAGATAATACACCGCTCAACATGTCCATTTAGGAAGCACAACCGATTGTGAATCAGTTTGAACTGTTTTGGTGCAAATGCATGTGACAACAGGTGCATTGGAGAGGCAAAAGCAAGCTCGCCCCAAAAAACAAACTTTGTTCTCAACAAAGTATACCATGTACATCAATGTATATGGTATAATTTGTTCATCAGGAACTAATTTGTGATTGAAGTGTTCCCTTAATTTTTTTGAGCAGTGTATGAAAATTAGGGATGTGAATCTTTGGGTGTCTCATGATTCGATTCGATTCCGATTCTTAGGGTCAACAGTGCAACAGCACAACTTTAATAGCGCAATCTGCTGCAGAATGAAAAAAGCAAGCCCTTAAAGAGTGTGTTTTCACTAGATGAATATGGGTTTCGAAAAGTCGTCGTTATGCCGGAAATTGCGTGAGGTGGGCGGAGGTGTGGATGACCGGCACTGTTGTGACCCACAGCCGGGGAGTTTTAAAACCAGGAAACAGCTGATCACAGCAGTCAGTCCATCATTTCAGACGGACGTCAAGATGAGCAACTGGACAGCCGCTGAGATCCAGGAGATGTTAGCGTCTCCTCGGTCTCTGTAGCTGTCTTCGCTGTTGGCTTGTTGTTGTAGCAGCAAGCTAGGAACGGTCACTACTTTCAAATTAAAAGCACCCCGCTAAGAACCCAGTTCTAAACTCCAATGGGGTGCAATGTAAAGCTCTTATTTTGAAGACAAATTCGTTGTCTTTCTTTCCCCAAGCTTGCTGCAACGCTGTGTAAGGAAGCCCGTGGGGGCGCACAGAGAGACGGGGAACGTTGATAAAAAAATCGATTTTTGAAATTTATGAATCGATTCAGAATTGTGGATGATTAGAATCATGATTCATATGTGAATCGAGTTTTTCCCCACCCCTAATGAAAATCTCTGAGACAAGTTTAGCTAATGTGTTATCAGCTCATCAGCAGGGTTGGAATTTGTCTAGACTGGAGGCTTAGCTATGATGTTGAGTCTTAATATAGAGAATATAGAATAGTGACTTCTGAAATGTTGCTTTTCACATATTTTTAATTCAACTATAATGTGAAAATGTACCATTGGTTACAAAGCCTCTGCTGTTGTTTGTACTGCTCAAGGGCACCTCAACTGCACTCGTTAAGACAGTGCAGAGGCTCACATTTCTCAGCTCTGATCCTCTAAGGTCGTCAACAAGGTCCAGTTAATCTCCAACCTTTCACATTAGAGTTGCTATGTTTTATTTTATTTTTTATTATGGCAAAATCTTCAATGTATTAAACTTAACCTGCAATATGAGGTGGTACCAAAACAAAATCTTTTTAATTTGGACATGAAAATATGTAATTAAAGGATTCCTTTTTGTATTTTTTAAAATTAATTTTACATGGCTTCAGTGCAAATGAACTGTTGTTGTAGTCAGTGAGTTCTTATAGTCATCATAAACCTTTATGGTATGCAAACAAACAGCAGCTTACTGCACTTTTTAGAAGGAGGTAGTGTTTTAGTGGATGGTGCAAACTGACATTTCACAAGTAATTCAATAAACTTCCAAACAATTTTCGCCAGGTCTAATATTTCAATACTGAATTTAAGCCTGTTCTCCAAATATTATGTATTTAACAATCATTATGAGACTCTCTTTATGTTGTTCTTCTCTTTTCCTTTTACACGATAATGTGTTTTCTAACTTTCAGTGTGAATGTTGTGTCATGCTATCAAAGAGGACTAAAATGTGATTGACTTTTTTCTATAAACTAAATGTGTAGCTGCAATGTAGCAGCAACAAATCAGCCAATCAAGCTGCAGGACCTTGATGACGAACGGCTGCTTATAGCTGCAGTGGACTGCACCATCTCACCTGCTCCCCCTTGGCTTTTGGTACGACCCTCTTGTCCTCCATGTCACACTTGTTGCCTAGCAGCATCCTCTCGACATCCTCGTTTGCATGCTGAAAAAGATGAAGTAGAGAGAAAATATTATTAGATTATTTTTTCATACCAGCGATGTTTAACCTAGCTTTGTCTCTGATTTCTGCGACACAACACAGATACAGGTTTGCTTTGAACCAGTCACAACTTAGACAGGGTCCCACAAGGTCACCAATCAACCAGCCCCAATGAAACACACATTCAGGTTAAAAAGACATTATAAAAGCCTATTTTGGTCACTACGGCAGACAGGCAAAGTGGCTGGGTATAAAAGTCCATTACATTCTCAGTTAATCTAGAAATGTTTTCATCCACCTGGCTAAGAAATGCCAGAACTGGTTTGAAACTCCAGTATAAAATCTCTTCTTCTCAGTAATCTAGACCAGTGGATCCCAAACTAAAGGTCGGGACATTAAGGTGTCTCAAGATGAATAAAAGCACAGGAAAACACAATAAACCATGTGTATGTTTCACAATCACTTTTAATCTGTAACTGGCTACAACGATAAAATGATTTGTTGTCAACTATTAAAATAATCTTAATAATCAAGTCATTGTTGTGAGAAGAAGAAAAGAGGTCAAAGTTCTCTGTTTCCAGGTCCTTAAATGTGAATATTTTCTGGTTTCTTTACACTTCCATGACTGTAAAGTGAATGCTTGGGTTGTGGACGAAAAAAAAAAAATTGAGGATGAAGTCTTGGTCTTTGGGAAACACTTATTCAAATTTGTCACCATTTTCTGACATTTTTAAGACCAAACAATCGACCAATGGCAGAATTGACAGATGAATCTGCAATAAAAATAATCATTACTGGGGCGCCGTTTAGCTCAGTTGGTAGAGCGCGCATCCCATGTGCCGAGGCTCTGCAGCGGACCTGGGTTCGACTCCCGGCCCGGGTCCCTTTGCTGTGTGTCACTTCCCCTCTCTCTCTCACCCTGTTTCCTGTCATATCTTCAGCTGTACTATCAATAAAGCCATAAAAGGCCAAAAAAATACTAAAAAAATAAAATAAAAAAATAATCATTACTTGCAGTTGTAGAGTAAAGTGAAAAATATATATTATATTATTATTATTACAAAATATCGCATCTTCTTTTATTCATTAGTGTAACTAAGTATGCCAGACGCTAATGCACCAATAAAAACTGTGATTTGCGCACTGAAAATAATAAATAATAGGCTATACAAGCTCACATAATATAAAACAATAACTATCAAAAAAGTTGCCGATTTATTTTTTAATGATCTACTAAACATTGCAGATCTACTATAAACAATTAATCAAAAATCAGTCTTTGGCTGAAGGGTTCAAAACTCATAAGACCTATGATAACTTGTACCACAGATAACAGGCAGATATCACTTTGGTGTGAGGGGTTACAAGCCAAAGCAAGATTGATAACCACTGATCTAGACTGTATTCATATTACTTTCCAAGTAGCAGATATGTCTGCCTCCCATAAGCCTTCTCTGGAGTCAACAGCAAGCTTTTACTTCCAGAAGTGCAACATGAGCAAGGTCGAGTTCTTAGTTTGCAGGAAATGCATTGTGTTTCCTTTCCTTGAGCCGACCCAAAGGTCTTTAACAGCGAGAGTGAGAAAAATGACAAGAAATGCCTGGTGGTCTCACCCGATCCACTTAATTTAATGCATAACACCTTCATACTGATCATGTGGCGAAATATAATAGTGTACTGTTGCACACAGGAATTAGAAAAAAGATGACAACATGAGCGAATGATTGTAACCGCCACTGTAATTAATCTAATGTGTTTAATCTGGCATGTGTCCTGCAAGAGTACGGACATAATAGAATATTCACTACTGAGACAAACAGTAAGACAGCAGTCTTAAATGCAATATAAGGGGCTGTGCAAAGAAGCAAACTCTTAAAAAAAACAACTGAGATGGAAACTAAAACAGAGGTTCAATCATCCACAGAGATGGATCTACCTCCAACAGGGATCAGCAGCAGGACAAACCATATGTTACACAGCCTGTATTATTTGTCTGATAATCAGATAAGCATGTTGAAATATCATGCCCGTTGGAGGCTGATGTCATCACTATTGTGTGCAGTAGGCGACACTCCCCTGCCCTTATGGCACCCATTACAACAAGGAAAAGATGGAAACACTGGCCCTCACAGATTGTGTTAAACGCACTCCTAACAACCCATAATACACACAGTACCTCATTCAGTACTCAGGTGATGTGTAACCTCTTTTCAAGATTGAGCTAATATGCAACGCTGTTTATAAAGACAAACAAAACACTGACATTTTGAGAGTAAGCTATTGAGTGCTGGATTTTTGTACGATTTTAGATATGAAGAGGGTTTAAAACATTTTGGACAAAAAGGAGTTGACTAAAAGAGAGGATCCTTTGTGGACAATGTACGCCAATGCTGGAATATTATAATATTCAAGGATTTCCACCAGGGTCAGATAAGCAGCACGTCACTCCAATGACAATGGCCCACTTTAGAGGAAAGGTCAGTCTACCTTTTCGATCAAGGTGGTTCAGGTGCTGGGTCAGATCCAGTACAAGCTGTTTTTTACATTTGCTTTTTTTCCATCAGCAGGTGGCAAGCATAACATGGGAATGGTTTGGATCTTGAGTTCTTGTCACATTCATTCACCAACAAATAACCTTAATTGTAAACACACTGCACTGCTATGTTCACAGCTACAATGTTATTGTTAACTTCACACTCACGCACTCTCTCGACCGAACACATCTACTAATGTTGCATATACAACCTACACACTCAAGAGGAATTACTTAAATAACACATTTTAGTTTAACAAACATCATAAAAACACATCTGCAATGCTTACAGGCGATGGAGACACAACTTAAGCCTGACATGCGGCTGCAGCTTGCAATACACTGGCGGAAGCCTTATTATATAATATGTATTGCATGCTCTGTAAATAGTAATTAATTAACAGAGCATTTATTTTTTAAGATTGTTTACATAATGAGTGTTATGTTATGATGCTATCTCACAAATCATAAATATCCAGGCCTGTAACACCATTAACATAATTACCTTCACTGATTAATCAGTTGTCACACCTGTTAAGCATATTGGCTGCTATTCCAAACACATCTAGTCCTTCCTGCTGATAGTTGAGGCATAATTGAAGGTTTTGAATAGCAGACGTGCCTTTGTTATTGTCTGAAGTATTCAAGAGGTGAAGCAGCACAACCCCTGGTTCTTCTACAACAAGCCAGATCCACAAAGACATCTGGCACATCTGATGCCATTTAGTCACAGACTCCTGCTACACAGCTCACTGCACACTGATCAGCCAGCCAGTTAGCAATGTTGGCTGTTCTCCTAAAAGCATTTAAGTCACTCTGTCATTATGCCAAAGATGTAACAATTGAAGAGGGAGTGCCAACGCTCAACTCCAAAAGCGACAAAAATACTGATTACATCTCTGATAAGATTTTTGAGTATGTTTCCTTTCTTAAGAACTTTGACATCAGTGGCTTACACGTTTTGTTTGTGGGTGTTTATTTTCTATTTTATGGTATGTTTTTTGTTAACTTACAACAGCATCAGAGGAAATCTGTACTGTAATAGAGGGACAAGGAGTCTTTGTACTTATACTCAGTTGACAGGCAGAGAAGTTTGTCTACACAGTGATGGAATGGTGGGGTGGTATCCTGCAAGCACAATTTCTGCTTTATTTATACATATTTGTGTATTCTCCTAAGTATAAGTTGGTTGGTCAAATAACTTTATTTTTGAACTGCAAACTACAGGACCAGCTGTATGAGTGTGCACCTTGTTGTCAATGTTTGTTTACCCTTTTCGTGAAAAAAACAAACATATGATTGAAAAGATTTTTGAGTATGGAGTGTGTGTGCGTGCGTGCGTGCGCTTTACCTCATCAATGTTGCGCAGCCATTTGCTGATGTTTTCAAAGCTCTTGGCGTTGGTGATGTCGTAGACCAGCATGATGCCCATGGCTCCTCTGTAGTAGGAGGTGGTGATGGTGTGGAACCGTTCCTGGCCCGCTGTGTCCCTGCACACACACGCACACAGATCTTGTTAGATCAATGACTCAACGATTACTGCACAAGGTGCCAATATTTCTCACTTCTCCCAGAAAGACGCTGATTTAAGACTTAAAATATTTTATGCCCCATTAGCACAATTCTGACTCTGAACAGAAAAAATGTCTGTTAATCTCATGCAGGTGAACAACTTTATTTTAAAACTTGACAATACTTGAGGAGCCTGGTATGCTTCACAAGTCAAGCTGAACCTCGTAAACACACACATTAAAATCCACTGCAGGCTAACCATGTCCTTCACACGTCTGCACTAGCATGTATCTCAACTATGACATTTTCCTATCTGGGGAAACCCTGCCAACTTCCATCTATCACTACTGATAGAGAAAGAGAGGAGAAGCCCAGAAGCACCAGGCCCACATGAGCAAATCAAACTTACAATAGTTTAAAATAATAGCTGGCTGCGCAAAGATTAGATTTTATTGAATCTGGTGAGCATGACCACATCCCTGGGCACTCAGGCAATACAGTGAAGATTAAATCCAGACATAATGTGCTCGGACAGGAAGGGGAGACGATGTGAGACTGAAATACATACAACCACAGTGGCTCATTAATGGACAGTATCAGGCCAAATATGATCATGTTTCAGATCAGATCAAAATCATCAGTGAATGCAAACCAACCCATTCTGAGCTTCACAAGGGCTGACCAATTATCTCATTTTATCATGTAGGATTTCATATATGCACACAGGAGGACACAATAGCCCATACTGTATTTTTCATATTTCTAAGGTCATCTTTCTTCTTCTAATGCTTTCCTCAGGGAAGGCACTGGTGCTACAGTGATGAAACATAAAGCACATAATGCCTTCATTTTGAGGCAGAACAGTTCATCAACAGTTAATATGGCCATATCCAAATCACAGGAGCTGCAATTGTTTGCTAAAAAAGGCAAAATGCAGTGTTTACCACTAACAGACATTTACTTGGACCGTCCACCCAGGTATATAAACGGTCACCCAATTTAAGCATTTTTTTTCTTTAATTTTCTAATCCCTTTGAGAGAACGAAGCCATCTGCAAGCGAGGAGACAATCTGCCTTAGCTATCCCCCTACTGTCAATTACACATGCTACGCAGACAGAGAGATGTCCTCTGGTATTACATCCCTCCTGTTGTTTTATACAAACTTGTAAGTACACCTGGTTGGTTGGTCCGGGATCATGTTGGTTTTAAACGGCTATATAACAACGACGAGCTTCTTCCATATGTGGTTCACCTGTTTTATGACAAGGGGGGGGGGGGAATCCTAGAAACGAATTGTGTTTTTTGGGTGCCTTTATAAAACATACTGCTGAAGAAGAAAGCAGATAACATTGCTGGAAGAGTGAAACAGAAAGGTTGAAGCAAGTCAGTCCGCGTGCATTAAGGTGGACAATTAAAGCTAGGGGTAGGCCAATTAACCAGGGCCAATATTTCCGATTATCAGACTTTTTAAGTCTTTGTAGGACTGAAACAAGCTGTATTTCACAGGTAAAATGATGACGCGTGATCCTCCGAGCACACTTTAATTCACATTCTTGGATCACATATGCACATGCATTCCTTGTTCTGTGGACTACAATAAAAATGCACAAGAGATTTTTGTCTTGTCATATCATCATCGTCTACATTACTGAAGGTTTAGGTCTATTCTGTTTCATATGACTTAGCCTACAATTACAAATATTTATTCCCATCTCATAATATATCATACTTTGATCCTTTGTCTGCCTGCTCATCACTTTGTCCAAGGCCATTGGTTTATCTTAAAAGATCTAGCCTTTTTAATTTCTCGATACAGGTTATTTGGGCAGGTTATTTTTTGTTGAAGGTTAACTAAGAAGTAGTGTAACAAGTCATTTATAACTCTACGCAGTAATATTGTAATATATTACTTTAAATTGAAGGTAAAATAATAAATAAATAATTAAGTAAAATATTTCATTTTGAAAGTAACTTGCCCAACAGTGAGCTGCAGCCCTGTGTGCAACCATACAAAATCCTATATGTTGACCTAAGTACACTAATGTTTTGTGTTTTATCATATTTGGATAGTTTTTTATGCAATGTTGAAAAAACAAGCCATTTCAGTTCAGAAAATCAGCAGTTGTGGAGTATAATCCTAACCCTGCAGCAGATCTCCTGATGGACTGATGACCATTTCCTGTTCGCGCATTTTTCTGGGCTTGAGGGATGTATGTCAAACAGATGTTGCACTATGATGCAACTCAGCACAAGCAGAGGAGCTGAATGAAAGATGAGCCTCCCAATGTTGTTTTTTTTTTTTTTTAGCCCTGTACTCCTCTACACACAGAGCGCTTACTGAGGTATACAAACTAAAAAGCCACGTCTCAAAACAGTCCATTGACTCACCAGATCTGTAGTTTGATCTTTTTTCCTTGTAGTTCAACAGTTTTGATCTTGAAGTCTATTCCTGTAAGAGAAAGAAAACACATAAGCATATATGAGTGAAAACGAGTGACAAGAGACAACAGCTGAAATGAAGGCTTACAAACTCTGGCACTGATGGAAACAGAGAGAAATAGACACTCAGTGAGAAAAATGGAGACAACAACAGAGAATCAGAAAAGGCCAAAGAAAGACATTTACGTAGAGAGGGAAATGGAAAGTGAGTGACAAGTGTTTCCATCACAGAGACCATAACATTATCTCTTCCTGATTCTGCAGTGTCATGCCAAGACCTTGAGCCTATCAGCAGACAGCTGTGGGTTCAGCAGCTGGCGAACAATGGGGGCACACACACACAATCAAGAACCAGGTTAAAGCAGGAAAACCAAGTGTGTTTACATGCACTGCAGTAACCTTTTTACTGTAAATCCAGTGTGGAAACGTAGCCGGTTAGAAACATGATATTATGCATATTTTAAGTGAATTAGAGAGAGTTTTTTTTTATTACTTCTGGTTGGAGCATTTGGACTGATGGTGCAGTGAAGATGGCTGTGGGGGGAGAGCACATGGTGTTTCCCTTCTCACTGTGGAAATAGACTTATTACAGCTTCCATCTTGGTTTGATTATGGATTTAATTATTTTTGATACAAGAAAGTACCACTAAGTTTTTTCCGGGAGGTTAAACTGCCAAGAAGCCCTTCTTGGCAACCTGTTTAAAATTCTATCCTACTTGTTATCTTTTTTAATCTGGTCATTAGGTACTGCGGGTACACTGGTGATAAAAAACAACTGACACACTATGGCTTTTAACTTAAGATTTCTGGCTTCACACGAGGTATTGTAGTTGGAGAGCTTTTAGAAATATTATGAGACTGAAATGATAAGCGAACTCATCAAATCAGCTGTATCAACCATCATTTTTAAAACAGAGCTGACACTTTTGTTGTGTCTTGATCTGTAGATTTTTTTTTTTGTTGTTTGGTCAGAAATTGGTTTAAAAAACGTCGATCAGTGACGCAAAAGCCCAAGATTACATCTTCAAATGTCTTTGTCCACAATCTAATGACGTTCTGTTTACTGTCTACTAGAAAAGTTAAGAAACCAGAAAGAAATCCCATTTAAGAAGCTAGTACCAAAGAATTTGGACTGTTTTTTAAAAACCGACCGGTTAATATATTAGCCAAAAGGTGCAAAAGGGAAATGTATACAAATAATCCTAATGAATCATCATCATCACCATAATTAATAAGATAACCAGGATCATCATAATCATGAAGCTCTAGAGGAGGCCAGTTTAAACAGGAGTGACTCATGACTGAAACGTTTTGGCTAAGAAGTGGAGTTTTCCAGTTAAATATTGAGCTGTCAGTTCAGCTCTGGTCAGAATTTGTGGTTGGTTAAAAAGTCCAAGAAACAGCTGTGCTCTAGGTGGGGCAGGGCCATAGAATAATGAAGGAACTGGCTGCCAAAGTGTGACTCACTAAATATTATGCACTCCCCGGAGAGAGGGAGGGAGGGACCGAAAGATATGGTTAGCTAGAAACAAAAAGAGACAGGACAAAAACGGTTCTGAGGTGAGACTCAGCTTACTATGTTGATATTTTAGCCTCAAAAAAGATTCAACAGAAGCAAGGATGCAATGATAAAATGTTTAACACATCTATTGACAACCATTACTAAAAGTGTGTTTTCAAAAATCAAGCTCAGGAGGGATGACTTCATATTTGTGTGTTCCTGGAGAGGAGGAAAAAAAAAAAAAAAACACAGGGTGAATCTTTTTTTTTTCCCCTGATGAAGTGCATTGGCAAGTTGTCAAGAAAATCTGTGCATTGTGCAATCACACAGTTAGCCAATCACTGGAAAATCGGCACACTTCAGAGGAGAATGACCCTTTCAATGATGGCTAAATGTTGAATTGGACATCTTAAACCAGAGAGTGCATAGTTTATGGCTGGCTTTCTGTTAAATCCCAGAGGAACCATTCCTTCCACAAGCATGAATTCCACTGTAGCCGTCGCCAGTTTCCATGCAAAATTCATGATGTGTTGAGGAAATAGATTTTAGATCACAATATCATGCATATTCAGCACTCTCAATGTGCATATGCTCTAATATACAATGAGGAAGGGCAAACTGGAAATGAGGATGAGTGACTGATGAGAAAGGGGGGTTTTCCAGTGGGGGTATTTTGAGAAGCAGCTGTGTATCTGTGTCTCCAAAGGTATGAGTACTGTGTCAGAGGAAGAACACACTCCTGTTTCACATGCCCTGCGCTTCGTTTTCTCATAAAGTTATACACTTTACTGTTTAGACATCAAGGGTTGTACCTGGTTATACTTGCCATTAGATTTTTGCAAACTTTGACATTCTCTGGTTGAGAAATTGTAGATTTTTGGTGACTGTACATTTTGTACTTGCTGCATCTACGTAACTTATAGTACTGTATGTCAAAACACTAGCAGCCAACAAAATACTTGGAAAAAGAAGAAAGAATAAGCTAATCATGTGGGAAAAAAAGCAAAAGTAGATCATCGCACACTAAGAGGCTTGTGTTGATTAAAACTGCAATGTTGAATTGATTGATCTATTGAGGGTCATCTATTAAATCAATTGTCAATTCTTTTGATTAACGATATTCAATTTTTAAAGTTATTTCTTTAGGAAAAAAGTGTCAACATTCTCTGATTTAAGCTTCTTTAACTTCAAAATGTTCAGGTTTCTTTACTCCTCTATCACAGTAAACTGAGTATCTTTGGTTTGTTGACAAAAAAACATCTTCAGCTTTGGGAAACACAGATCAATGTTTTTTCTCCAAAATTCCAAAGACCACGCAACAATTCATCAAGGAAACAATCAACAGATTCAAGAATAGACAATGAAAATAATCATCAGTTTTAGCATAGTGTTAATATAAAAAAAAATCATGTACTAAATCATAAGTCCAACTGCCCACTAGTCATCTAATTACAGCCAAAAGAATTAGTCAAGATACAGCATCAGCAACTAATTTGATAACTGAGCAATCATTTGAGCCATTTGTTCATTACAAAAGCCAAAAATGACCTTGTACAGTTATTACAATTGTTATTTGCCGCTTTCTTTGTCCACTGTAATATAATCAATATTGCATGGAAGAAAAAAGCAGTCTTAAAATGTCAGCTTGGGCAGCAGGAATTATGAAGGGAGGGTTTCCCTATTTTCTGAACTTTGTTTTCTCCCCATTTACTGTGTTTTATGTCCACACTGTGTTCTACATTATTGCCTCTGAAGCTATATAGCGCCTCATGATTTTTATAACAAAGGACTGATTAAGAAAATCAGTAGAATAATCAATGAAGAAACAACTTTGCTATATTAATTATGATATACTGTCACCACACAGTAATAGGATGGCAGACCTTTTGGCTGCTTGGCAGAACATTCAGTACTTCTGAGAGGTATCTGGCTTTTTTCCAGATGTAGAACTAACAGGCAATAGGTAAAAATCAATATCATAACCATTTCATATATTCACTATAATTTGACAACAATGTCCTGAGCTCCTGACAGCGAACAGTCAGGCATATCTGACGTGCTGAGAGATTATGATGTTGTTGTTGCTGCTTTGTTTTGAATACAGATGAAGAACAAAGACAAGCTGAGACAGAAGCTTGTGACTGGATGAAAACGGTTGTAGTTTTCAAAAAGGGATAGCTCTCGAAGGGCCGAACATCCTGAAATGAGTGAAATTATGTTGGTTTGACGTATCGTGTCAGTATCTCTGGACTTTTTGGACTGCAGGGGGACCACCATGAATGAGCACCTCCTAAACTGAATGACAGCAATGACTGTTGTGGAAAGTTTCAGTTCAAGCACTATGATCATCATTGTTTTTGGTATTCTTTATACTTGAAAACTGGTAAACTAACATAACAGTTGTCCCTTGTGTTTACCCAAGCTTCAGGATAATTTAGACAAAAACAGAGCATGTTTACATCATGGATACCCAGTGACTGTCTTAACAGGTTCAAGTACATCATCTTTCATGTAAAACAGGTTCCTTTGGAGCTTAAAATAAGGTTTTGCTTGGGGTAGATAGAGTATGTTACATTTTTTGAAAAGGTAATGGAAAGACTTGAAGATGCTTTAAATGCTTAAATACTTGACTTACTACCCAACCTGGCAGGGAAAGCACTTGTAAGTAGCAAAGGTTATTATAGGGGTTTCTCTGCTAAAGAACCTTTCATTTTCTGACCACCATCACACAGCTGGGGTGGTGGCTGTTACACCAAAAACGTCAGATAATCTTTATCACTTTGATTCTTATTTGACAGCACAGACTATAGCTACATTTTGAGAAACGGGACAACCCTTATGCAACACAAACAGGCAGGTTTCAAGACAAAGCAACGTAACCATAAGCAAACACATAAACACATACATGTGACAGCAAGCTTGGCAACAGAGCGATTGTTCATCGCTGTACTGCAACAAATCTTATCCAACTTGGATGTCGCCCATGATGGCTGTGTGTTACAAGGCATTACAGTCAAGAGGACTTGTCAACACTTAGAGTTACGAAAACCTGGGATTTAAATAAAAGCTTAATCGTGAAATGAAGGATTAAATGCCTGTGCATTGCAAGCGGTCAGCTTAATGTGGTTCAGCAAAACACGTCTCGTGTTACATTATTACTCAGCACCAATCTTAAGCAACAGGAGTAAACGGAGCCTTCACTTTGGCCGTGCAGGGATTTGACATAGTTTGACACTTGACTCATGTGAGCGTGATGTTGGACGCATGCGTCGAGGTCAGAGCTGGGAAAAAAATGATGATGCCACCATGATGAATTGTGTACGGTTCTCTTTGGAGCAGTCATGGAAAGTACATTTACTTGAATATAAATCCGAGACACTTGTGCTTAAGTAGTTTTCAGTCACAGTTTCTGCCATTTTAGATTACCACTCCACTACATCTCAGGCGGGGATATTGTACAGGATTTGACATACAGAACGCTCTTATCATAACAAATGATCAACTGCTCTAGAAGAGACTAAGCCACAGTATATTAACTAAAGACAATCACTCTCTACAAGCTCTTCAAATGTCCATCACAGTAATGCAGCACCAATGATACAAAAGAAATCTGCGTACTTTTCCTTTTGACACTTTCAGACACCATCAGTACATTTTACTGGTGGTGTTGCTGTCCTTTTTCTTAATCTTGATGACAGGACTTTTATTACCAATGGGAGTATTTTAATACTTCAGTATTGCTAATTTTACTTCACTAAAGTATCTGGATATTTCTTCCATTACTAATTTTAAGGCGTTTTACTTGTGTGGCCTCTAATGTTTTGAACAAAGATCCCCAGATTTATGACCTTTAAGGTATAATTCATGACAGGGACAACCCCTTCAAGTTATATAAGTTCATGTTGCGATGTAAATGACTGTTAGTCATGGGGGAGGCAGTTTTAAGTGCCTTTGTAACAGCAGTGGGCCTTTCCTGCTCCTCAGTGCTAGCTTAGCTAGCTTACTAGCCACTGGGTCGAGTGACATGACAGCTACTCCTGTGGCACCATAACCGGTTATACTTGCCATCTCTGGCAAGCTATGCCTCAATAAAAATCATGTTTTGTTTTAAGAGTCACAGCCATTTAAAAAAGGGTTGGCTGGTGATGAGCCAAGTGCTCAGAAAGATACACAACTAGCTTCCCAGCTAACCTGTGCAGGCCTGGAGAGAAGCTAACGTCAGGCTGCCAGTGCATGCTGATAGCACACTGGCTAACCAAATATGTCCTGCCTACCATTTCCAGCTGCAGGAGAGGCGAGTCACCCAGCTGTCAAACTACCTCGGACGTGGGTCCAAGTAAATCAGAAACACCCGTAAGAACACACCATCCAGTATGCGTGGCCCCGGGTCTTCTTACCTATGGTGGAGATGAAGGTTGTGTTGAAGGCGTCGTCAGAGAAGCGGAACAGCACACAGGTCTTCCCCACGCCCGAGTCTCCGATCAGAAGCAGCTTGAACAGCAAGTCGTACGTCTTCTTCGCCATTGAAAAACAGCTTGTGTTCACCCAGACAAGATACAAAAAACTGATAACCTAGCAGGCCTATGTGTAGTCTAAAGCCAGCTCCTTCGCCAACCTGACCAACTGCCCCGGTTCTCTTGGCTGTTACAGTTAACAATCTGGGATTTGTTGATTAGCTTGGCAAGCTAGTTGGCTAAATACCACCCAAAATAACGTGCCCGTGGACGTGTCCGAGAAGTTGGATTTCCCAAGCCCGAGTGTTTTCCCCCTACAGCATGAGAACAGAAAGCAAAAATAGGATCTCCTCCCGTGTGATTCCTCTTTTCCACTCTTTCTTTTCTCCCACACAGTCGGGACAAAATGGCTCCTCTCTCTCTCTACCCCGACTCACTCTTTCTTCAAACTAACGGCGAGCTAATTCAAATTCTCGGCACACCCCGTCATTCCAGAGCCCTGCCGCAAGCTCGACCGAGAGGAACTCGAAAAAAATCTCAACGTCAAAGTGCGTCAAATTCTCTGACTGCTCGGAGTTATTTCGCTTTTTTCTGGAGAGATTAGAACCGAAATATAGACGACCGCCGTCGCCTTCGAATGGGAGCCACCACGGCGACACCCTAGGCCCACAGACACGCCTTTCTCCCGCCCTTTCTGTCAAAATCCACGCTTCGGATTGGTCAACACGGCTGTCATGTCATTAAGCACCCTAATGTGATTGGGTAACAACGCATACATAGAGGGGTAAAAGGGCGTATTTTAGATTGACAGAAAGGGCAAATGTTACTGCCAAAGTTACTCGGACATTTAGGCTCAAAGCTACCATTACTTCGTTGAATGAAGTGTACCTAATGATCCAATATGGCGACCGGTTTCTTAAGGATCTGTTTAAGCCGGGGTGTGTTTCCAGTTTTCATGGCAAGCTGGCATTTGATGCGGTGACTATCCCAGCAGTGAGTCAGGCGAAGTGATGTCATATATAAGTAGTTCTGTGCTTGTTACGGGCGTTTCCCACATCCTCTGCCCTGTGAACCGAACCAACATTCATCCTCTAAAGTCCTTTTAATAACTGTACACACTGAGGGAGTATCTGCATGGTCACACAATTACTGTAGGTTCTTTAGAGTTGGAGCTGTGTGTATCTATATCAGTGTGTGTGTGTGTGTGTGTGTGTGTGAGAGTGACTTTTTCCTTCTTCCGCCTGTCAGAGTAGTTTGACTCTCAGACACTCCTTAGGAATGTTGAGTATGCCCTGCTTTCTGCTGCCGAGTACAGACTTGCCACAAATTGAGAGAGAAAGACATAAAAGAAAGAGTTGGAGAGAAAGAAAAGGTAATAATGAACAAGACTAAAGTGTAATATTGATGTTAATGTTGGCACTAGATGGAAACAGTCCCTAACCATACTGCCTGGCAATCCATCCAGCAGTAGCTACTGAAGGAGGTCAGATATTTTACTGAAGTACAAGACTGTGAAAGTACCAAAAAGTCACATCTAAATATTGTCTTGAAATATTACTCAAAATGAATGAATAGCAGGTTACTTGAGTGAAAGTCTCCAAGGTGCACTATGTAGTTCAGGGGAATACATTTTAATCAGAAGAGAAAGATCTTCATTGACTGATTATTTAATGCCTTAACAAACAAAAACAAAAAAACCTCTTCATAATCTCATCTTGGTCAAACAGCCCTTACACAGCCTGGAGGTGTGTTTGGGGTCATTGTCCTGTTGAAAAATAAATGATGGTCCAACTAAACGCAAACTGGATGGGATGGCATGTCGCTGCAGGATGCTGTGGTCGCCATTATGGTTCAGTGTGCCTTCAATTTTGAATAAACAGTGTCACCAGCATAGCAGCCCTATACCATCACACCTCCTCCTCCTCCATTTATATATATACATCGCTGGGTAAAAGTAGGTGAGTTATGCCACAGTGTAAAAATACAGGATTACTTCATGCAAATTAGCATTTTATGTACAAACCAAAGTATAAGCGTCATTAAATAGGTAGATAGATGGATAAAATTGTCAACATGAATAGAAAAAGTGGCATATCAGTACAAATTGTTCTTTTTAAAGCCTGATGTGCATTTAGATTCAAGGAAAATCAGACCATGAGATCTGTATTTGCTGACAAGTAGTCTAGTAGTTATTAAAATGCTTCAACTAAAGATCACAGCCTCCAACAGCATGACCCAAAAGAGAGAAAAGATGCAGCCGTGTCAACACAAACCAGCCCACACGGATCTTGAAACAGATGTCACAGAGGTTAAAAAGGTGAAACAGAGCAGACGTTTGTGCAGATTTTCTCTGCAGCGCTTTGAGGTGTCACAACTTTATTTAAATTTTATCTCACATGATAAAAGTATCCCTTCTCTGTCTCTTCAACAGTTAAACAGCCTTCTTTAAGCCTATAAATCATGTCCTGACACAAAAATCCTCCCAGATCAGGGTGCATTCCTGTATTTTTCTTCATGGGGCCCCGAGGGTTCGACTCACAGACTCCCTTACAAACAGCCAGCAGCTATACTCAAAGCCCCAAACTGTTCTGGCCGTCATAGTGTTGCACATTTAGTGAGGAAGTCTGTCTTTGACGAGTATAAACCAGATGACCTCATGGGGTTTTAAAGTTTTTTATCTGAGCATTTCTGCTTTTAATCAACAATGGACGGTTTAAAGGTGACAGGAAGCAATGGGAGACAGAGGGGGGAATAACATGGGAACTGGGCAACAGTACAGTATCTGGTATGCATGTTGATCACTGGGCCACCAGGATGTCCCAACCATGTGTTTAGCTTGAAAAGTTTGCTGCGTTGTCCAACAGTTGAACAGAGTTTACTCTACAACCGCAATTGCAAAAAAATTGGAAGGGTGGTGTAACATGTCAATAAAAACAGGACGCAATGATGTGCAAATCCTTTTTGACCACCAGTATATTTGCTTGAAAAGAATACAAATGCAAGATATTTAAAGGAGACCTACTATGTTTTGTTTTTTTCATTTTTTTTTGCTTCCCTTCAGTGTTTTAAACTGGAGATTCTTGTGCATATAAAAGGTCTTGAAAGGTAAAAAGTTTAAAGTCAACACCAACAGAATCTTCTCTCTCCCGTGGAAAACACTGGACCTGAAATGCCTCGTCAGTAGTCTCGCCTTAAATTGATTTTGTGACATCACACTATGTCACCATGTCACAGTTTTGCATAATGTTATGCCTAGCAGCTAGTTTGTCATGAAAGAAATTATTTCATACAGCTGCTCTGCTGTTATTAGTGGTGGTGGGTCGGGCATGTAGAAGCTGACCAATCGCAGGAGACTTGGTGTTCAGGAATGGGGGCCTTAAAGAGACAGTAGTTAAACAGGGTGTTTCAAACAGAAGAAGGATAGAGCACTGTAACACTGGACTGTATGAGAAAAATGATATGTCTTTTGAACACTAAAGCTTGTAAACCTATTCTAGTAGTAAAAGGATGAACCTGAAAAAGGGGCATAATATTAATCTAAATATACAGTCATCGTAAGTTTGATGCCTGGAACACACAAAGTTGGAAGAAGTGTTTTGGAACCGGGGTTGTATACAGAGCTCAACGAAGTAGTTGGTTATTGCTTAATTGTTTAAGTCATCATTAAATAAACATCATAAACTGCTTGTCTTATCCCTCCTGTTGTTTTGATACTTACTTAAAATTCTGTTAGCAAATGAGCTTTGGCCAAATGTTCTCTGTTCATGACATCTGTTGCATATTTATCTGTTTGGTACCTGTGAATAAAAAATGAATAAATAAATAAATAACTTTGTATCTTTCAAGGTTCAAGGTTCTCCATTTGTCACATACAATACTGCACAATACAATGTGTAGTGAAATGCACTTCAGGCCCTTCAAAGATGACCTCATGTTAAGATTGAAATGAAAAAATAGTAAGAAGATATAAAGATGAAAGGATAAAGATAATATAGTATATAAACACATCTTATGTTAAACATAACATGTAGAATGCAAATATATAAGCATAAGTTCAGATTATAAACATATTAATGCAAGGTCCAATCCAAACATCTAAGACAACACAGATGAGAAATGTGCAAAAAAAGGAAAATTTGAACATCTACAGTAACACTGGACCACTCCGTCTGCTTTGGGAGGATGGTGTGATCAAAAGCTACAGAATACCTTTCTAAACGTCCCCAAGGTCAGCAGAAAATGTTTGATCTACAAAACACCATTATTTGGGTCAAATGATCAATTCCTCAGAAAAGAAAATAATCAGCAGTTTAATGACAAGAATAGTTAGATGGAGCCATGCACATAGGATTTACACTACAACAATTCACACATGCATTAATGTGCAGTAGAACAACTAACATTGCTGCAGTGTTCATTTTTACTGCACTAAATACAATACCACTGTCTTTTCTGTGTATAAAATACAGAACCAGTTGACATTATTGATATTTGGGATTAGGTTAGGGATTTTCAGCAGTTGTCTAGTTGTTTCAAGTCTGACTGATCATTTAAAAACATATTAATTCTGGTTTGACAGGCCGATGTCCCTGGCATCCTATTTCCAACCACACAGAAACTGTGTTACCTTGAACTGTAAAACCTCACTGACTTGCACTTCCCTAAGAATGACTCATAAAAGGCAACACACATGCACCTGAGTCAAGGGGATTTTATATACATTTGTAACATGGGTAGTTTCTGGTTCTGCACCATTAAACTTCAACAAACTCTGCAGAATATCACAGACCGTCAGTCAGTCATTCGTGATTTGTTCTCAGGCAGCAGGATTAAACACGTTTTGGTGAGAGGGCACCATAAAGGTTCAGTGTTATCTAACATCAGAGTTCCCCTGAATTCGCCCTGTGGCTGAGTCTTTCCCTTTTCTGGTCAGTGGAGCCTACGTCAGCATTAGTACCCAACATTGAAATAACACCATATTTGAGACAGGAAGAGGTTACATGGAAATTTTGTCAGATTTGTCCTGAAACCCCCGAAGTGTCACTTGTTACATCACACCTGGAAACTCAGCCCAGTAGCCAGAGTAAAGTGTTGTTTGTTTTGTTTCTGTAAACCACGGAAATATTATATCAATACTTCTATATTCTAGTGAGAAGTCAAGACATTTTGCAGCCTTGTTATTGGCAATAACCAGATATTTTTATTGAGATGATGAAGAGCTTATAAAAAATCATGTTTTGTTATAATTACAAATCCACAGCAGTTTACACAATACTTTAATTGTTTTTTCCAGATATCTATTTAAATTTTAAAAAACATGACTTTTACTTGTAACAGAGTTGTTGTTGTTTTTTTTTACAGAGCTGCATTAAAGGTTCATTTATTAGTCATTTTTACAACATCAGTGATATAACACAAAGCTGAGTTTTAGTCCCTTTATGCAGTATAACAGAAGAAATAAACAATTTTAAACAGTGGACTGGGAATGATGAATTCACACCTTCAGTCTCACAGCCTGAAGAAAGGAGTACTACTACAACTAATAATAGTTCTAAGTAATTGTACTTTTACTTCAGTTAAGGATCTGAATTCTTCCACCTCTGCTGCTGGAAACATTCATATTTACTCATGACATGAATCTCCTGACCTCCTTTGGTAACATTGACCAGCAGGTCACAGTGTTTTCCACACTTTTGTCGCCAGGTGGTGCTGTTGTAACGTGGTTACACAGTTAGGTAAGTATCATAATGATTAATTTTGCATTTGAAGCCCATGTCCTCAATTTGTGCTCTTTGGGAGGCCAGTTGAATAAGAACTGGTGGTAAACTAGCTTCAGAATCTGATGAACAACAGTCACTCGATCCAATGTGGAATCAGGAATGAATCGTTCTTTTCCCTCCACATTAAACACACAGAAAGTCACGGTCACATTTATTCTGATGGATATTGTGATGCTGTTACATGGGCTCATAGAATGGCACACAGGGTGGATCATAAACCAACCTTAACTGAACCCATAGAGTGTTCACAGTACAAACCTCTAATGACTGATGATTGTATTGAAGGTTATTTTTGATTATCACTGACTGCAGGTCAAAGTGTCCCTTCCTTACCTCGAGCTACAATACTCAGTTAATGAATAAATATATAAAATACAAATATTTAGCCTATACTATTTCCAGTAGACAAAGATACAGGCTTGTTATTGAGATAGATAGATAGATAGATAGATAGATAGATATACTTACATTCCATCACAATTTACTGCCGAGAATCAACTCACCAAGAGCCGAAAACTCCATTTCCCATGGTTCTCTGTTCCACTCCGCAGTGATGTGGGGTGTGGTGGTTGAACGGCGGTGTGTGTGTGTGTGTGTGTGTGTGTGTGTGTGTGTGTGTGTGTGTGTGTGTGTGTGTGTGTATGTGTGTGGAGCTGTGTCTCTCCGCACACACCGAGAGCCGCAAATCCAGCTCGGAGCATCAATGAGCGGCGGACAGGAGGATGCGGACAGCGGTCTGTAGCGGATCTACCGGGCGTGTTGGATCAGGACGACATGAGACTGAGACTTGAGACTTTTTTTTACTGTCGGCAGTGTTGGATTTCTTTATTTCTCACCGATACTGAATCTGGACGTGTAGCGGGACTGCAATGGAGCGTCGATCCAGTGCGTGAGAGCTAGTTACCGTCTGTCTGTTTGTGGGCTAATATTACAGACAATAAGCGAACGAAATTAGCCTATAAACACAGTGGCATCTCATTTTTAGTGTTGGTTATCAAAGGAGTCTCTGTTAACAGGCACTGTGGCTGTTTTCCGTTATGATATGATCAAGAAGCCATACTGAATTTGTTATTAATGGTTAAAGATTCAGTGGTTACACAATTCACAGGCAGACGGGAGGCTGATTAAAGGCACCACACAGGTTTTTCAGCTCTTTTTATATTTATTTTCATTCAGACCAAATAAATCAGCGAACATAAGAGAAGGCAGTCATGTCTAAAAATAAGAGCAGTGAGTCAGTGAAGGTGGTAGTCCGATGCCGGCCTCTCAACCACAAAGAGGTGTCCAATGGGCCTGCAGGGGGCATCATCCAGATGGACCTCCGGCTGGGACAGGTAATCCTCAGAAACCCACGCGCACCAGCCAGCGAGCCCCAGAAAACGT
This sequence comes from Sparus aurata, assembly GCF_900880675.1. Taxonomy (NCBI): domain Eukaryota; kingdom Metazoa; phylum Chordata; class Actinopteri; order Spariformes; family Sparidae; genus Sparus; species Sparus aurata. Next base: position 12,244,113 of record NC_044208.1, on the reverse strand, counting down.
TCACATTCGATGGAGTTTATGATGCAAACTCCAAACAGCGAGATCTCTACGATGAGAGTGTCCGACCTCTCATAGATTCGGTACTTGCAGGGTTCAACGGCACCATCTTTGCGTATGGGCAGACCGGAACTGGGAAGACCTACACCATGCAGGGGGCATGGATGGATCCGGAGAAGCGCGGCGTGATCCCCAACGCGTTTGACCACATCTTCACGCACATCTCTCGCTCACAGTCTGATAGGCAATATCTGGTGCGGGCGTCCTACCTCGAGATCTATCTGGAGGAGATTCGGGATCTCCTCGATCCAAAACATGGCAATGCCAGAGCCTTGGAGCTCCGGGAGAATCCGGAGTCAGGGGTGTACGTGCGTGATCTCACATCGTGCGTCTGCAAGAGCATCAAGGAGATCGAAGAGGTTATGAACATGGGCAACCAGGCGAGGGCGGTTGGGGCAACGGACATGAATGAACACTCGTCTCGGTCCCACGCCTTGTTCCTGATCACAGTCGAGTGCAGCCAGCCAGGACCAGACGGGAGGAAACACATCCGGGTCGGACGCCTCAACCTTGTGGATCTGGCTGGCAGTGAGCGCCAAGCCAAGACAGGTGTCCAGGGAGAGCGCCTGAAAGAAGCCGCTAAGATCAACCTTTCGTTGTCAGCACTTGGGAACGTGATCTCAGCACTGGCTGATGGTCGAAGCAGCCATGTGCCGTACCGGGACTCCAAGCTGACCAGGCTCCTGCAGGACTCTTTAGGCGGGAATGCAAAGACTGTCATGGTCGCCACTTTAGGTCCTGCCCCTCAGCACTATGATGAGACCCTCACCACCCTCCGCTACGCCAACCGCGCCAAGAACATCCAGAACCAGCCAAGGGTCAACGAGGATCCCAAGGATGCTCTTCTGCGAGAGTTCCAGAGAGAGATCGCTCGCCTCCGGGCCCAGCTCAACCACAGGAAGTGGAGGAGCAAACAGAAGAAGGAGCAGGTGGAGGTGGACGGCGAGGCCTGGGAGAGAGAAGGGGACGAAGAGACGGAGGGTGAGGACGAGGAGGGTGTGGAGAAGGCGGCTGAGGAGTACGTGAAGCTGGAGGAGCAGCGGTTGGAGATGGAGAAGGAGGCGATCAGAGGAGATCAGTTCATGCTGGCCGAAGAGAAGCAGAGACTCCTGGGAGAGAAGGAAAGGATGATGGGAGATCTGAGGAAGGAGCAGGAAGCCACCGAGCAACTGACCGCCAAGTACAAGGTGAGAGTCCCGCCAGTGGGTTCATTCATTCATTCTTTTGTTCCATTCACACAGCCAGGAAGTCAGATTAGGGACATGTGGTCTGGGAGATTATCATGTGTGATAATCTGATGATCTGTTAGTAAAGCACTTTATAGACACTAACTCTGGGAGCTTCATATCTAATTACACCTTACAAAGAAAACCATGTACTCCTGACGTTCAAGAGTCAACAACAAAATAATTTCATTGTTGTGGTGTGAGTTGCAGAGTCTTGGAGAATCAGCCGTAGAGATGTCTACCTTCTCTTGACTATAATGGAACTAGATGGCACCTGGACTGTGATTCAAAGAAAATAATTTCAAAAAACATGAACAAGAATGTCTCTATCCAGAAATCATAACCTGGTTACTGTAGGTAATCCACAGCCTTTGTTGTGAGCAGTTTCATGTAGGTAACGTTTTCTTTATGCATCATTGCACACAAGGTAGAAGAGCGCAAGGGTTAGAAGCCAATTTTTGTTGTGGCCAGACTAATAAGAACGTCATGTGATGCCCCGGGGCCTAAAAACACTTTTACCCCATACGCTTACATTACAAAGGCTGGGGCTACAAATATGGATCAAATCAATGGACTCATTTCAGTATCAAAATGTGATTCCATTTGGAAAGTTTAAAAGAGCTGCATGACTAAATTGTTTTATCTCTAGACAAGCGAGCAGGGCGCTAATTCAGAAGTTAGCATGCTCGTTCGGCAGAAGTCTGTAGTGCGCATGTTCTTTGAGAGATCCGGGTAATTTTATGACTTGGAAGTCGAGACTTTTTTAGCTTCAAAGATCCACTGAGCAGCCTTTAAAGGAATGAACAGGGCTCAGCTTCCAATGCCGTAACCAGATTTAATTTGTTAGGTAAATTACAAATCACATCTTTAATTTACCAACAGATACTTTCTACTTGTTCCTAATACTGTTTTATTTATTTATACATGCAGAAGAAAAAGAAATATGTGTTTTTTTGAGTTGGTTGTGTTCATGCAGTTTAGAAATAGTGAAAAATGTTTGAAGATGCTTACCTAGCTAACGCTATTTGGTCACTAAGCAAAATGTTTTGTTATTTGTGGTATTTTGTGGAATCTAATTTAAGATCCTTCAGTTAAGGTCATTGTTAAACAGCATTTTATGAACTGTCTGGTTGGATGTGTTAACCATATTCAACATAGTCTCCTTTGCCCATCAATCTTAACAGGTCATATAACATGCTAACATTAGCAAGCTCAGCTAGCTACACTGCAGTTTTAACTATGGTATGCACTGCAAACGACTCTGAACAGATTGATTCATTCCTATAATCAATAAATCAATCAATCAATCAAATTCTTTTTTATTTATATAGCCTTACAGACAAATTGAAATGCAATTCAAAGTCTTATACAAGTGATTGAAAAACACGATACATTAAGAAAACAAAAATGGGTGTAGAGACTAATGCACACTTACTGCAATAAAAGGATTATAACAAAAGGTAAAGAGTAAAAGCTGAAAACAAGCAGTAAGATAAAGATAAAATAAAATACACATTGAACCAAGAGTTGATTTTAAAAAGTTAATAAAATAGAAAATAATATAATAATAATAATAATAATAATAATAACAACATTAAATTGTAAATAAAAATCTATAAAATAAAGATTAAAATAATCAGTGGTTATGACTAATACAAGATAAATTAGAGCAGCTTGGAGGGTAATGGCTGAAGGCAGCATTACCAAACGTGTTTACAGGATCCTGACATGGAGAAAAAAGCAATAGATATATTTCTAGGTCAGTATAGTAACTTTTGTATTACTAACAAACCGATGCATAGTTTACCACACTAGATACATAATAACAATGACAAAACGTCCTCCTAAAAAAGAAAAATTCACACACGAAACACAGAAACACAATTTTTCCCTCTTTGTTTGTTCATCATGAGCCTCCCCCAAAAATTTAAACACCTCCTCTAAAGATGTATACTGTATACTGAGCCTTACATTTGGAAATGTTTTGGGTATATAACATTTCTACAGATTTGGATTCTCTCCAGTTATGTGATTATATAGTAGACATTTCACCCAGCGGAATATCAGCAGTAAACACCTGCTGCCCTTCCTCTAGAGTCTGCAGTGTCTCACATGTCCAGGCTGGAACGGGTGACCACTGTAGCTTAAAATGTCAGCTCTCTCTCTGCCCTGTCACACACGCCAACACACGCAGGCAGCAATCAGAGACTGAGTCAGAGCTGAATTAATTACTTGCTCTGATTCATGGGCATATCCAGTCAATAAGTCACCCGTGCGGAATGAGTGTAGCTGCACTGTGGACCGTCAAACATGAGACACTGCTGGATCAGCTTACTGAGCCCGAGGCCCCGAAGTGAGGAAATGAGAGGAGGGAAAAAGATATTTCAGTGTCACGTATTCTGGGACAATAGAAGGACACGTTGAGGTTGAAAAATCCCTGAGAGTGTTCTGTTTTTTTTCTGTTGGTGATGCTCCATGTAGTTCTCCCTCAAACCCTCACCAGAGTGCCTTTAACAACTCCCAGAGCAGAGGCGTCAACTTGATGTGCTCAGCTGTGGTTAATTTAAAGTCAGTGTAGGTGGAGGGAACGATAGCAACAGGAGAGCTGTAATAACAGAGATAGACTTTCACATTTAGAGAGGGTTACAGTTGTACCTGAGTCCGCTGCAGTGCATTCTGGTCTATTGAAGCTGTAGTCGGTAGACAAAATGATCCGTTTGCCTCCCCTACTATGAATATCTTCCATGTAGGGCATTATGTGTGAGAGAAAGATCAAAAAGTCAGTAGAAATAATATTTATAATCTTGATATTAGACAGTACATCACAATCAGGAGTGGGAATCTCTCAGCCACCCACGATTCAATTTAAAACGATTATCGATACATCAGAGTTTTTATTTCTATACTTACATTTAGGGCATGTAGCAGACACTTTTGTCCAAGATGACTTACAGTGATTCATACATACATACACTGATGGTGGTGGCTGCCATGCAAAGTGCCGACCAGCACATCAGGAGCAGTTTTGGGGTTCAGTATCTTGCACAAGGACACTTTGACATGCAGACCAGGGGAATCGAGCCAGCAACCTTCCGATAACAAAGACGCCCTTAAAGTGGATTGTGATGATCCATCATTAGAATTAATGGATTTACATACCGTTATCTTTGCTCAGGCTCAGCAGTCGTTCCCAAATTGAGACGTGGCCATGTAATCATGACGCTCATGATAGATTTGGGTGCACTGTACCTATAAATGTAAGATATTTTGCCAATAATTGATTATATTACAATATTTAATTAAAAAATGTGTGATTGGTTTTCTCATGCATATTTTGGTATATAGCCTATATACAGTATATCCTGAATAAAGTAAATAAAGGATTTATTTGGTTTGGTTTGAATGGCAGGATAAAAGAAAATTACATGCCATAGTTTTACATTTTGTTGTTGTTGTTGTTGTTGTTGTAATCAATGCACACTGCAACATATACTCAAAAGAGCTCTAAGCACTAAAATCACTTAAATTAGCAAAAAAATGCTGTGCTAACCCTCAGTAGACTCATTTTAAAAAGCCGTGTAAGCATTCTAATCTGTAGGACGTGGTCATTTTTCTTTCTCAGTGAAGGTCTGCTGAGGTGTGGGATTGTCCCATGAGACAGAGCTGATGTATATCCTGCTTTCATGTACGCTTCTGTGTGAAGCACCACATATTTCTTCCCATCACGCTGTTTTCAAAAGCATGGAGCTGTTAGCACTGTGGAGCTAATACTGTTTTGTGCTGAAGCATAAAGAAATCAGTGATCACGCAACACAGAGGGTCTTTGCTGCTGTTTGTGTGTGTGTGTGTGTGTGTGTGTGTGTTTGATGCTGACTGGACGGCTGCTTATTGATGTCAACGCAGAGAATCAGCAACATTTTCTTTCTCCTCTTTGCCCCGAGGAGGAAGACGATTAAGGACAAGAAGTATTTCCTGCTATTGATGCATCGGACAGCTGCTGTGAGTGCACTACTTCAGTGCTTGTTAGTGAGATACACGTTAATTTGTTTGATCCAAGATGCAAGCAGTCAGGGTCTATCCAAAGTGTCCAAGGTCTGCTATATCTACATTATTGTCTAAAACGAGAAAAAAACGCAAATCACATCCACTCGGTGACATGATCCCTGAGTGTGATGAACAGGGCTACTGTAGTTTATGAGTTAAAACCTCATAACACCGTCCTGCTGCTGTAAATTCTCACTACAGCATCAAATGTGTATAAATCCGCCGCCGAAAATAGTCCCAAACAAATGCACAATTCACCCCAGTGTGCGTAACGTTTGCTCTTCAAAGTAAAGAAGCCTTTTCTGGATGCACACTGAGGGGAACAACAGATTAACAAAGGAACCTGTCACATGTTAAGATCACAGGTCAGTTTTACAAGATTAAGACATGTACAAGGACGCCTTTATGTCGTTGTGATGGTTGTCATGACTCGTGCTCTCAAATCAGTAGTGTTTGTTGTAAAGTTGTTGTAAAGACAAACCTATCACTATTATTTACAGTTTTCCTTGGTCTGGAGGGAATTCTGGGTGATTGCATTACTTTATTTTTATTTCCAAGGATAGCTGTGGTTCACTGTAATTTACATTCCATGTTCATCCTTAACCTGCTAATGTCAGCAGCAGATGTTTGTGAACACACTGTTTCAAGTGATCCAACCACTGAACTAGTAACCGCAATATCCAGACCCCCGTGGCAAATCACATGATTTTAAGAGTTTGTTCCATGAGGAGAAACTTAACAGACTTCGCTACAGTCTTACCTGCGTCTTACCACTCAGCAGCTATTTAAACACACTGTTTCAACTGATTTAAACTTTTACACAAAATTCACGAAAGAAGACATTTTATTGATGCAAAGCATGCCAAATCTTTCAAATTCAGCTAACACTAACCAATGAAGGCTACTTTTTGAAGACCTGTGGTGAAAGTCCCCAGATTCCCTTAAAAAAAAACACTAAATGTTTCAAGTTTGCATTTGAAGAAACTTTGTCTACAACAGATATTTGGGCCTTCTTATTAAAACATTGAACATGGAGATATGTCTTTCTTTGTGTAACATGGACAAATGTTGACACAACATTGTATCATGTCGAGATACTTCCAAGGCAGGGACAATAGAGTGAAGCAAAAAAAATGGATAGCAGCCAAACTATATTAACAGACACATAGGAAAGTAGATGGAGAGAGCGTCTGATGGAAAGATCATAAAGTAACTCAATTACAGGATAATCTCCACTGAGCCTGACTAACACTTTGATGGTATTGAACAGGAGAGGATGATTCAACAGAAGATTTTCCTTTCCGTTGGTTAATTATTTAGTCATTTCCTTCATTTGCTGATTGAATCTTTTCCTTTGGGACTAATTTGTACTTTATAACAGACATGTGACTCAAGTCATTTGGCCCAAGTCTCAAGTAAGTCCCAAATCAAATTCTCTTGGGCAAGTGAAGTCACTATTCCTGTCCTAAGATTTAAAGATTATTATAACCGAAGTCTAAATCACAACAATTCATGTCCACAGCTCATGGACAACTCAAGCATCTTTGGTCAAGTATTTGTGCGCTCATATAAATCCCTCTACAGCAATACTTTCAAATTTTTAAGAAGTATGCATGCTACTGAATTAATAAAATTATAATTTATTTAATTGCCCTATGACAATAACAATATTCCATCATTCAACTGCCTTCTAAGCTCCCGCGACAGCCCTGTGATGGTGTAACACTTCATGTCTAATCAATCAGCCAGTTATAGCAGACCCCGTCCCTGCTTCCCTCTGATTGGCTGAGACTGATATTAGCCCACCAATCACCAAATGTGGCCTCAAGGTTCCATATTTCTCTCTGCTCTGATAGCCAATGAGAGAGAGGTTGCTAGGCAGAGAGGCAGACTCACAGAGAGAGAGAGAGACTGGAAACATGGTGGAAAACAGCTCAGTAATTACCAATTATAGATAACATCGGATTGAAATGCTGTCGAGACCCTTCTCCCATTTCCTCTCTGTCTCCCTCTCTGATACCCCCTCTCACCCACACACACATACACACATCAAAAAATGTAAGTAGGTCAGGGACGAGCCTTGTGAAAGTATGTTGGGTCAGCTGGTGCTTCTGCAGGGTGCTGTGAGCTAACTGGCCTCCAAGGTGCAGCGCTCCATCTGTGGACTGTGTTGTAATGTTGGCGCAACTGTTGGCGTAGCTGTTGTCTGCTCTGCTGGAGGTGCCACCAGCTTTGATTTACATCCTTTATTGTAATGGGGGAGGAGGTGCAGTATTCAGAGCTAAAGTTCCAAAACCACACTGTGAAGATACTCTATTAGGAGCAGAATTCTAAATTCTCAGCTTCTAGTAATGCCATTATAAATACATATCGTCCTATTTAAATATATTTGTTAAAATTCAAATGCACCATTCAGCTCCTTGTTTTAAGAATGACTTATTGTCATGCTGTCACGCCATAAACTGATGTTAGCAGCTGCTGTTTGTGAGAACACTGTCCATTTCAGCCAGCCATTGAACAGGTGACCGCAATGTCACCAGACTCCCTTTACAAATTGCTTGATTTTTAGAGTTGCTGCTTGAGGACAAAATTAAGAAATCTTGCAAACACTTTGAGCAATTTTTCAAAACCATTCAAGCCTTCTTGTGAATTCGGCATATAATGCTGTACATTATGTCGTTTCTTTCCTCGTTAAAAGTGTCAGTTTGTATAGGCATCACTGTACCAGCCTTTAGAAGCTGTTTAAACAACACTATACTAAATGTATGAAAGAAGACAACATTTTATAAATGTATTAGTATTAGTTACCATTTACTGTATTCATACAGTAAACGGTAACTAATACAGGCTACTGTTTGACCCATGAAAAAAGTCCCCAGACTTGGTATGTTCCTGTAAATTCAGCATTAAATACAATAAGTTGTTTTTCTCCTTTTGTTTCTGTGTGTAGTCTTACCTGCTGCCAACATTTAGCAGCAGTTTGAACACAACTGACACTGAGTTCATGAAAGAAGACACAATTTCAGTGACAGTAAACATGGCAAAGTTTAAAAATACAGTAGCTGTACCTCTGTTATGTCATATAAGGAGAAAATCCCCAGGCTCCCTTAAAAAATCTCTTGATTTTGAGAAAATATTTATTTGTTTTTGTACAAGAAAACATTGTATCCACGTGTTCCAGTGATGTAGGAGTGTATTTGTATACAGAGCGGTTATTTCTCCCATTTTTCCGGGACATTGAAATCCTCTAGTACTATTTTTATTAATGGAAACTCTGCTCTTGAGTCAGATGTTTTACCAGCCATTACACAGCACACTGCTGTTATGAAACAGCGAGGTATCAGTGCAGTCAGTGTGGAGCGCTTCATGCTGAGCAGCAGGTTCTCATAAAGGAGGCTGCTGTGCTCCTCCCTCCAGTGGACTATTCTTAGATCCACTTTTTCTGGGTCACAACTGCAACATCTCCCTTCTTCTTCTTCTTCTTCTTCTTCTTCTTCTTCTTCTTCTTCTTCTTCTTCTTCTTCTTCCCGTCTCCCTCTCTGCTCCACATCATCTGTCTCTATCATTTTGAAAGAAGACTGTCTTATTAAGCTCCATGTGTCTTATTTAGACCCTGACACATGCTTTTATTTTGTTACCCGCATCAGGAGTATATTCTGTTGCTGATGTTGATTTGATGCTACAATTTGGAGAAACACTGTCTTGTTTCTTCATTTCACTCTCCTTTAGCTAATCTGTTTCTCCCTAAACTGAGTTCATCCCTCATACATTGAGCTGAGGTGTTTTCCCTTTTACCACGGGGTTATTTTAAGATTTCTCAACATTTTCTTCGATCCTTAGTTGCCCTCAGTCCGCCCCGTCTGCTTCTATGTTTAGCCATTTTCTTCAGTTCCTGAAAATGCCTTCGTACAGCTTCCCAGAAAAAACAAATATTGGGGATTTTTAAATCTTTTTTGGGGAGAATCAGCACAGACAGACAACTCTCAAGAGCGAGGCCGACAATGAACTCTGGGTGTGGGAAACACTGAGCGGCTTCTCTCCGATTCTTTTGATCCTTTGATCTCTTTTGTTTGAAGCCTGACGTAGATGTGGTGTCGTCAGACTTTAGAGCAAACAGAGGAGCGTAATTCAGCCTGGAGCAGGAGGATAATTGACTCTTTCAAATGAAAAACAAGTACTATTTTCTGCTCTGACCGCGAATGCTTCTTCCAGTCGCATTTGTTATCGGAGGAAATGGCATGGACTGTGCATTAAGGTCTTTCCTACATCCTGCCAGCTGAAGTTCAACCAATCAGAATGTGCGGTCACTACAATGCCCACTGCCTCATGGGAAATATAGCAGAAAAACTCACACACACACACGCATAGCATCATGGATAGAATGACTGTTTCCTGTTTATGCATCGGCCTTCCTGCCTGTCTAATTAGGGGAAAAAGTCTGAGAGGGAGGTGCGTGCGTTTGTGTGTGTGTGTGTGTGTGTGTGTGTGTGTGCAGTGAGAGCTCATCACTGCTCTCCATCTTTCAGCATGGAAGCCTGCACCACTGAAATATTGATGAATCAACTCTGTGTGTGTCCATGTGTGTTTGTACATGTGTGTGTGTTTGTATGCGTGTGTTTGTGAACTGAGCATCCAATCATGGGATCTGTGGAGGAAGCAGAGCCAGTTCTTATACAGAGCACTCTCCTCTTTCTCTCATACGAGGAGACAAACAAACAGAGAGGAGGTTTGCGCATGAAAACAGATGATTGAACACTGTGTGTAAGTGTGTTTATCTTCTGAGGCACAGAAAGTGAAAATGGGTATTTTGGATGGACAAGTGATGTAATATTTTGCAAATGCAACAACCGTAGCCTCATGAAATATACAAAACGATACTAGACCATTTCAATAATTCATTTAGAAAATTTCACGCTGTGTAAAAACTTCTAAGTACAAGTAAATCCTACTCCCGTAAGATTTTTGGACTCGATGTTGGACAGTTTTAAAAAGGTCAAAATCAAGTAAGAAGAATCAGAAAACTAAGACCTACTGCCTACATTGCCCACAATGCAACCTGTCTGGCCACAGGAGGTTCAGATCAAGCCCCCAGGAAGAACACCAGGCTCTGAATCCAGTTTATGTTGTGACCAAACTGTGTAATTACATCGTCACGTGATGCACCGGGGCCCCAAAAAGATTTTTTCACATAAGCTTACATTGTTACATTACGTTACATTATAAATGGCTGTAGCATCTTTTGAATGTCACAACCTCCGCGGAAAGAGTTATTTCACCATAATAATTCAAGCTATTTGGTCTAAACTGGACAGGCCTAGAAGAGCCACACGATTAGATTATTTTATCCTGATTCAAATTTGTCAGGCACTAATCTTGGAGTTAGCTGGCTGAAGTCTTAAAGTCCAGAACCTGTAATTACATCGTCGCCTGATGCACTGGGGCCCAAAAAGACAGTTCAGTAAGATAAAATCAGAATGAATAGAGAAAACATGCACTGTGATTTGAGAAAAATGCATATTGCCGGAACATATTAGCTAATTTGATTAATTTGAAAAGGATTCATTCATTCGGTCTCACGCTGGCAGGATGAAAGGAGGCTGTGGAGCACAAGGAGGATCTGTATGTGCTGACTGCACGTCACTTACTGGTTCTGCCTCGTGTGTTCAGTAGAAGCAGGAGATGACTGACAGTGAGTGAAGCGTAATGAGGTTTTAGGCTTCAAGTCGCGGCTGCTTAAGTGGTTTTCACATCGATCAGGACTGATGTGAAGCAGATTCTCAGAGATGCTCTGACCTTTGTTCTGCCTTGTTTTTCTGCCTCCGTCGCTCCTGCTCAGTGTCCCCCGTCTTCTTCCTCTTCTTCTTCAGCTTTCTGTCTATCCGCTGCACACAAGAGAGCCGATGTCGTCACATTATATTTATACCCCGGTCGCTCCCAGCAGGCCCCCGCCTCCCTGCAATTGGCTTGCTGATGGCGGATGAGCCGGCTCAATATGCAACGCTTCCCAGTCCCTTTCCCATCAGGAAATCAGATCGGTCACAGCTTAAAGAATTTGAGCACACACTTACAGGCAGATTATACACAGACACACACAAATATGCTGGCCGGCACACACTCACATGGACCCACGAGCACCAGGAGAACTGACGCTTGGGAAATTAGACGCTTTCTTTTCCTCTGGTAAATATGGTCCTAGCAATAAGTGGTAATTGATAATAACAGCCTCTTAGTCCTTGTATTTATAAGACTCCTGTTCACAGTTTATGACCACTTAAGAACGTTAATAAAAACTTAAACTAAGAAAGAAAACACAAGCTTGTTATAATTGTTTATAATAGCATTACAAACATGTGTATCCAAGCGGCAATATGTAAGTCAAAACCGGTTATTTCTTTCTTATTTCTATTTAGTGTAATGGTTTTGACAAAAAATGAAATATTGCACCTTTAAGTTAACCTAACTCAGCGTGTCAGTGTTAAACCTTTACTCTGCTTTTTATTGCTTTAGACTTATACATGCTTTATTATGCGTTTATTAGCAAACAACTACACACTAACTTACAGTTATCTATGCTTTTTTGCAGCTACATTGTAAAATCTGACGAGGTGATTTTACTTTTAAAAAAATCAGTGAAATCTCAAAATTATCAAGTAAAGGAGACTCATGATTTTTAAGTTGAGGTTGAAACTTTCTAGCTCGTGCAACTTAAATTCAACAGTCTTCTTTACTTGGTAATTCTGAGGAAACCAATTCCCTTTAAGCTGTTATTGACACCAATGGTGTTATTATTTTCAAAGTTGTATCTCTTATTTATATTGTTAATTCATATTTTTTACTCACTTATTATAACTGTTTTAATTAATGCTCTCTATTTTTGCTATCCCGTGTGCTACTCTAACACACATTCAGTATCCCCACTGTGGGACTAATAAAGCAATATCTTGTTATACCTTATCTTATCTTTAAAATGTTATAAAGCATCTTATAAGGACAGAGAAGGGTTTCATTACCTTTTTACTAACACTTATTACAGGGAAATAAATATAAAGCATTACCTGCTACTTTTAGCAGTCGTCCTGCAGACTAAGAGATTTCAGACACAGAATATGTGTCATGTGACTCTATCTGATCTTGTACATATATCCTGCAATATTATATGAAGAAGTCGGATAAGAGTTTTGTACTTTCCAATGTGGAAATCGTTCTTAAGCAAGCACACACACACACACACACACATACAAAAACATTGCAAGATATAATATCTGCTTTATTGATCCAGTGGTACTGAGATGTAGACACAGAACTGTCTAAAGTGACGTGATGAACAAACTGAAGCTCAATGTTGACCTTTAGAGAATAGCAGACATCCTGACTGCATCTGCGTGTGTGTCCGTGTGTGACTGAAATCTCAACCTGTGGAGACAGTCGAATGACAAGTGACTCGTGTCTCATGTGACTGAAGGTCATTCGGACTCCTCATTGAGTCATCGCTCCTCCTCCTCCTCCTCCTGCTCCTCTCATGTCTTCTTTTCATCGTCACATCGGCTCAGACGTAAGAAAGCATCGACCTGAACATTAAAGACACGATGTTCTGGAGATCTGCCAGGGCAACTCATGACACCGTGACTGGAGCATATTTCAGGATAATTTGATTTTCTTTCTAGATGGTGAACTCTAATGTGAAATAAAGGATTACAGCTGAGATCAAAAGTTCAGTTGTGGCCTCGGAAAACAGCGGCTAATGAAACAGTTCAGCACATGGTGCATTTAGTTGCTTTCAATCATATTACATAGTTTTCCTCAGCAGCAGTAGGTTAGAAATAAAAGTAATAGTTTCCATTTTTCAGAGCCCTTGAAGGACTTCTCCTCCATGTTGGTCTTAAAACAGTATTTGGAAGCGGTAGTTCTTGGGAAAACTCTCACATGAGAGTTTTTTTTTCTGTAGACTATACTCCACATTTACCCAACTTAAAGGGACAGTTCACCCCAGAGTGAAAAAGATGTCTGCCTTCCCTCTAATGCAATGGATTCAGATGACACTCAACTGGTTGTGCTCAAAGTGCAAAAAAAGCAGCAGCAGTGTCTCTTAACTCAAGATGAGCCACAGACCTTGTTGTGAGCAGTTTCATGGATGAGTTATTTTCTTTGCGTATCACTGCGCAGAAGGAAATGCAACTACTCCAGACCAAGAGCCTCACGCTTGTGACAGCGCTGGATGAAAACATTGATAGCGTCCTCAGCTGACCTGTAACGTTAGCTAGCGCTGTTAGCCTCCTCCTTCCCAAGTCGAGTGCCATCTTGTTCCAGGCAGACACCTCTAGGGCCGGTATCTCCCAAACTGGGAAACTCACACAAAAATAATCTAGATGGATAAATGGCGCTACAGTTAAGAGCAGAAAGATGTATTTTTGTTTGTCCCTGTGAGGGATAAACTGGTTATGGTTACAGGACCCAAGCACAAGACACAGGAGGTAAATGAACAGCAGGCGAGCTTTAATAAAGAACACAACATGCAAGGTTCAAAAGAAGCAAGAAGAAACACAAAGACAGGAAGTGGAAAATAAAACGTGACACATGGGGAGAGAACTACAAAATGAAACAGGAAATCAGTGAACATGACACGATGACACACAGTTTGTGTTTGTTTTTTTATGTTGCGGTTGCTCCAACTGATTTAATTAACTTAACTGAATAACAGGAGCATATCCTCGTCATACAAAGATCCTTTTGTGGCTATGTGGCATTGTTCTCCTGTAGCTAAGAGGACCACATGATTTCTGTTTAATTTGATGGCAGTGATAGTGACCTGTTTGTTGCAGCTGTGGTTAAAGAAAGCGAAAGAATCACCTCATGTCCAGCTAATGGCACACAAAACTGCTAAGGCAGAGACTTTATCAAAGCGAGGCCCAACATTTTCTGAACCTGTTTTAAGAGGGAAATAAAAGATTTATTCTTCAGCGGCCAACTTGAATTTAGTGCAGAAGAAGACTTGTTTCCTTTCATGAACTCAATGCTCGCAGGCATAAGTACTGTACAGTGTAACAGAGCATTGTTTGGTTTTAATTGGATGTCGCTGCGATTGTGAATTGGTGTAATTGGTGTTTTGACACAGTTTCATGAACCCAATGAGACTCACAGCCGATCTTTCCCTGAAGTTAACACGTGAATATGTATTTTAGTCACCGGATAATAGCATCATGTGCTTGGCAAGTGCCTGGTGGATAAATTTAAAGTGTCGAGCCTATTCACTTCCTGCATTATAGACTCTGAATGTAAAGGATTTGTATCAGACTGGCCTATCAGGGAGAGGAGACATGGGATGCATGAGAGAGAGAGAAACCCTGACATGAATCAGCCCTTTAATGAAGCTGAAAGAATATGACAAAACACAAAGAGCAGCAAAGCAGGCAGTCACACACACACACACACACACACACACACACACACACACACACTGAGAGAACACAAAGACAGCTCGAGACAAAGAGGCTTTCTGAACAGACCTGCTGCAGACGCATCCTCTCTGAGGGACTCCACTGTACTCTCTGTATGAGTTTAAGTGTGTGTGTGTGTGTGTGTGTGTGTGTGTGTGTGTTTGTGCATGTAATAAGGAATGTATAGGCTGCACACTGTTGACACACTGTGTCTTTTTGTATTAAGTCCCAAGACTGGAATGTGGCCAATACAAAATGACGGTGGCCCCTGCTTGCCCTTCTCAGGCCCCATTTTTCTTTTTTCCCCTCTTTCTTTTTTATATTTTTTCGCCTTCTGTTCTCGGATTCTTGTCTCTGGCTCTTCCTGCTTCACCATGTTCAATTTAGATTTCGATCCCTCAGGACAGACACATGTGTGGGATGATATTTGTGTGTGTGTGTGTGTGTGTGTGTGTGTGTGTGTGTTCACATTTGACACAGATTGCATCACTGTGCATCACTTTTATTCTCCACAGTAACCAAAGGCGCTGTAACCCGAGGCGTGAAATGTTAATGATTCTTCATAAGATCTCACAGGCATATTTTAATATTCATGAATTTCATTTTGAAAAGGTAGAAATTATGAGTAGAAATTCATTCATTAAGTGCTCTAGTTCTTAAGAAATAAACAGAAAGAGAAAAAACCTTAGTCTATAGCATTGTTTGGCACAACTTTGGGGTAAGTGACTGTCAACCTCAGTATGCTAACATGTTTACACTGACAATGTCAACACAGTGATAACGTTTACCATATTCAACATGTTATATTAGTGTGTTAGCATGCTAACATTTGCTGATTAGCAGAGTAGAGCTGAGGCTGAATGTTGCTAGTTTTGCAAGTATTTGTTTATTAACTATAACGTACCAGTGAAATTTAAATTGTGACCTAATGATGAAATTTATTTATTTGTTTCTCTGTCTGACTTATTTATTCTTTTACATAAGTAACTCACAAAACAACTTTATTTAAACAGGTAAGGTAGTGAGCATTTACACATGTGCGCTGGCATGTCTGCATTGCTGGCGCTGGTGGGCTGATTTCTAGCTGTGCTTTCCCCTTTAAACCCGCCGACTCCTTCGACCCACTGAGTCTCTGGACCAGAGAGAGCGGAGAGGCAGAGTGTCCGCAGGGCTGGCTCCATGCAAACCCAGCTTAAACGACTTGTAAACATAATTAAATAAAATAAAGAAATGCATACACTGGCATTTACCAATCAATATATATTTCTATTTTCGTGAGTAGCATATAGGAATGTAATAATAATGTACTCAATAATCGTGTCTTAAAATGACAGAAATAAATAAATCTTGAAGTCGAAACTGCGACCTGCTGGTAGAGGAAGATGAAAAGTCAGCGCGATTCATCTTTCAGAGCAATGAATATCTGAGTGGAATGTCATGGCAGTCTGTTGAATAGTATCAGTCAGGATACATCAGCCTGAACCAAAGACATCAGACATCAGTCGCCAAGAAGGCTGACATGAAAGCACAGACCGTCGTTTTGTTCCGGTCTACTTCTGAATGTGATTCATGCCTGAGGTCTGAAGCCCCGACAATGTTTCAGCCGAGCTCAGCTTGTTGTGGCGTGGTCTCATCGCGGGGACGTTAATCTGCTCACTTCCAGATCTGTCTGCCTCATCAGCACAATGTCTGCACTGACTACAGCTACAACACACACACACACACACACACACACACACACACACAAATATCCAACTGTTAGATGTCCTGATGACCTCACTTTGACCTCAAGAAACTTGAGCGTTGCCCTGGATGCTAAGATTTAGATATACTTTCTCAATGATTAATTTCAGCTACAGTTTTACCACTGAATCAGTCAGTTAAGATATGAGCGATAAGCTTTTGTTTGATTATGTTTCCTTGTTGGATTCCTTTCCGTAGTTCGGTTGTGACACAAGCAAAAAAAAAACTTCCAATACTAATTGACATGTTACTGCTACAAGAATTAACCACGCGGGTTCTTGATCATAAATATGAATCTGAGTATTCGTTTGTGCCTCTCAGGCGATGGAGAGCAAGCTGCTGGTCGGCGGAAAGAACATCATCGATCACACCAATGAGCAGCAGAAGATGCTGGAGATGAAGAGGCAGGAGATCGCTGACCAGGTAAACCTGAGTGTGTGTGTTTATTGAGTCTGACATTGAAGAAATCTACCACCTTTTTTGAAATTATAATTAAGCTTATTTTTTCCCAACATTATACAGCTGTACTTATGTAACAAAAAGCCTACTATACGATTAATAAATATTTGTGAACTAAGTAAGTGGAAACTGGAGAAGAGACACACTCTCCCTTTAACTGCAGCATGAAATACTGAAAATTCTGACGTTCAGGTGCAGTTTTCATCGATCAACAGACCTTAGAGTTAAGGGTGACCTGCGAAATACATAGGAAAACAGGTCCGTGACCACGAGCGATGCGAGGAGGTGCTGTTGAACCGAAAAAGTGACATTTTGATGAATGTTTTCAGACGTGTAGCGAGAGGGAGATCCAGCAGCAGATGTTGGTGCAGGACGAAGAGACTCTGGAGCTGAGAGAGACATTCACTTCTCTGCAGCAGGAGGTCGAGGCCAAGACCAAGAAACTCAAGAAGGTAAAAGATGCACCGATACCGCTCATGATGCAAAAACAAAAGAAGGCACTTTTGCAAAGTAGAATAATGACAACGAACATATATTTTTACATGCAACATCCTTTTCTGTTCCTAATGTCAGTGTGTCCCTCTTTACCCCTCTGATCCCCTTGTCCCTTCACCTGGATCCCTAATGACCCCCCCGCCTCGGCCAGTATCTCAAGGTTTGTCCTGCCGTCCCCTCCTCTTCCCCGGACCTCTCCCTCTCTCCGTCACTCTCTATCAATCCCGGGCCTCTTCACGCTCTCCATGCTAACCTTCTCAGTCTGTTTCCCTTCAGGATCTCCCAGTAACTCACTCCTAAATCCCCGCAGTGCAAAACCCTAAAACAACACTCTGAACCTGACAAACCCCCCCTTCCCTGCTCGCCTCGCATCCCAATCTGCTGCACGGCCAGCAGGACTAACCCCAAACAAGCCATTGTGTCGGTGTTGGGTGACAAAGTGATTCATGATCTTTGCCCTCCTGACGCTCTAACTCGCCACGCGTGCCATCTACCCTCCTCTCACTGCATGGTGCCGCCTCTCCGAGGAAAAGTAGGAAGTTTGAGACGTGAAGTTTCCACACTGTGATTTCAGAGCTCGGAGGGCAGCCTGTGAAGCTCAGACAGACTAAGGGTCAAATAGAGTGTTGAGTGGAAAATGGTTGCTGCAGGACGTTTTGAAGTTGCAACAAAGCGGTTGATAATAACTGAGGAGCATTTATTAAGACAGGATCAGGATCAGATCAGGATAGGGCGGTAATATCAGATTTTTGAGAAACGATTATCGTACCCGAAAGAATTCATGATAACAATACTGTTGTGACTATTGATATAAAACAACAATGCAGTCAGCCAAGTCATTTTCTTACAGAATCCAAACAACACTGTCTCACTGGGGAGCTAACTTTCTTTGGCTGCTGTGGAGTGTCTCGCTTTCGTCCACCACATTAGCCACACGCTGTACCCGCTAGCTAGCTAGTTACTGTGTCTTCTTCCTCTTCTTCTTCCTCTTTCTGTGTTATGGCAGGTGGGAACCAGCGTTAAGATGCATTCCTGCCACCTTCTATGACAAAGCCAGAACACAAAGAAACGGAAATGATTTAAAGGTGCAGTATGTAAGAAGTATGTATGTATGTATGACATACATAAGACAAGACAATCCACTTGTCGGATTTATGCTCAAAACAAATAATTGGGCATTATAGAATTGAAGTAGCCTCTAACTGCTGCTAACTGTATCTGCCGTTAGCTCAGTTAGCCGTGCAGCTAGAGGTCCATCCAGACGTGTTGGTGTTTACACTGCTAGCAGAGGAGCTGTAGACCGGGACTGGGACCGGAGCCAGCTGGGTCATGATGAGGTCAACACAGTTTTTTCTTCACATTCAGCAGATCTTTTTTTGTAACATTCATTCAACTAGAATCCTTACATACTGCACCTTTAACATGATCTGGATTATTTACAGGATATTATGATATTTATGTGTTGTGTGTTACTTACACACGTGCCGCAAAAAGCCACAAAAAGCCACAAAAAATCAAATGCAATGCAAATGTAATACGATTAAACTATAGTACAAAATAAAACAACAAATAAGAACACCATGGGAAATAAAACCAAGAAGAAGCATCAGAAGCATTTAAGAGCTTCACAAACTACTGCGATTGCCCCACGTGGGTCATGATGACAACTGTTGAATCAAAGAGTCACCTGTCAGGCTTCATGTTGACTTCATGTTTGAAAGAAGTCGGTGTGAACAGTAATCAGGAATATCTAGCTCTGTTTGGTGTGAAAGCAGCAGTTTGGTGTAAAATACTTCGGGAGACACTTTGGAGAACAGCTCCACTGACGTTTTCAGCTGACAGTAAACTCTGAATAAAGGAGAAAACTTGTTCACGGTAAAAGTCGTCTTTTAAAACCTTTAAAGAAATACCCCTGGGTGTTGCAGCATCATGCCCTTTATTATTCTGCAACGCTGTGTTTGTGAACATGGAATTCCCTTTAAAAAAAATCCAACTTTAAGCTTTAAATCCAATTTTGGGCATTATTTTTGTTACCAGAAAATAAGCCTTCACATCATATAGTTTGTGAACTGCAGTGTCATCTTTCAGGATAACTACACCAGGGCTAAAGTCAGGATTAGCCTACTTGTTTAGAGCCCGGGCAGTCAAAGAATGAACAGTGTGGAAGCTCAGGAGCGCAGGAGGAAAGAGGAGGAATGAACCGTGGAGAGGGAGGGCTGCCGTCTTGCCAGGCTCCCATTGGCTGCCCTTTTCTCCCGACACCAGTGCCTCCAGTGCTGTTGCTATGGGCAACCAAGCCCCAGCGAGCCGGAGACCAGTTCATCAGTGAGTACACTGCGCCGGGCGACAACTCTCCTCCTCACCCTCTCTGTTTGTCTCTCTCTCCCTCTCTCTCTCTCTCTCTCTCTCTCCTCGTAGCTGTATGCCAAGCTCCAGTGCATCAAAGCGGAGATCCAGGACGTGAACGACGAGCACGTGAGGAGCCGGCAGGAACTGGAGCAAACCCAGAACGAGCTCACCAGAGAGCTCAAATTCAAGTGAGTCCCGAAGAGTCAGCAGAAAACAGTGAATTTGCCCGGATGGTTCAGCAAACAGTGCTCGCATCAGACACAAACACGCTTCATATGAAGGATCATTATCTGAACGCTGAGAGAGGCTGAGAGATGTGGAATCAAATCTGCGAGCTGGAACTTCATGGTCGACAAAACATTCATTTTCTAGCTTTTTGTCAACACATGTATATTTGCATAATGTCACGTAAAAGTGCCAAAAATAACAACAACAAACTTTATTTATATGGCATCTTTAAAAACACAGTTTACAAGGTGCTTTGACAATCAAGCTAAAGCAGGAAACCCAGGAAGACGATATTCCAGAATAAATACGCAGTGGTCGAGGCAAACACGAGTAAGCTGAGTTTAAACAAGGAGGCAGAACAGAACATGTAAAAACACCAAAAGGCAATATGAGTAAAAGGAGTAAAAGTCATAAAACAGGCAAAATCACAGCAGAAAGAAAGAGAGACAGAGAAATTATGCAATTATAGAAATGAATAGAATAATATATAATGGTAATAAACAAACAAACACTCTTGTTATCATGACTGAATAAACAAACTGACCTTAAAGAACACAATTTCCTACTGTTTTATTTTGTTTATATGTGGCGGACCCTGCCACCTCTCTAACTTCAAACAGTATTTTGGGGACCTTATTTTCCTCTGAGAACAGCTTGTTTATTCAGCTATAGAAAATAAATATTTCTTTAATTATTATCTCATTAATATTCTAAGTATTAACATTCTGAGTTTCAATTTCTTTTTCAAAACCACATAGT
Source organism: Sparus aurata (assembly GCF_900880675.1). Lineage (NCBI taxonomy): Eukaryota > Metazoa > Chordata > Actinopteri > Spariformes > Sparidae > Sparus > Sparus aurata. Next base: position 12,223,319 of record NC_044208.1, on the reverse strand, counting down.
GCCCCTTTAATACCAGGACAACGAAAATGTCATTTGTTGAATATGTGTTTGACAGTTTAAAACATCTACCGCCAAATGCAGCAGTGTGTCACTCCACATGACGCCAAAGACCAAAAATTCCACAAACCTATGTAGACAGGGTTGTCCAAATACGTTTTTTCATGTAGTGTATTTAAAAATATAGTCAGTATTGAATGACCCTTTTAATTTTCTCGGTCCAAAACGATTCTTCTATAAATCTTTCTTCGATATACTGTAGACGGGCCACATAGACTGGCAAAGAGCTAAAGAATGCTCGTAAGATGTTATCTAAGTGCTTAAATATATAAGAAAAGAGAAAAAGAGCAGACGATTCAGACACCATGATAATCTGCAGACTCAATCCTCTGAGTATTTGTTCCTGGTATGACCTCAGACTAACCCTTTGCATTGGCGTGTGTTGTGTACCTGCAGGTATCTGATCATAGAGAACTTCATCCCTCCAGAGGAGAAGAATAAGATCATGAACAGGCTGACCTTTGACCCCGAGGAGGATCAGTGGAAGTTCCAGCCTCTTGTTCCTGCTGAAAGGTCAGTGTGGGTTTCAGATGTTGGGGTTCAGGCCGTCAGGTGGAAATAATGAACTTAAAAATGTGTTAAATCAGAGTCGGGGCTCATGACCTTTTGACATTAGTGCTCTCTGTGTCACCCGCTCTTCTTCTCTCGTCTTCCTCCGCTGCCAATAATGCAGAATAAAAGAGATAGCTAGTAGATCATATCATTTCTGGAGCTTCATTTAGACATACAGTAGTGGTTTCAGATTTTTCAGATTTTTGGTTTGCTTGTCTCTCATTGATCCTCCTCTCTCCCTCTGTACAGCAAATCCTCGCAGATGAAGAAAAGGCCGACATCTGCAGTCGGATACAAACGGCCAATCAGCCAGTACGCAAGGGTTGCCATAGCGATGGGAGCTCACTCCAGATACAGGGTAAGTGTGCGTGTGTGAGTGTGTTCAGGAGGAGTTCTGTTGAATGGGAAACTTTGTGATAACAATGGAAAGCTAACAACGCCAAGGCTAAAACATTCACCCTCGCTTCGCAAAATGTACTGCATGAAACACCTTTACCTAATCAGATCATCCGTCTGTCTTCAGGCTGAGAACATCATGTTTCTGGAGCTCGACATGACTCCTCCAAACACCGCCTCACTGGATCGCTCGGCGGAGACGGAGCTGAACCAAAGTCACTCTGTGGACAGCTCGCCCACCAAGGACAGAGGTGTCCGCAAGTCTCGATCCTGGTGAGCCTGAAAAACCCTGAACCAGATCCTGACTGAGATATATTGAGATAAAGTACCTCTGCATATGTTGCCATTTTTGCATATAGAAATAGTAGTACAGCAGAAATGGTCTCTAGGCTACTTTTCAGGGCAGTTTGAAGCCTATTCTAAAATTAAAAAGCTAATTTAAGGCATTAAAAATGTGTCCAAACTGCAGTATCGGCTGTATCGCTTTACTTTGAGTACTGATTTAGTCTTGTCCTGCTTTTACTGGCCTTTGTCTGACTGGTGTAAATGGTTCAGAGTCAGCACATCTCTAAATGAGATTATTCAGGATTAGCCACACCCTATCTAGGCGGTCCTAATCTGATGGTTTACTGTATCTCTCATTTCCTGAGCAGCCTCTAATCTCAATGTTGCTGAGTAATCTTATTAACCTTCGTCTAAACTGGATGTAAAGGTTGAGATTATACATGATCCACATTTTTTATTCTTATGTCTGCCGCTTCTTGTTTTTTGCTGTCGCAGGTGTCAGACCCCAAAATCCATCACCTCTTCTTCTTCTAATGTGTCCCTGGCGGCGTGCCACACTGCCACACCCATGGCGGCACAGTAAAACCTAAGTGGAGAGAGTTTTTTTTTTTTTCATTGTTTTAATTTATTGTATTCCTCACTCCTCTTCCTCTATTTCTCCTCGCCCCCTTTTTGGCCAGTGATCCTGTCAAAGACTTTGAAATGTGGCCGGGCCGCCTCTACTGTATCCTGAGAGGTGATGGACATCGTTTAAGAGTCGTAATCAAGGAAGTGATTTTTTTTTTTACAGGAAACTAACTCAGAAAACATCAGTTCCTCCTGTTCTACGGATGTAAAGACTCAACAGAATGCCTCTTCTTCTTCCTTGCATGTTTGAGCCCAAGAGCCGCGGATTGTCCTCGAAAAACAACTGGCTGCAGTGCTGTGCTGCCCAGACTGTTGTGTGAGCGTGTGTGTGTGTGTGTGTGTGTGTGTGTGTGTGTGTGTGTGTGTGTGCGGGCGTGTGCGTGTTATCTGTATATACCAGACTGTATGATTGCCATGTTATGTTTCTAACTGTGACTGCTTGAATCGCCTGTAAGATAAGTGTAAATATTTCATGTATCTTGGGTTTTTGGGGCAGGTTTGGTCAGTTTTCTGGGTAAAAGAGGAGACTGAGAAATGAATTCATAGAGGATGAAGGTTAATGTTCATGTTGGCCGTAGAAAACGATGTTGTGATTATGTTGCCGGTCAGACGAGGTGCTCTGAAACCTGAATGATGACCTGTATCGTACCTGTTGTGTCGCATCATTGTGCTATTGTGTCTGATTTAAAAAGCAATGCCTTAAAATAAGCTCATTAAAATAATGAAAATAGTGAGGCATGTCACACTTTCAAAATACATTTACTGGGATTTGTATTCATAATGCATAGCCATTAAAGTCAGGAACCATTAGATATCTTATTTTGGTCAGGTTTATTATATAATGTTAACCTTATTACCCATTAATGTCTAAAAACTGAACTTTCCACTCGAGGTGGAAACATGTGGCCACGCAAAACAAACTCAAAATGTTTGATTTCACTTAATGGACACAATTGGTACACAAAACAAATTTTCAATGAAAAATCAAAAAGTGATAAAAAATATTGATCTGTATAAGTGTGCAATATGTTTTGAACAGTTTTGCAGCTTTACGTTGTCCACAAACAGCCCTTTCCTTTGGAACTACATTAGAACTACATTCCCTCAACCAGACAACCTCCGTAGTCCTACACAGAAGTGGAATGAAGTGCCAAATTAAAAGGCTGTTTGACGCCTATGTAAAGCAGTACAAGTTTTCAAAACACAGCATACAATTAAATGGATATATATTTTTTTCTTTTAGGTGGCTAATAAACATAAATAATCAGCTTCCCTGCTGCCGCCTCGCGCTGCCTCTCCACACAGGGGGAGAGCTGACAGTCATCTACTGCAGGTAATACACCCACTGGGGATAAGTACCTCAAACAACCCCACATAAAAAAGAAGTGATAAAATTCCACTCGCGACATTTGTGGGCAAATGATTAATAAGAGTGAAAGTTCACTGTTGGCCAAAGGAACAGAAGATTAACGAACAAAAAATAACTCTCCGTAGTTGGGGGGCCATACTCTGGCGTCCCTCTGAAACAAACAAGCAAAACACTTTCTGATATATGATGACAGAAAACTCAAATGGCACGGTTACTTATATGATATATTTGGTCATATACAGCTTGTTTGATGATGATGATGTCAAGAGCTTCATTCCCACACTAGCTACTCACCCCATTCCAGTTGATGAATACACCTTAGGTCTCTGTTCATGTGTTCGTGTTCACCTGTTCACAGACTGTTGCCTGTTAAAGTGCACCTCACTGGCTGGATTGGGCAGCAGTCTGCAGTCGGTGGTGTACAGTTTAGTGTCACAGGGTTTGCTACTTGTTAGAGTTTAAGAGGAGCAGACAGTGGGGGTCAGGCTGACTAATTATCACTGTATTATTGATGCCAGAGATCCAGTTGCAGCGGAACCTCCTGATAGCACAGAGTAGTGTGTTACTTGTGTGTAGAAACAACATTTATGACCATTAATGTGCAGCAGCTCTGTTGCTTTTTTTTAAAGAGTTTTTTACAATACTTTATACGTGACACTGTCCCCCTTCTGTATAAATGTGTCAAGACCCAAACATCAAACCATATCATTGATAATATCCGATCACTTGCAAGGAAGTTTCGCAGAAGTTCGTTGAGAAGTCAGGCATGGATCACTTTGGGGACAAAACAAGATAAGTGAGGACGTCATCTTGGACATTTTTCATATAACAAAAGACGGACAAATTCCAGAAAATAATTGACATAATAGAGGATGACAATAATCCTAAACTGAAGACCTAATTTTCATCATGGAGGGATCTACTAACACGTCTTTTTTATTAATTAGGTGATAAGGTGAGCTTAACGGTCAGAAAATAGAATATAAGTGTCTGACGTTTCCCAGAGCTCAAGGTAACCTCTCAAAATTGCTGCTTTTGTCCGATCAAAAGTCCAATACGTGAAGAGATTCATGTGATGCATACATCAAACAGGGAAAAGCAGCAGTTACTTATATTATTTATTGCTAATATAAGCTAGAAACAGAAAATATTTGACATGTTAACTTGAGCGGTAGCCTGCTGAAATGATCCGATATAAACAAAACCAGGGGAAAAGAGTTAAAGTCATTCTGTGAAAAAGTGCTTTTTTACATTGAATTCCTAAATCTGTGTTAACCTACTTCCAACGCTGTCTCCATCATCTACAGACACACACTGAGGATTTTATGTGTTTACTCATTAGCACATGGGTACATAATTGACCCAGTTTGCTATCCCCCACAAAAAATGTGACTTTAAATGCTCGGAGGCTTTGTGACGATGTTCATGTCCGTGCTGAATAATGGAGGTTAAAATATAACCAACTGCACCTTTTATTGAAGTGAAAGAGGAGCCACAAATTGAAGTGTATAACTGCAAACTGAGTTGGGCTTAATCAGGAGAAGATGGGCATGTATTTGGACATGTTCTCAATCTTTTCAGGGGGCTTTTTGTCGGGAAAAACACAGAACAATTGATTTAAAAATGAGAAATTAGTCTACAATACGGAAACTGCTCAGTTAGATGTTGCTGTTTTATTCGGCCTGTGTAATGCAGCATCCGTCATCTCTACTGCTTCTAAATATCCATTAATTATAGTCTAAAAATAGGGCAGACGTTGATGCAAGGATGAGTGTGACTGGGTCAAATCTTTTAGGAGCAAAACAAGCAGTTATTACCAGTCTGTGTTGCCTCTCATGTACAAACATATGTCATATTATCCTGTGAAATCATCCATGTACGTTTCTCATCTGTGTCAGGGCTGTAAAATATTCTACAAATGTGTGTGCGAATGTGTGTGTGTGTGTGAGGGCTGTGGGGGAGGGGGAGGATGCCGATGAGGACGTGGGGAGGGGGACGGATGGATGCAGGGATCCAGAGACAATCAGGAAGTGAAGTACGATTGTGGAGGAGGTGGATACTGAGCCTGTTTCCATGGTAACCTGCCGGTAAAGGGTGATGGGATGGGGATGGGGGGTTTTCATGTATCTATATGTATGTATGTAACATGGTGGGCCAGTCGGGCTGAGCTCACGTCTGGCTGATTAAAAAAAATGTAATAAAGATACCGTCACAAGCGCCTGCTGGTTGATGTGCCATGTTTAAATTCCTCTAATCAATAGCGTCAGATTTGTTAGAGGTTACTGGGTCGGTTTATGTGCAAACTCTCAATCTACGCATAATTTCATTTCATTGTATCAGGATACCCACTGGATTATAGTCCTACATCTCAGACCAGCTGACAGACGCAACATCAGAAAATGCTCCAGAAATCAACCAACTGGCTGCAAAAGTATCTTAAATTGGTAGCTATGGATTACAGGTTAGCTAATGTAGCAACATTAACCCAAACAGGGAGTAATGCAACATATTGTGATAATTGCTAACACACAAGTTGATATAGAACAAGGTAAATCAAGCGGTTTCAAAGAGACGTCTGAGTAAACTAGATGCTAAAGCATGTTTGCTTCATGGCGTGGCCACCTTGTGTTCTACAAATTGTTACCATGTCAGAATGTCTTCCCTAGTTCCACCCTCTCGTCAACACATGGTCACTTCTGCCACCATAAAATCTAAATGGCCATGGCCGCAAAAGCTGGGTTTACACCTGGCCCAGACCCAATTGTCCTCACAACAGTTAACTTTCCAATCAGCTTCAGCTCTACTTTATGCTCACTAGCAATGCTGTCAAGGTAGGATGGTGAACATGCAACAATACTATGCTTGCTAAACATCTACACGTTAGCATTGTGGTTGTGAGCATGTAGCTCAAAGCACTGCAGAGCTCAAAAATGATTGTAAATATTAATTTTTCCAATAATACAAAACAGAGGAAAGCAGCAAATCCTCTGCTGTGAGAAGCCGGGAGTAGCCACACTAATCAACTCAGTGATTTAATGATGAATAAATTAGCTAACCGTGTGAAGATGGCATTAGATTACTAGCGTTTTATTCCCTTAGGAGCACTACCCTCCACATATAGGCCCTGTATGATGAAACTGTTCAAATAGGTGTAGAACATGAAATACAATAAGCAAAATTACACAAATACAAGGACAGGTAAGTCAACTTATCATTGCTGCTCAATCCATGAACATGGTTCAAAGCCATTATGTGTAGGATTTGTATGTGACTGGACAATATATATGTATATATGTAAACGAACGCACACACACACACACACACACACACAGTCGAGATTAGTCATCTCACAGTTGATATATATACGGGGAACATTCATACACATAAATCGGAGAATCAGGTCTCTTCATGACTCAGAGGTCACACACACACACACACACACACACACAAACACACACACACAGGTCTATAAATTCACTATTATAGTCTGAGTCTTTTCAGAAGACCCGACGGAGATCTCTTCGTCCTCCCCCGCCTGTCCACATTTAATATTTAATGAGCAGAGAGCAGCTTTATAAGGACAGTGGGAGTACATTTTTAATTCAGAAACACTCAAATAGTTACATAAATATTAACCACTACAGTTATTAAATTATTAATCACAGTACAGAATCCTGTCCAAGACAGTAAAATAAAACAAGTGTGTGTAGTTATTGGCCAAGAACTCCCATCTGACATCGAACAGAGCATTGTTATTGTTGTCGACCTCATTCCCCTCATCATTGATCACACATATTCATCCAGGTTCTCCTATCGTCATTATAATCATTATTTTGGTTCTAGCACTAGCTTTACCAGCTTTTCCTTGTTTTTTGTCATCAGAGGCTGTGCAGGGAAATGTTGCATTGCTGCACACTTATCTCAGCTGGGAAAAGTGTGATTGGTCTTGTTTTTTGAGGCAGCCAGACTGTTGAGAAGCAGCACTGAGGCCAACAGTCAGTGGACTCTAACTGGGCTGATGCTGCCCTCTGCTGTAAGAGAATGATTATACAGCTTCTTCACCCCCTCAAAGCTCAGTTTCGCTGTATAATGCTGTGTATCCACTGGGAGTGTTAAGTATTCATCAAAAGAAAGGTTTTCAGGTTTTTTTTTAAAAAAAAAAGGTTTTATTCCAACTTCCAGGAAAGGCAATGTGCCACTAAGCTGCTCATGTAGCCGAACTCTACACAAGTAAATCACTTGTATTATCACCTCATTAATATTACAATTCTGAGTTTGAATTTCTTCTCCAAAGCTACATAATGCCCCTTTAAGGTTACAATAACCGCCTCTAGTCGTACAGAGTTCTGTCTGTGGTTGTTGTCAGCACGAGACAGAATAAATACATTATTTATCTACATGTTATACCTGATAACAACCAGCCTGAAATATTTGGTGTTTGCCCTCTTTTATTGTCTCAAGGTTTAACATGAACTGCTATTAACTGGGGCAGAAGAAACTGATGTAGGTCACACAGAGAAGTGAAAACAGCATCTCTGGTGAGCCTTCAGACACAGTGTCAGATGAAACACTACATTTAATGCAGACTTTTCATGCGAGGTTAAGAATGAACGTATGTCTCCTGGAACAAAGACTGACTGTGGCTTAAAAATTAGGTACTTACTGAAGTCTCATCCATTTTGCAACCAATGCTAGTCTGCAACCAGTGACTTAGCACATTCTTTTTGGTCATGCAGTAAACTGTACACATATTGGAAGAAATATTTTGGGAAGCGGCGGGAACCCTACCCACTCATAGCTATTCTTGGAGCGACTAGTTCTTTGTCTCGTGCAAATAAGTATGATAAGAAACTGCTGTTTTGTTTGGATTGGTGATCGGAAAAAAAGTTAATCCTGCATGTGTGGAAAATGGAAGTTGATAGATGTGTCAAACACATTACATCTGGAAATACTGAGACTCTATGATAAAGGCAGAGTAGATGTGTTTGATTTGACCTGGGACCCAGTATCGAAAAGAATAACATGCGGTGTCTTTTTTTCTTTTAAAAAAAGGATGAAACGTCTTTGTATTTTATTCAGTTATGACTGTGGTTATTGTTACTGATACCTTCTGGATGTACTTGTTTTTGTTTTATCCTCTTTCTATTTCCTCAAAAATAAGAAAACATATCTCACATAAAATTGGGTTACATTCTCGATTAACCTATAATATAATAAAGCAGGCGATAAATTCATAGAAATTCCTAAATAAAGCAGTGGAAAAATTAAATGCTGAGTGGTTTAGTTCAGATCAGTTTTAAACCTCCTGCATGGGAGATTTTTGACCAACAGCACCACCATCAAAATACCAAATGACAGCATATGTATTGACAATATCATCTTTGGTTCAGTGCAGACAATTTGTCAGCCGAGGGCATAGGTGTCATTTCAGTTTTATAGGGTACATACATTAAGTGGGGGATACAGGGGTCCTTCCTTAAAAGAATTTTGATCATCAAACACTCAATTTTCTACATCCTGGTGTATTTCTGTGCACCAGTTTGTGCCTTTTTCTGCACGATTCATGTTGAAAATATCTTAATTTATGCTAATTCCATGCATTGTAACAACTCAAAACATAATGGAGTATAAGGCTAAAAGTCCTCTGCTGCTCTAATGGTTTTATTAGGTGGGAAAAATGCACATGTTATGAATACTGATGAGTATGTGTATACTGCTTAAATCTACCAGAAGTCCTCCATCTAGCCATTTTCCAAGCCAGCCTCTGGTGATCTTTGAGGGGCTGGAGCTTCACCCAGCATTCACTGGAAAAGAAATTTGTCTTTTAAAGCCAAAAAGGCTTTTAGGACTGTTCTGCAGCTACCCCTGCTGGTACAACCACAGACTCACACAACGATGTCTAAACACAATATCAACAAAACCTACTCTCATGTCTTAACTCATCCCCCAAACCCTTTAAAAAATCAGAAGCAAGAAGCAACTTTGGATTCAGTGGTGATTATTTTCTCATTTTTTTATTCCTTCAGGTAAATTTTGATTTACATTTATATCAGTGCACCATTGCTTGTCATTGTGACCTATTACTCTACGTAGCTTTCATGCCAGTGCCATTTGTTGTCAAATTTGCCGTCTTGCAAAGAATTGAATCCAGAATCAGAAATGCTTTGATGCATTTTTTGATTCCATTGATTCTTTTTTTCGGACTGTGGCTGAAAACTGAAATACTGTAAATATTACACAAAATACATGGAAACCAAAATAAAATCTATTAGAGTATAAGAAAATAATAAAGCTGGTAGTCTCATAATTCACAAAACATTTCTGCAGCTTCACAGCAAGCATTTTCCTGAACAACTGACCTGTTTTAAAACATAGAAAAGAAGTTAAAGATATAAAATATTACAGTAAAGTATAACAATCTATCACTGTAGAGTATAAGAAATGGCCACTATTGATACTCAGTCTCTTCTGTCTTGACGATGGGGCCACATGGCCTCATCCACATCACATTCATTATCCTCTCTTGCAATGAACCAAGGGAAAAATCTTCTTGCATGCCATCCAACCTTGACATTCCTCTGCACCTATTTCTCACTCTCATCTGCCTTAGACCTCTTCAATCCATGTTGGCAAAGAACAACATAGCCGCTGCACTTTTTAAGGCCTGCAGACTGATTGCTCATTGAAGATTTGTGTTTAGGAGTGTCAAACACGTGCTTTAGTGATTTCATACTGATGTAGGTAGTTTCTAATAGTTAGGAACAGATGGTTTCTGTTTGGTTACCATAGCTAAAACAATGGAGTTTGGACTGCTTGAATGACATCCGTGTTAACTGTTCTGCAAAAGGGTGGGGAAAATGTGTCAATTCAATGAGAAAGGGTTAACACATTTGCAAGAGGTGTCTTTGCTCTGCTGAGACAGTGATGATGAAAACCGAGTGGATCCCAGTTTGTTTAAACAGGTCAGAGCAATCAATAAAAACTGTAACAATATGGAACCTCTGTTTAATTCATTATAATCTAAATGATCAAGTTTTTCACATTATCACATTTTTCAGCTTGTGCAATTAACATTTAAGTCAACTTAACTCTGAGGTGATCGGTTTCCTTTTTTTTTTCAAGTAAAGTCAACTTTTACAATCTACAGTGTAGGCATCATCCTGAAAGAAAACACATATCTCTTCCCCTTTAGGTACTTTTACTGGTGTGAGACCTGAGCAGAGTACTCTAACAGACGCACATTATAGAAACTAGAAGGAAATTCACATCTGAGCTTTTTGACGGGACTCAGGAAGGTCACGTTTGTGTTGCTCAGCCAAGTCAGGAAACTCTTCAGGTTTGGATCGCAGCGAAATCGGTTCACACTGATGTCGAGTGAGCTGAGAGAGCGAAAAGCAGTGGGGTCAGGGGAGGTGATGAAGTTGTTAGACAGGTTGAGAACTTGAATACTTTTTGGTAGGATGTCAGGCTGGAGATAGGTCAAGGCGTTGAATGAGAGATCCATTGTCACCACTGACCGGAGACCCTTGAAAACGTCCTGAGGAAGAGACTGCAGTGCGTTGGAGCTCAAGTTGAGAACAGTCACATTTCTGAGGTAGTCAAACAGATTCAGGCATTTCCCCTGAGACCAAATCAACTGCAGAGAGCTGCTGTGAAGATCGAGAGTTTGGAAATTGTTCAAATCAGCTGCTGATACTTGTCGATTAAGTTTGCACTCCCTGATGGTGTTTCCTCCATAGAAGAGATGCTGGAGGCGCTCCAGCCGAGCCAGAATGGTGTAAACATCCCCCAGGTCTGTTAATCTGTTGTCCCTAATGTCCAGGTGCATGGCATTATCGGCAAACCGTGTGAGACTGAACAGTGATGAGGAGGTCAACTTGTTGTCGTTCAACAGGAGATAATCCAAGCTGGGTAGAGACGCAGGGAAGCCAAGATCTCGCAACGAGTTTCCTGTTAGAATCAATGATTTCAAGTTGTTAAGTCCATCAAATGAGTGAAAACCAAGTACACCAATGTGATTGTGAGACAAGTCCAACACTTTCAGGTTTGTCAGAGAGGCAAAAGTGTAAGAACGGATTTCCCCCAGCAGGTTGTGTGACAGGTTGAGCATTTTCAAATGACCCTGAAGACCCTCAAAGGCATCCCTGTGGATCTGGTTCAAGCTGTTCTGAGAGATGTCGATAGTTGCAACCTCTTTCAGCTGACTAAAAACCCCCTGTTGCAATGAAAAAATCCTGTTTTTTGACAGATCCAAAGTGAGGATGGAGCTGTTCTTCAGGCCCTCAAATGTGCTGCGGTCTGGATCAGGGAAATTATTGAATGAAAATCCTCTACCTATGTGTCCTGACAGTTGCAGACAGGAGATCTTCGTCCCCTCAATGGCTCTGAAGAGCTGCTTTAATCTATGGACACTGAGCCCGCTGTTTGACAGGTAGAGTGTCTGAAAGGACATTCCCCTGAAAGGGTTCCCACATGTCTGCCAGTCAAAACCTTTACTAGACATCGCCTTTAATAGAACAGAGTCCAAGTTCAGAACCTCGAAGTGCTTTCCCCGGAAACCAACCAAATCAGACTCACAGATTTTGTCAATCAGGTTAAGCTTGAGATTCACATCTTTCAAATTAGTCATGTTTGCAAAGAACATTGCAGGCTGGAGTTTCTTAATCTTGTTACCAAAGAGGTCAAGAGTTTCTAAAGAAGACAGTGGCTCCAGGTAGTTCTCCATCAGTATGTCGTCTTCAAGTGAGCAGTAATCCAGGTAGAGGTTCTTCAAACCAGACAGTCCCTCGAAAGCCTTTGGTTCCAGTCGAATGCCTTTGTTATAGCCGAGCACCAGCCTCCTCAGACGTCTTTGTCCACTGAACGCATTGTTCCTAATCACAAACGCAGGAACATACTGATATCCGAGGTCCAGCTCCTGCAGCTCCTTCAGGCCTGACAGGGAGGTGGAGTTGATCTCAGCAATGCGGTTCATCTCCAGGTACAGGTGGGTGATGTTGGGAGGGAGAGGAGGAACTGAGCGGAGATTCCTGGAGGCACAGTTGGCTACAGAGCCGACAATGAGGCATGATGGAAAACAACCTGGCACCTGCAAGAGAACATTTGAAAGGTGAGTGTTTTTTCATTAAGTCAACCAATAATAACTTAAAGGTTGATTGTTGAGTCGAATTCTCAACTTGGGTGAAGAGATGAGAACAGGAGAAGACACAACACTAACATTATTTTTAGTCATGATGCAGCTCTCTGTCATTAGGAAAAAAAGCAAAATAACTACGTTGTCTGTACGTCAAACATTGTGTAAATCATTGTGTAAATAATTATCTTTAACACCCATAATACTCAAATAGAATCATTTTTACTCGTTAAATCAATTTTCCGTCAAAAGCAACACAATCACCTTTGCAGCAGCTGTATTAAATTCACATTAAAGTCACAATTAATGTAGGATAAAGATTGCTAAAGAGGAGCCAGCTGCAGTGTCACACCAAAAAAGTGTTTCACAACGATCATCAGTATCTAACCTTTTATGAAGCTACAACCAGTGTTGGGGAAGCTACTTTACAAGGGTAGCTTGTAAAACTACATGTAGTTCAGCCTGGCAGTAGTTTGTAAAACTAAAGCTAAAAAAAGTAGCTTTAGCAACTACTTTTACTCAATATACTCATTTAACTCAGTGTTAAATACATCAACATATGGTGTATATGAAACAAAATATAGTAGCCTACAAAAAATTCACATGCCAGCAGAATATGCCTCTCTGCTCAAGTTTTATTTTTTAAAGAACCAAAGCTGACATTTTTGGTCAACATCACGGTCTTTACAAATATATCATCTTTTAGCATTATTACCCAGTTACTAGACACCTTAAAGCTAATTAAAAAAAGAAAATAGTTGCAGTATAAACATAGTGTCCACTTACACATCTTTATCATGCCGTATGTTTACATACCTGTAGGAAAACGCAAATGACGATCACCTGAAGACCGAGCGTCAGCATCTTCACGCTGCCTGCCAGAAGAAATCCAACTCCTATAAGATACAATAATGGTCCAGTCTTGGTAGTAAAAACCAGACCTCTACATTGCAGAGATTGTTGGTCGCTTTTTATCTGAAATGTTTGCGTCATTTGTGTTGGTCAGTGCATTGACCCCGTTGTGTAAACATGACGCTGAGTGGAATTTCCTTTTTTTTTTTGCCAGATTTACATGAAAATGGGAAGTACACTGATACACTTGCAGCTGTTGCTATGTGATGTATATTCTGTTGTTGTGTGTTGTTGTTAGGCTAGCACATTGTTTTGCACAACTGGCAGGTTTTTTCCCAAAAATCTGATGTTGACAGGTTTCTATCGTTTTGTTGTGTAAATCATGTCTGGAATATTGTTTCCAACATTGTATCAAAGATTTAGACGATGATTTAAAATATATGGATTTCAGTGAAAACCTTTGATATCGCTATAGGAAAAACTGAAAACATACCATGAAAATATTTAACTTACTATCAGTGATTCATTATTATTAGTCAACAGCCTTACCATAAATACCTGCTGCTGTTAGTCTTCAAAAAACCCAATTTCTGTCAAACCCTAAAGATGTATAAATCTTGTGTTGCTCACACATTCTGAATTTCGTTACCTTTACCTACCTTGTCATTCTTGGATTACCATTGCTAAGTGTTTTTTCAGGATTTGGTTCCGCAGAGACTCTTTAGGTGATGCTGCACTACAAATATACTGAAGTTGAAATAGTAATGGATGTCAAAATTACAGAAAAGGACACACAGTTGTTATTTCAGGTACACGTTTTAACATGAAACAAGTGAATGTTTTGATCTTCCATCCTATTTATGATTATCTTATTATTATAAAACTTGCTACAGTGTATTTCAGTGTGAGTAATTATCACATATAAGATGTGCAGCATTTTAAAAATGGTCTATATTCCAGTAATTATGCAATCCTGCAAGTGATGAAATGATATGTGTAATTCAGTTACACTAATATGTACTGAACATATTTGGTGAATTTGATGGGAAACTGCTTTAGTCACAGGATATGTTAGAAAACATTTGGTCTGATTTTGCTTAATGTGTAACCAATGAGTAAATAATTTCAGAGTTGCTATGTTCTTCCCCACAGTTTCCTCAAAAGGCTCTTCCTCTTTCACATATCAAGACCTTCCAGGTTCCTTTCTAATATGTCGAATAATTCTTTTTGTCGTAGATACCCAATTACACAGTGGTGGAATGTATATACATGTACTCGAGTACAATTTTGAGGTACTTGTACTTCACTTCAATATTTCCCGTTTATGCTACTTACAATTTACTCTTCTACCCTAGTATATTTCAGAGGTAAATACTGTTACTGCAATACATATGTTTGAAAACTATACTGCAGTCACTTTACAGATTATGATTCCTACATAAGTGCATATGATGAATAATAAAGTATAATATATTGCCATGGATTAGACTATCCAACCGTGTTTAATGTAGTAATGCCAGCTCAATCAGATATTACTGATATTTTATTAGTAATATTCAAATACTGCCAAAGTGTCAATGCATCACTAATGATTTTCCAATTCTGCGCTAAATATAACAATGTCAAATTGGCTTCTCTGCCCAATAAGTACTTTTACTTTTGAGGTACATTTTACTTTATTCTTGAATGAAGGAATTTTAACTTGTATTTTTAGAAAGTGATTTACTTGTGTCGAAGAGTACTTATTCAACCACTTTAATCACAGTAGGAAATTGTGTTGTATTCCAGCTTGTCACCTGTTCTGTTTGAGAGAATTTTCATTAGCATAAACACTCAATATGAACTACAAATTATACATTCCAACAATAATGTAAAGTATGAGATCTAAACAATTGTATAAAAAAACGCTTACACGACAAATGCTCTCAGTGAAGGTGGAAGATGAGGGTAAGGCGATGCGCAACATTCATTTGCTGTGGATGAATCTTGAGCACTCCTGTAATATTCCTGCAATTACTTCAACATCACAATCAATTAATGTCCAAATTAAGTATGGCACATATAATATGATGGCTGCTAAATTTGAACTGTGATCTGCCGAGTGCAGAGGTGTGCACGTGTAGTTTAATCACACGTGGCTGGTGAATGTCACAACCTCAGGAGAATGAAGCTTTGTCAAACACAAAACAGAGAAAGAGACACACACAGAGGTTGACTGACATTATGGCAACAATACCACAGATTCTTCAAGAAAAAGCTATTAATCAAAATTTCAGGAGCAACGGTTTCAAAAAGACATGGCAATATGTAAGATGTAACTGAGTACTTTGACTGAAGTTATTTAAAAGTGCACCATGTCTCTTTTGGTCATATAGTTCTAAATGTGTGCTGTCTGTCTTATAAACCTACCATATCTCAAAATACAAGCCTGTTTTGCTCTATTGTTAAACAGATGTAGTAAACAGATGGCTTTACATACATCTAAATCTCATATTAGCTCTTACAAACTGCTATTCCATGTACAGTGCCAAAAGCCCTGCCACTTTAGCCCATTTCACATTGCCCTTTCAAGGCAGGAATTTTGCATTGATATTCCACCTCGTCATCTGTATGAAAGTGACCTTACACACAACCGTCATCTTGCCTCTGTTGCGGCTCTGTTAGTACCGCCACTGGTTGGTCAGAGGTGGAATGAAACTGGCCCCCCAAACCGCCTCTGATCCACCAGTGGAGGTAGTAACGGAGCTGCAACAGACGCAAGATGAGCTGGAACAGGGGCCAATTAGTATGTCTGTCTGATTGCGTTTAGTCTGACAACTTAACAGATCCTTCACTCATCAAATAAAAGAGAAACATCCCAAACTTCAACCAATAAAGCAAAGTTACTGGACCAAACAACAGTAATTTGGTAGCAGGTAGTGTCTTCAGCAAATCATATGAGTGGAAGAAAAACTCATAAATTCATACATGGAAAAGTTGCTATCATCCTGTCTGACCTACTGACACTTTGCCACACTTCCGCCCGAAAAACAGCGTCTGTCTCTGGCAGCTGGAGACAGGAAGCTTCATGGATGATTGGCGATGATTATGTGATGTGATTTTAACTCGGAATATCTTCGTCGCCTTGCACTATTGTGTTGTTGTAGTTAGAAAAAATCAACAAATTTAATCATGAAAAGTCACTGCGATGATCAGCCCTCCTTACCGAGTCTTCAGTAAACTTCCTCCTAGAAAACAACACCCCTCTCCACAAGTGAGCGCCAGAGAGTGGCTTCACTGATGGTGATTGTGATGTTATGTAGACCATGATGCATGGTGGGTCAGGATCTCAATCACAACACATTGTAACAGCATCCATATGATTATAAACAGTCAGCGGATACATGGGGTTACTGGGAGAAACACGTAAAAAAACAAACAACGCTGTCACGCATCTTTTGGTTCTGCAATCTTCAGCACGCTGTATGAAATGACACACTGGAGTGTCTTTACACCAGCGCTGCTTGGTTCAGTGTGAAAATACAAAGGCGGTACAAAGGCGAGCCTTCATTGCAGTGGTATTGCGCTCTATCTATGTGTGAAAAGGGCCATTGTTTGATTACAAGCCTTTAAAAAAATTGCACAGTACAGCTTTAACTACAGTGGGCGACAGTGTGGAGGT
The DNA here is from genome assembly GCF_900880675.1 of Sparus aurata. NCBI lineage: Eukaryota > Metazoa > Chordata > Actinopteri > Spariformes > Sparidae > Sparus > Sparus aurata. The sequence goes on along the minus strand of NC_044208.1, from coordinate 12,206,387 downwards.
CAGCTCACTTTTACTTTGAGTTTTTCCATTTCCAGTCCTTTACTACAATTCAAAGACAAATTATGAATTTATCATTTTTAATTATTACGTCACCACATTTAAGCTAAACTACACTGTAGCTCATGTAAAATAATAAAAGATATGTGTCTCTCGGGGACTGTGATTGTAAATTAGCTCATAGGCTAGTTAACTCCGGTACAGCTGAGAAAACAACCAAGAAATAAATACCAAACATGGAAAAAAAACAAGAGGAGAGGGCTACATACAAAATGTTGTGTAGATGACATCTAAAATAGCACAAAATGAAATATTAATCAAGTTCAACTGTGTTAAAACCGCTGGCTACAACATTAGCCTAGCTTACGTGGTCCGTTTACGCCACTGGACAGGCTGAAGTAAAGAATTCCCAATATTATATTGTATTTATACTTGAATAGCCTTGAGGTAGTTTAACACTTTCAGTTTGAAATAGCAGTCCAAAATACCTATGTATGTTTGTCTTCTATGGAGGGTGAAAGTAGAATGAATTAAGTTGTCTTAAAACATGTTCAGGGTGTAGTTTCTTCATGGAGGTTTATGACGTTTTAACAAGCAGGCAACCGTTAACCGTTGTAAATTGTAACGGTTCGACACTGATAGCCGATAAAATCCTCCCAGTGTGAAGTAGAAGACCTATTTGATCGATTAATAACATCTGATTAGCTGTAGAATGATACTAACATTGTTGGTGCTGGCTGCCCAGTGTGTCGAGTAGGTTTAAGAGGCAGCAGCCGCGCTCAGTGTCAGAGAGAAGGGGGCTGGACTGTACCGAGGAGAGGAGTGACTTTCTTTCAAAAATAGTACACTTCATCACAGCAGCAACCGGTACAGCAGCGGCGGCCGGGTATGGAGGGTGTGAATCATGGCTTACTACGGAAATAAATAACGGGGCCGGGACGGTATTATTCAAGCCAATGAGGAAACACAAAACACGGTGAAAAGAGGAAGCGGCCAACTGAAGAGAGAAATAAACTGCTAGCTAAAGTCAGTGCCACACGTTTCAGTGTTGATGTTGGTATTTGGCCACGAATACCTGCCGAAAAGTCCTCCCGGTGAGTAACCCTCGTCTCACTTTAAAAGGTTATAGCTAGCATGCAAACAGGAGAGGCCAGGTTTCGGTTTTTAGTTTGGGTAAGTTTCACTTCTAATGCGCCGTTTCACCCGAGTTTGGGGAGTTAAAGAACACGTTCAACTTGGTGGAATAAGGTGAACAGGGAGTTAAACTTTTCTGCAATATGGCCGCTCAGATGTCACACAAGCTTTCCCAGAAGTAGGCAGAACTAAAAATGAGCTTTGACTCAAGTCTTTGATATTCATGGCAGCTCAAGAGACCGTTCAAATATTGTACTTGAAAAAACTGTCTAACGCGGTGCCAGTCTCTGTGCTGCTGACTGGGTGTCTTAGTAACGTTAGACTCGAGACATGCCCACTTTTCAAATCAAAACTACTATTGGTGTTTGACCTGTACGTAGTAGCGCTGTTCTCTTGTATGGGAGGAACGTTATTCCATTCAAAGATCTGGCAATTTTGCGTTATCTGGCGTGTCGCCAAATATACAGGTTTCGTAGTTTATAACTTAATACTGAAATGGGATCATTACTATTCGCTTTGGATTTCGGCAAAGCTTTTCCAGTGGGTCTGATTGATTTAAGTGGCAGGCTGCGTGTATGCACAATTAAAATGCCACAAGCTGAATGGAAACAGATGAAAGTTAACTAGTAAGTATGTTGTCATAAGGATAATTAGTCAGTACTGGGCTGATTAATTAGGTGAAATGAAGTGGTATATGAATCAATGTGTTTTAATGAATCAGCATTCTAATGGATCTTCCTGCCTGACTTGTGGGGTCAGCTGAAATGATTTATCACACCCCCCGCCTGCCAAAATGTGTTACCAGAGATGGCCCAAGCATTTCTGGAGCTCATGCAGAGAGGCGGCCCACCCCCCAACCCCTATACCCCCAAATGTGTCCAGCGCATTTACACTACTCAAAATTATTAAGGGATATTGGACTATTGGTGCATGTCCATTCATTGTCATGCTCAAGTTCAGACTCCAGCTTAATGTGCCTAAGGTGCACCAAAGGGCAGTCCTGACTCTCAAGGCACACCTTTATTGATCATGTCTGCAAAATAGCCTGTATAATGCCAGTTATCTAATCACTCTTTATTCATTTTTCAAATTATCTACTAATGCCAAATAACATTTGACAAATAATGAGGTTCCCTGGAAAGTTTTTAGGGTTTTAAGTTACAGAAAGTGCCTCAGTATTGGGAGTTTAATGCGCAAAAACTTCTCAAAAAAAAAATAAACAAATTACTTATTGTATAGTTATGCATTACAACATAGATGTATGTTTGTAACAAAATCCTACCGTTTGGGATCCACTGCTTTAGTTTATAATTTAATCAAAATGCTTTTATTAAATTCTCTGCATTTTTTCTCCCGCCCTGATTGAATATAAAGGTTGAGTTGTCAAAATTAAAATATCTTTTTGGGACCATAAACAAAAGAAACATCTCATAAAGATCTCAAAAGATCAAGTTCATTAGCAGTGTGATTATAGATTCTGACTGAAACATTTGGCCAAGAAAGAATACAAAGCATTGACCAAAAACACAATTAGAGTATTTTTAAATGTGTGTCCAGTGAGGTTGCAGACTTTTTCAAACTGTTGCTCCCTGCGGAGGAAACTAAAAAGAGTTTGATGACATAGAGAGAGAAAGAGAGAGAGAAAGAGAGAGATCACAGTAACTGATGGGCTTTGTCCCAAACTGTCCCCTGAGGATCTTTACTTTTCCCTGGCAGATGCATATTGTGTACTCTGATTGGGCGGTGGGCGGTTTGTTTACATCTCTAATGGGCTAAAATGAGAGAGCACAATGATAATTAACCATCCCACCACTCTGCACATGATAACCCGGTATTAAAAATGTATGCATGCATCCTAGCTCAGTATTTTATATGATTCACCTGAAGATAATCCTTGGTGGTTTCTTCACACCAGCCTCTGCATCATCACATTTAATTTCAGAGTCTCCATATGGAAAGACTTTAGCTGTGACTGATTTACAGCGGTGCTGATTGTGTTACTGTCTCCACTGTGGGTGGGGAGATAATAGCACTAAGGTTGAAACCTATGGTTAGAAGAGCAGTCATCCCTATCCAACTTCTAGTTCATGTAATTTCTTTAGTGTTAAATTATAGTGAAATTTAAGTATTCCTCATTTGGATGGCCCTCCAGTACTTTTGGAGACCTCAGAGCTCTATACTCGTTTATGGTTTGGTATGTTTGATGCTGCTGAGGTAATGCTCAGGTGGCGAGCCGTAAAATAAAGTGTAATGAAAGGCTAGTTAAGCTTAGTCAAAGAAGAAGAACCCATTTTTGTCACTGATTAATAGTTGGTATAACAGCTTGTTTTTAACTCCTGCAATGGTTTCTAAGTTCACTGGTACTGTATCAGTCTGTCTGATCACACATCGGCTATAATGCTTGGTGACTAAATCTTTGTAATTCAGTACAAAAAGTTTAGATTGTTGCTGCTAACAATACTAATATTACTATTTTATTGTATTACCCACACCTGAAGTATTTATATAAACCCACAAGCGGGTTGCACATGTTACAGTATGTCAGGTATTTCAGGCTGCAAGTTTAACATCAAACAATCAAATAATTCTACTCTCTTAAGCATTCTAGTTTCTTCAGGACTAGGCAGAACTTTCACTTCCTCTCTTTTTTGTTTTTCTCTCATACTCATCCTGTCTCTTTTACCATCTCTTTTTTTCACTCTTTCTTCCTTCATGTAGTCATCTGACGTTCCTGCTGTACCTGTCTCTTTCTATGATTTACTGTTACTCTCTTCAATTCCTCCTCCCTTTCTTTGGAATTGGCATGTGCATCTTACTGGCATACTATCCATCTCTCCACCTAAAAGCCAAATCTGGTCATTTTTCAGTTCTAGACCTAAGTGTTAATTGGTTTTTAGGCACAGGTCTATGGTTTGCGTGAATACAAATGGATGTGAGAGTAATGGTAGAAGGTCAGTCATGTTATGGTCACAAATTTAGACTGAAAACAGCACTGTGTACACAGGGATCTGTGTAAGTTGGGGCATATTGCTTCAAGTAATAATAAGACTATGAAATACAACCCAGGTTGATCAGTTTGAGTAATAGATCCAGGAATGTGGAAGCTTTTCAAATGGCAGTTCAAGTGGAAGTTGACTGGAAGATTGGATTTAACATGTCTACAAAATTGTCATGGCAGTAGTTGTATTTGCTTTTTGTCCCAATTACCAGATCAACAGTAGAAATACTAAAAATGTTTCCAAGAATGTGAGCTTTTATGCATTCATTTAGCCAGTCCAGCATCTTAACTAATGACATGGCAGTGCCTGGTGTCTTGAGCCAATTTCAACCTTTTTTTCTTTTGCCGAATGACTAGGTATCTTTTTGCCAAATCCCAGTGTGGAACTTGGCACATATGCCCGCTGTGTCAATGTTTGTGAATTTCCCATTAAAATTAATGAGGGGAGATGCATTTATTGATGCATTTCTTTTTGCCAGTTTAAATGCGATTAAACTGATCTTGAAAAGCTTGAAAATAAACAGTTTGGATACATCAAAATCACTGAATATCGCCCACTTGAGTCTAGTTGCCTTCGAGAAATCCTTAAATCCAGTTCAGGCTTAGTGTCCAGTTTGGGTTTGGGTGGAATATGTTCTCTGAGTTGTGTTTTTTTCCAGCTATTTGGACCTGTAAACTCCTCTACAACAGACTCCACCATGACCCCACCTCAGAACATGCTATAAAGTCTGGTCCGGTCCCACACACACCATTAGCATGCGAGCTGTCCATCTTAAATGTGTAACCAGAGACGGTTTGCTTCTGTTTTTACCTGCCTGGTGACAACCCTGGGGTCAGGTCAGGTCAGTCAGTTTGTCTCTATGGCAGGGCGGGGATCAGAGGTCAGAACTCAGAGATTGGAGAAGCAAGACTTGTGCTTTCGGTTCAACCTGCTTGAAACTGGAGAAGTTGATAGTGTTTAGAAACCGACACAGTTTACTCTTTTTAAATTCAATTCAAAAATACACAACAATTTGATGTTTTCCCCGTCAGCGTATTCCAATTAGACCATCATTTTTGTCTCAAACCATAAGATGATTTATCGATTCGTCATCTGAGGGAACATTCATTGGTTCGTTTTTCAGTTTCGAGCAAAATGTCAAATATTTGTTGATTTCAGCTACATAAATTTAAGGATTTGCTACTTTTATATACTCATATAATTGTAGAATGAATATTAGATAACAGCCCTCCCATCATGCAACACCTAAGTCTCTATTAATACCCAGAGTACAGTTAGAACAGCAAAAAATGATCTACTACTAAGACATATTATTGCATGCTTGCAGCAATATGTTAGAATCAGTTCTGGTTAGTCAGGCCGCCAATAGTCAACAATGTAGTATCAATACATACTTTGTGCATTCAGTCTCAGCATGTGTTATACAAGGGCTCGACTACATTGACTGAACCAAATCTGTTTTTCTGTAAAAAGGCTAACTGCATTCCTTGTCCTGCAGAAACCTCAGCTAAAATGTTCCAGCTTTTTATTTAATATCAAGTGACAGTTTGTTTGGTATCCATTATGCCTAAAAATGTTTCAGGACATTTGAGACCAAGGAAAACTACCGGTAATGCAGTCAGCACTTCAAAATCCCCCAACTTCCAATCCCCTCAATTTCCTGAAATCTTAACTCTTAATAAAAAATAATTTAGAAAGTTGCTGCAGAGCTTTTGTTGGGATATGTGGGTGCGGCCAACAAACCTCATCTGTTTCGCGTGTTACAGAACAGGGTCGTTTAGAGGATAAATGGAGCTCATAGGTATTTCAGCAACGTCAGTGTCTAAAGTTGTAGTGTACTGTATATGCCATGTATAACACACACACACTCAATAGTCAGGTCCTGTCAGGGCAGACGGTGAGAATAGCGAACAGCTGCAAATGGTAATGTGGTCATGTGGCATGCATGGTGTGTGTGTGGTGCACAGAGGGTGGTAAACACCCTCTTACCCCTCTTTAGTACCACCTCGCCTGCCTGACTGACGCCTATCGCCGTTAGTGTCATCGCTGCTTCTGCTCCACAAAACTTTAGTTTGTGGATTCACCCATAGACACAGCGGTGAGTCGAGTGTGGTTGTTGATACAGAATGATTTGTAATTTGCATGCTTTGGACTGAGAGCAACTGATTCCTAAGAACGTGTGTATGGGTGTGTGTGTTTGTGTGTGTGAGAGAGACAGAGACAGAGAGAGAAACAGTACGAAGGGATAGTGTGTGATTGTTTCCGTACCATTTGCCGTCTTCAGGAGCTGGGCCTACATAAACGTAACCACGCTTCTGATGAAATACAGTAGTGTGTGTGTGTGTGTGTGTGTGTGTGTGTGTGTGTGTGTGTGTGTGTGTGTGTGTGTGTGTGTGTGTGTGTGTGTGTGTGTGCGTGCGTGCGTGCGTGCGTGCGTGCGTGTGTGTGTATGTGTGGTTAATGCACAGGTGCACTGGTTGGGTGGTCTGCAGTGATGCGAAGTGCCTTCCTACACACACAAACATCCTGTAATGAGCAGAGTGAAGTAAATGTTGATGAGACTGATCATAACATTTACATAATGCTGCCATGCTGATTAGTGACTTTAGTGTATGTGCGCGTGCACTGCATACGCATAGGGCTGTGACTAATGGGCATTAGTGATTAATCTGTGGACTATTTTGGGTTATTTATTTTCTTTTTGAGCAATTGATCCATCATTTAGGCCAGTGATTCTTAAAGCTTTTCATGTCATTCCCAGATATTGTCCCAGGGTCCCCCATCTGATAAGAATTAAACTTTTAGATGTTTTATCACAGAAAGTGCTTGAAACCCATGACCAAAATAGTTTAGAATACATTCTGAATTAGTGTTACTTGAAAATAATGATTCTCCTTTTGCAGGGGACCCCCCTCAAAGAGCCCTGGGGGTCCCTGGACTGCCCTTTAAGAGGGCCCTGATACAGGGCCCTGACACACCAGGGTCAGCCGTCCTTGGCCTCATTGTAAGGGCCATCAGTGAGTGTCAGTGACTCCAGTTGTTGCGGTGTGTCCCACACAGCTAGCACTGGCATCAGCCCTTGTCAGCAGCTTTTTAGCTGATTGAGTGTACAGAAATGGTGGTGTCTGATCACTTTTTTGCCTCCACCTCTTCGCCAGTGCTATTTGCTACCTTTTATCAGACATATTCAGGATTACAGGTGGCTTTACTAGATTACTCGGAGGTTTTCTGTTTTGCTTTTTGAGCGTTGAATATAGACTAGTGCTTCCTGATGGTATGGAGAGGTGTCTCCTCTTATGCAGCCATGAAATGTAAACGGTAGGTCGCCATCGGCTGTCGTCTTTGTAGTTTGCTGAAGTGCATCTTTTTGGCTGAAACAAAGGCAGTGTGAGGTGACACAACTGTCAGCCTTCATTGCCACCAGACCTTTGATGTCAGTTTGTTGTGTTTAGCCCTTTTAGACTATAAAAAGACATTTAAAAGTAACAAATTGCTGTTTTCATACTGTTATAGCAAACTCCCCAATTGTCAAATGTTTATCATTTAGATTGAATAATTGAGTATCAAAGTAGAGATTACATTTCTGTCACTCAACAAATAGATTATTTGACTAATCATTTGAAACTTCAAAAAGCGGAAAATAAAGCGGTTAATGTAGGGGCAGGCTGACAGTTTTTAGTGTGATGATTCAGGTCATGTGAGGTATTTGAGGTAATTGGCTGTGAGCAAGGAATTCGCATTCTTGTAAGTGTGATGTCAACATGTCGAGTGATAATTTGATAGCAAAAAAACACATTTTAAGTTTTCACCTGACACATAGCACATCATTGTGTCAGTACCTTTTATGTTTGTTGCTACTTTGGAACGTGAACTTCTGTCTACAAGATGAGGAAATATTTGCAGTACACATGAATCAGTTTCTGTAAAATATCTGTCTATCCTTTTTGCTGTGACACCTGCTGACAGGATGTAACTGTCCTTTTCTCACAGATGTCTTTACTAACATTCAGATACATTTACAACCAACACCCTTTGGGTACATTCACAGCCATTTCTTAAAGCTGTCTGCATGAATTCTTGAATGTAGAAACTGTGAACAGAAATATAATGCAGGTCAAGAAATATCCAATGTCTGAACTCATTGTGTCCATGAGTCTTGAGTTGACTGTTTGTGGGATAATGTTTCGATCCTTTGTTGGGAGGATTGCTGACTGTGCTGGTGTGAGAGCTTGCTGAACAGAGCCTAATTACATGTCGGTGTGTGAAACCATTGTATTTCAGATTGAGTTTCTGCAAAGTCTGCTCGATCTTATTTTAAAAATTGTCAGTGTTGTTATAGTATTTAATGTTGTAGTATTAATCCATTTCTCAAACTATGCTATGTAGGTCCTTGAATGTGTGGGAACTAGGCCTGGAAAGACCTGGAGAAGTCCTTGAATTTTCGTGTTTAAGAAGGTGTAGGAACCCTGTCACAATTTAAGAGAATGTATTTAGTGCATGAGTCAAAAAGAACAGGGTATTGATTGACTTTACAATTTGTATAAACCATCCTCAAATGTGTAAAGCAGTAGCATGACATGACAAGTGTGGCTATAGCATCAATACAGTGAGGACTTTGGGCTATTTTTCAATCTGAAGTTCTAGTTTTGCAAATAAGAGTGATAATTGTGATTGCTGAATAAAATACTGTCAGTTGGTTTCTCTAAATCAGAGCAATCTGCCAAATGAGGCTGTGAATTAAAGTCATAAAAGTCATAAAACAGTCATAAAATGATGTACTGACAAAACACAGCAGATAAAAGGGAACATTAAGGGACGTTTAGCTGTTTAAGGTGAGCCACAATCAGTCAGAATCCTTCATCATATCAGACAGAGCACAGAACTGAACAGAATTTACTCATAACATAATAAGAATGGACTTTGATGCCACGCAGACATGTGCAGTGTATAGAGCTGTGGGAGAATGTGTGTGTCACACTGGCTGTGTTTAATGTATATTAGAGTGTGTCCTTTCTGTCCCCAAAGAGCCTTTGACATTATTGTCCACAGCCTGAAAAGACTTTTCAAATTGCCTTTCTCATCTCTCTGTGTCTCTCTCTTAGACATCCTTTATTGAGGCTCCTCTGTCCTGTGTGACCCCCTGACACAGAGAGGTATGACCACACACACACACCCACCCACACACACACACATACACATACAAACAACACACCCTTTAAATGGGGACGCAGAGGCTAAATCGAAGCATTCGGTTATGTTTATGTGTTTCCTGTCTTGGCAGAATTTGTTGGAGGACTGAGAGTGTGTCTTCCGGTTTTGTGTGTGTGCATTTGGAGCAGTGTGTGATCCTTGTGTGTTTGTTTCCGTAAAGCTCAGCAAATGTCAGCCATAATAAAACACCATGGTGCAACAGCAGTGTGCATCACCACCCACACAAACATAGAACAGCACACTTGCAGTCAGTCAGCTGTATATACCACCCCACTTCCGTTCCCTTCTCTTTCTGTCTCTCACTATCTACACTTCACTTTCCATAGCTGAGCTACAAAAGAGAAAACTGAGCACAAAAAACAGCCATCTGTCAGTCACCTTAGAGTTTCCACTGAGTGAGTGTTTTTTTTTTTTTTTATTTCAACTGGAAACATATAGACATTTTCACTGCTCATTCAGGAATACAGTTTGTTTTGTGAGTAAAGCTCTTTATATCACTATCACCTGAACATATGATGCAGTTGGTGTTTTGCTAAGGCCATAATCATTTTGAGAGCAGCATGTTAGTAAAGCAATTACTTTGCTACTCATCCAAATAATGTGTGTGTTGTAATAGCAGAAACAGTAAGACAGTTGTCAAAGCTGAAACACTTGTAATTTTTGCCATGCTTGCAGTGTGGCTCGTATGAATGCAGTGTTGGTCTGTTAACCTGTCAGTCATTCATTCCAGGCTGAAGTATTTCGTTAGATGTTAGATAGATTGCCATGAGGTTTGGTCAGATGATAAAACTAAATACTGAATGCAAAGATGCCATCCATTCATTCCAATGAGAATTGCTTTTGTCGGGCTTCCAGGTTTAAGTCCTGCTAGTGAGCTCAGTAAATATATGCACAGTAGTGTTTCTCCCATTGGCCCTGACTAGAAACTTACTCACTTAGAATTGTGACGACATCCAGATCCAACTTATCTCAGCTCAGGGACAGTTTTACAAATCAAAACCTGCATGGATAAAAACAAAAGATAGATAGGAGTCAATACTTGATAAATGACTAAATACCTACAAAAATAAAGACTTTCACATCAGACTTAGCTGTACTTCATGTTTTGTGCGAGGATGGTAACTATGGTAAATATTGCTTAACATCAGCATGTACATAAGTATTAACATTGTGACCAGCATGCTGATGTTAGCATAGCAAGGGACTGCTGAGCCTCTGTACAGCCCCACAAAGCTTCACACCTTTTTGGTTCACCTTTTGTCATTGTCCTCACAAGGACAGAACTTTAAAAAATCAAAGCTGCTGATTTCCTGATGAGCTGCGTTTAGGTTATCACAATGTTTGTTGATAAGAGAAGATGCAGCTGTTTATCACTTTTTATGCAAAACCCATAAACCAAAAAGTGAAACTTCGACTTTCAGCCATTAATAAGTACTGTTATAATGTTATCTTTGAAATGAGAAATAATTAAATAAATGTAACACTTATTTATGATGGTAAGAGACATGGCAAGGATGTTATTTTAAAACTTCATGTTTAAGCAAAAAGCAGTAATTAAGCATAGAACTGCTTCAGCATGATGTGTGTTTATTATTACGTACAATATTTAACTCAATATTTGATTATTTTGAGTGGATTTTGGCCAGGTAGCTGCAGGTGTACCATTCATTTGGGAAGCAGGGATCAGGCAGAACTGTTTAATTTTGGACTTTCTGCAAATTTCCAAATGTTTGGATCCATTTCTTGTGATCAACCTTTGTACTTAGACGCAGCGATTAGGAAAACAGCAGCCAAGCTGTTTCTGCCCTCTGACATAGTTGGGGGTAATTGCAGGCAGGGTAATTATATCGAAGATGGTTTAAAGCTTTCAGAGTTAAAATAGGAAGTAAACCTCATAGACCAAATGTTCCTCCCTGTCAGCTATACACAGACAGACATACATAGACAGACAGACAGACAGACAGACAGACAGACAGACAGACAGGGTGTAGTTATCAGTAAGGACAGGCTGGAAATAACTTTTTTCTCACCATGGGAGTCCAGTGTGGTAACTGGTGAGACTTTTGGAAACAGTCGTAGCTCTTACTTAACTCATGTAACATCCAATCCAAGCAGCTCTTCAGTGAAGTCGTAATTAGCATCAATAAAAGTTCTCAGCAACAAACATTTCATTGACTCACATACAACCACCTGTTCAGCTGCCTTCTTTCATTGCTGGCTGTCCTTTAAAGGAATAGTTCAGCATTTTGGCAAACAAGCCTAGCCGCTGTGGCCAACTCCTGGTTCCTTTAGGTTAGCATAAATACTGGAAACAACACTGACACAAACAAAATCTGCCTATCAGCACATCTAAAGTTGTGTTCTAAACATGCAGGGTGATTTATCTTTTCATTTAACTCTTCTCCAGAAAGCCAGTAAGGACATTTCCCAAAATGTCCAACTTAACACTTAATCTTTAATCTTTTTTATTTAAGGACATCTTGATAACTGAGGACAGTTTAGGCAGGAAGACAGATACTTTACATATCATGGTCAGGGTCTGCAACTGTTGTTGTCCCCCCTGCTATGAGAGGATCAGTATGTCTAGTTTGGAAGTGCATTCAGATATATGTATACAAAGCGGCAGCATGGCAGTTGGTGTCATTATAGGGTCACATTATGGGGCTAGCAGCGAAAATGTTCTGTTGCAGTGCAGCATGAAAGCTTTATTTTTATGTAAATGTGCTTGGATGCATAGGAACAGGAACCAATAACAAAGGATCTCAAGCAAGCTGGTTCTAGGAATTAGTCAACCAGCCAAGACCAGCTCCATTTCCTTTTGAAGATCTAGAGCTGCAATGCCATTTAATCTTTGTAAAACTTTGGCATCCTTATTGTTTCTGTAATACTAGATAATGGAAGCTAAAGATAATTCTTAAAAGGTTTTACGGGCAGCAATTACTAATCAGCTATTATAAGAATCGATTCATTAATTATGTCATTTTTAAAGTATATAAAGTCAAACTTTTCATGGTTACAGCCTCTTAAATGTGAGGATATGCTGCTTTAACTGTTCTTGTGTGATCTTTAATGGATATCTCTAATTTAGACGCTTGGTTGCGCAAAACAAAGAATTTGATGCCGTCTCCACAGACAGTTTTTCTCTGTTTCCTGACATTTTACATGTCAAATGATTAATTGAGAAAATAATCTGGAAGTAAATCAATGATGAAAATAACCATTAGTTGCAGCCCTGAAGATATTATCTAAAGAACATTAAAGCACAAGGGAAAATAACCTATTTGTCAAGCAAGTAGGCAATATAATAGAGCATACTTGCTGTTTCTTGTAGTAGTAATGTGCAATGAAAACACCCGCCCATTTACAGCTGCATGTGTGCAATATCTGTTGAGGGAAGAGACAGCTGGCCCCTTTGTCCAAATGAATGCACTGTAACAGCTTTCCTAAGCTCTTGATGTACCCTGATGCAGATTCCAGTTTTAATCAAACATATTAAATATCATCACCCACATGAGCAATTAAGATGGAACTTAGAGTCAAGTAACATGAGATGTCCTCTGACAGAAGCTGTCTAATGTCTTATTCAAGGGCACTTTGAAGAGGTGGCACGACTGTAAATTGTCCACAGAGCAAATTGGGATTAGAAGAAAGAAAGTTGCACTTGACTAACTGGAGTCAAAAAACCTGTAGAGTGTGTTTGAGAGTGAGAAAAAGCAATGAAACAGCTGTATAAAGATGTGTGCCAATGTGAGAGGTAGTGTGTGTGTGTGTGTGTGTGTGTGTGTGTGTGTGTGTGTGTGTGTGTGTGTGTGTGTGTGTGCGTGTGTGTGTGTGTGTGTGTGAGGGAGAGAGAGAGAGTGACTGAAAGAAGGAGGAATCCGTCTTTTGTCTGGATGAAGCATGAAGTCTCCTGGGAAGCATTCAAATCCTCTCTGGAATGTGTGTGTGTGCTTGTGTGTGTGTGTGCTTGTGTGTGTGTGTGTGTGTGTGTGTGTATGTGTGTGCGCGTGCAAGTGTCAGTTTCTTGGAAAAACTGTGTGTGTTTGTGGGTGTGTGTGTTGGGGGTTGGCTTGTCACCGCATTTATATAAGGAATGCAAATATTTGTGTGTGTGTCGGTGCATGCGTGTGTTCATGTGTGTTTCAGTTTTGTGTGGTGTAGTGTAACAGTTACCATGGCTACTGATATCCTCTGGTGTTTTCTGTGTCACCTGACAGCAGTGGTTGACAGCTTTCTTTCTTTCTTTCTTCATTCCTTTCCTTTCCTTTCCTTCCTTCCTTCCCTCATTGCATTCTTTCTTTCTTTCTTTTTTCTTTGTTTCTTCCTCACAGTCATCTAGTCGGTGAAAATCTCATGTGCCCGTCTCTCCCTGTTTGTCTGTTGTTAAGTTGTCTAAATACCAGCCTACAGGTCAGATTTCATCAGCTGTTCTCATTAATGTGTTTATTTACCAGGCACTCAACTCATCTTGTGGTGGCCCTGAATTTGACTCTCAGCCTGCCTGTAATTTGTGTGCGTGTGCTGGTGGGTGTGTTGGTATGCATACAGTAGACCTGAGACTAAAAATAAAAGTTATAGTTACTCAGTGTCATGTTTATCAGTATCAAAGTTGTATTTTCCATCCAGTTTCTGAATGATAAGTAATTTTTTAAAAAGTAGAACAAATCCCATTTGTCAGAAACAAAGACAACATCTCAAGAATCGATTGCTGTTGGTCTTTGAAGTCGTTGTCGACCATGTTTCCTGTGAAAGCCCACCAACGGAAATGCACTGAGTCAACTCCAAACAATGCTCATTCAAGCACAATGTACAAGATGAGGACTGCAGATGAAACCGATGTTTCAGCCAACTCTGATATAATACACCAAACAGGAAAAGTTGTACTGTATTTAGGCTAAGACATACATTCATTGATTCATATCATTTTTCATTTCACTGGAGCTTTAACATTTTTAATTGTGTGTAGAGTCTCTCAATGCTGAGATGGAAAGCCTCGTTCTGAGTTTTCTTGCTGTTTTGTGTTTTGTGCAGAATGGTGATGGAGGAGGGGGCGCAGAGAGACAGAGGGAGGGGGACTCCAGCAACACCAGGAGCAGAGGCGAGACAGATTTTTGTGGAGCTTGGTGAGTGACCTTTGTCACCTAATATAAGCCTTACATAGTCTCTGCAAGGTGCCCAGAGTGGATTTTTCCTTTCCAACTATGTGGATTTCACTCTATCAATGCCTCTGAGCAGCTATGGTCTGAGATTGACTAGAGAGATGTCTCTATTGTGGATGCATAATGACTCTGCAGGGCTGACAAATGTTTTCTTTTCATCATAGGGGAGCAGAACTTTGATGCCATATGTCTCTCTACATATCGAACAGCCTGCAAGCTCAGATACATACAGAAGAGATGCAACTGTAAGTCAACCCTGGTCACCTTCAGCATGGCAACATTAGTCAGAGAATGACATGACAGTTTGAATTTTGGTCTTGTGCTTCTTTTTTGAGGAAGTTTTCAAAACTTTTTTGTTCAAATATGTCAAGAATTTACTGACTTTCTCATTCCAGTGCATCTGATTGACATATACAATGTGATTGAGGCGGTGCGGGATGCTGGTCTGAATGCTGTAGAGCTACACGCCGGCATCTCTGTGATCCGACTGGAGAACTTGGTGTCCTCCCTGTTCAACCAGCTCAGCAAGCGCCTGCCCACCACACACACCATCAACCCACGAGAGAGCACTGTTCTGTTAGTTGAGTTCTTACTGGCCGCCGTTGACAGGTCAGTACAAAGTAATCTGTGGTTCATTAAGAAGGGCAATTGTGTTTTTTGATGTCCAGCTTTCCACTTTGACATTCTGTTGCTTAAGGTTTTCGTCATATGTGTTTCAGTGAACCAGACAGCCGTCTGACGGTTCTCTCTGTGAAGGCGATGTTGTCCATGTTGTGTGGAGGGAAACTGGTTGATAAACTCCGTTGTGAGTACTAGTTAATACCATCACAACCAACATGAAATCGGTTTCAGATCAGTGATTTCACATCTAAAATCAAGTTAGCTTATACTGATTTAACATAAAGGCCTTGGTTATAAATACGGAGATATGATAGCATAAAAGGAATAAGAGTTTGTGTTTTTGCATGTTGTTTTTTTGTACTGTTTTACACGTAAGTGCAGTATTGACATTACAATGCACTTTAATTAACATTAATTAGAATGTTAATACACATGTTAGATTAATTTTGCATTTGTTTGTTACAATGTTAAATCGTTGGTGTGTGTTGCCGGCTGAGGTGTTCACTGCAAAGTTTACATTTTTTATTTACCATCATTCAATCATTTTACTACACAACATCACACTCTGTCATATTGCAATACATTTTACTCACATTTGTACTGTGTTTAATTCTCACAACTCTTTCGGTGTGAGTTTCTTCATATATGAATAAATGTCACAAATATGCCACCTTGTGGAAATTGCAGGTCAGTGCGTCTGTTTGCTTATGTTAACTTGCCCACGATTTCATTAAAGGGGCACTAACTAGTTTTGGGGAAGAAATTCAAACATTGAATTTTAATATTTACAATTTAAATGAGGTAACAGTACAAACTCAGAAATATATATTTATTTCGATAACTGAATAAACAAGCTACATTGGAGTAAAACTAGTGTCCCCACAAACTCTGTTTGAAGCTAGAAAGTGGGCAGAGTCCACCAAATATAACAAAATGAAACGGTATGAAATTGGGTTGTCCTCTAAGGTCAGTTTGTTTATTCAGTTTGAACATAGATAACCAAACCGTTAAACCAAAAACAAACTGAATCAGTAAACCATTACAATGCAGGTTAAGAATTTGGTTACTGGGTCAGGGCTAGGGTAGTGTGCATGAGGTTAAGGTTGGATACAATCATTCATTTTGTAATTATGTTTGCGTGTGTGTTTGTAGATGTGTTTTCTCAGGTATCTGACTCCGGCGGTGTGTTGGTACAGTCCAAGTTTGATGGTTTTCTGAGAGAGGCTCTCAAGCTGCCAACTGCTCTACATGAAGGACCGTCCTTTGGCTACACACACACTTTAGCGCGCTCATGCTTCCCACAACACGTACGCTCACACACCTCATCCATCAGATCTACAGTGTTTTCCTCTACAACCCAGTTCCTCTACCCAGGATTATTAAAACTGACTGTGAATCTGGTTTCATGAAGAATTTTGTCTTTTGTTGTTGTTGTTTCTGTAGAAGAGGGTGATGCTCAACATGTTCCTGGATATTGTAGCTGATCCTCCTCAGTGTCTTGTGTGGCTGCCTCTTATGCACCGCATGGCCAACGTGGAGAATGGTACACACACCTACACACAACAGACATACACATAAAGATATTAGCTTGCCAATTTTATTGGCTGAAATTCACTTGGATTTCAGTAAATTGCAGCAATACTTGTTTCTGTATCCTGAAATTTTACATTCAGTCTCCAGTTTCCAATATCCGATATTTTTTTAATGTTTTACCACCAAAATATTAACAATATTATATATATTAACAATTTTCGTTAAGAACATTTTAACTCCCTGTATAATTCTTTCAGTGTAACATAAGCTGCTTCAGTTTTTTTTAATCAGTTTATATACAAATAGTTTAAGGCATTCCAAAAAATAGGAATTGATCAAAAATATGCAATTTACTGTCAAATCATGTTATTTATTATCAAATTATTTTCAAATATTGATAACAATGTGGGTCTGAAAAGTCAAATTTTATTCTGGCTCTAGTTCCATCTCCATCTTGGATTTCCTGACCTTTCCCTTTTTTCTCTTGATCAACCTGTGCTGACAGATTTTGTGTGTCCTCTGCCTCTTTGTCAGTCTATCACCCCGTCTCATGCTCCTACTGTCGTGGCAACGGTATGACGGGCTTCCGCTATCGCTGCCTCCGTTGCCGGGGTTACCAGCTCTGCCAGAACTGCTTCTGGCGTGGCAACGCCAGTGGCTCTCATAGCAACAAGCATCAGATGAAGGAGCACTCATCCTGGGTGAGTCACTGTGTGAGCCTTCATTCATTACACCAGGGGGCACTCCATTTGTGCATGCATGTGTGCACGTGCCCTAGGACCTTCTTTGTAAGGACTGTTATGAACTTTAGATCTTTACAGTGCAGCGTGAGGGTTAAGACTTAGGTTGTAGGGTTCGTGTAAGAATCAGGTTTAGTTTAAACTGATCAAAATTAAGATAGTCTGGTTTAAAACAGGTTCTAGCATAACAACACACATTAGAAACACGCAACAGATTTTTACACGTTATCCAAAAATTGCAAGTATCCCTCAATAAATCTGGACTTGGGGTCAGTAGCCAAACACAGGTGTATTCCCTTTCAAATATTGTAAACTCTTTGCTAATTATGATGTATTTATTTGAGGGAAAAATCCTTTAAAATATATATTATGTTCCCAAAAAGTCACACTAGCCTGAGGGGAAAATGTTTTCAATGAAGAAATTATGTATTAATAGATGGAAACATAGTTGTTGAATTATTCATCATCCAGGCTTGGCATAATTTGTATTATTAATGTTTCAGTTTGAGAGAAAATTTCCTCAAAAGTGCAGCTCCTGCCTGTCCAGTGGAATCCTCTCATCTCAGGCAACACATCCTAATAATCTTCAGCAGGCTTTACATATTAATTCAACAGCATTCAGTTTCAGACTTTATTTTATTTTCAGTTTATCTGCTTATCTTCAGTGTTTTATAGGACAGATTCTTACTGTTACACCAAGGAAACTCAGTTACATCTGCCACACCAGTTTAATCACATGTGCTGCATGCAAATAAAATCAGAGACTGGAGCCAAAACTTGATGATAATTGTCTGATCTTAAATCTCTTGGATTTAAATATTTTTTACCTGATTTATCTGTTTGTTTATTTATTTATAAAAAGTGAAATTACATACATATTCCTGTACATATGCACATATATGATGCATCTACTTATGAAACATTTGATAAAGTGAACTAGAAATATTTTATGTATTTTTGTAGCAAGTTATCACCCACATATCTTCAAAGATTTCCAGGAGAGAAAAAACAGTTAAAACACTCTGAATCTAGATCAGACCTAGTCAAATCAATTGTCATTCAAAAATGTTGTTGTGCTTTGGCACACATGTAGAGCTTGTTGACAAGGCTGAGGATCTGCTAAACGTACCGACATCACTTAATACCACCAAAATGTATCCATTAAGTTCAGTCCTATTCTTAAATGCAGTTCATTCATTCATTCATCTATTCATTCATTCAACCTTTATTCAAATCTTTAAAAATCATTGAGGGCAAGCCCTCATTTTCAATGATGTCGAGAACAAAATTAACAAACAGAATAGGTGCAAAAATGTGATAACAAACAGAAACAACCAAGATAATCAGAGAGTGAATAAATGGAATGGGTACATAAACATGAGTCACGTGGTATAACATTGCTGCTGATGTTGCTGCTTTTAACATGCTATTGAAAATTCTTGCATCTCAAATGTCACAAAGTTCATGTTTGTTTGCTAACATATTTGTGTGTGTGTGTGTGTGTGTGTGTGTGTGTGTGTGTGTGTGTTTGTAGAAGTCGCCGGCGACAAAACTTGGTCGAGCCCTGAGCAGGACTCTGGGCTGTGTGTCATCCAGAGAGCCCCCTCATCCAATATACCCAGAGGAACCTGAGAGGACCCTCAACCTCGCCAACATAGTGTAAGTCCTCAGGACACTCACACACTCTTATGTTCCCTACCGTAATTGCTGATCAGCGCAGCCTCAGTTCGGAGGAGCAGAGAGCCGCTCCAGCCCAGACGTGCAGCTTTGTACTGCAGTGAACGGAGTCCAGACACAAAGCAAATTTTAACCACCTAAAACAAGGCCCACCTAAAAAAATCTATATCAGCTCAAGTGTACGTTATGTAGAGAAAATTCACACCACTTTACATTGCTGTCAGACCACTCTTTCTTGTGGCACTACATTTTCTCAACGGCAGAACCTCCGTATCCCTACGCATTAGCGCAACTGGGCCTCGCGCCGCTCACAGATCACCTGTTTGGGTCAGAGTTTCAGCGGTAGGTTCCAGTCAGTTTGCCCAAAGATGAAGTCACTGAAGGAGCTGACTCAAGACAATCTTCAAGGATTTTAATGAATTTCAATGTGCTGTATTTACCGACCATGCCCACGTTGGTTGCTATTGCGCAAAAGTTTCATAGTCTTGCACTGAATGTAAATGGCGTTGATATCTCAACAATATGAGTGGAAACAATGTCAGTATTTGGTTTGGTATTTTCACATTGAAGGTTACAGACATAGGGCTTTATATGATTAAAGTCGAACATCATTGGAACTTGTTGGGTTTTTATCAAAAATTTCATGGAGTCATCAGCAAGAAAAACTTTTTCTGGATCATACTGGCAGGATACTATTCCTCTGAAAGACTGTACACAGTTACAGAGAACACACTCAACACAGAAAACGGCGTTACAGAAAGTGAAACAGTTACTCCCAAGGAGCAAACTCTAAAATAACATTTGGTCCGTTATCACTGTTAGAGTTACATGTTCACACAAAGTTCAGATAACACAAGACCTCAAAAGTCCCACCTCTATCGCCAACTACTTTGGTTGCTCCGCCCCTTCTGGTGGATCAACCTTGTTTGGTTTTCCCAACCACGGCAGACTGGGTCAATACAAACCTCCAAACACTGGGCACATATTCAGGCCAGCACACAGAGACTGCACTTAGCACAATTGTGAGTATGTTTAAAATGATGCAAACTCAGGTTTATTTTCGGTGTTTCACTTCCCTTCAGTCTGCATTCTCACTCTTGTGCTCTTCTTCTGTCTTTCGCTCTCTCTGCTGATCTTTGCCCTGTCTGTGTTTGCTCAGACTAGTACAATCACTGTTGCATGATTGCACTCAAAAGCATGTGAGAGCGTGTTAGTATGTGAGTGTGAGTGAGAGAATGTGTTTTCTGATAGGCAGGGCGTCGTGGTGTATGGTTTTAATGTTGATATTCTTTCTCTGGTTTTACACTTTTAATAATATGAGTCTGATACATTCTTTGTTTGTGTGTGCAGCCCTTCTCGTCCTATTAGGAACACCAGTGAGGCCATGTTGCTGTCCTCATCAGCGCCCGAGTCCTCCAAGAGGTACAGACCCCTACGGAAAAATACCAGTTTCGTGTTCATCTTCTTATTAGAAGTTTGAAGTTTTCTGGAGATGAGAAATAATGGGATACATTGGTCTTGATTTGCTTGAGTCAACATAAAAGGTGTTTTCTTAGCTTCCTTGATTCCCTTTTTCCTATTGTAATTTACTATGTCTATATCGTAGCTTTCACCCATTGCCAGTTTCATTTCACCGATTTGATTTAAATAAAATTAAAATTGGGTTTGTTGTGCAGGAATAAGTAACAATATGAGTCAAGGAAAGTAGAATTCAAGTGAACCGGCAACTATTTTAATAGTCAGATAAGTCATTTATCTAATTACATGTTCTAAACAGTTTTAGCTTTTGAATTGTTTTTATTTGCTGCATTTTCGTTTTATGTGATTGTGAGCTGAATGTTGTTTGGTTTTTAACACAAAACAAGACATTTGAAGATGTTATCTTTGACTTTAAATTGAACTTTTTCTATGGAGGCTAAGAGAGCACATCATGCTGCAGCACATATTTGAGTCCCTATTTTCTGCTATTTTGAAGTTATTCATTGAATTTTTCTTTACGTCTTGATAAACAGTGGAGGGCAGAAAACACCACTGCTAATGATAGAAATAAGTCCAAGATTTTTGTTTCTTTGCTGATGAAGTCTGATATGAATACGTTGCATTATATTACCAAATCAAAGAAACAAGATCGTTTTTGCTGTATGCAGAATAGATAGCAAAATAACAGTGATTTACTAAGACAGACAAAAAGCATTTTGAAAACATTTGATAGCATTTTATTGTTGGAAGATAGGTAAAATAGTTTTGTCCATAGTTAACGAGAATATAATTTAATCTGAATATTTAGGTTTATGTCCTGTCCTGTCTGTTTTTCTCTCATCCAGTTTGTCAGCTGCTCAGCGTATGAACGAAGAACACTCTCTGATCGCTGCGTATGTGAATCGTCTCCAGAGCAGTCCGAGGTGAGCGAGGTGACACAGCAGGGGGTTACAGAAGGGAACAAGAGGCCGTCTTGCAATTGCATCACACCAGCCATGACACATGTTTACATGTTTAATGCTCTGACCATCACTTCTTAGAAGTCATTACTACATTATTGCATTAAGAACTCACTATGTATGGGTCAGACTGCATTCCTCTTCAAACTCAACCTTTATTTCTATCGAGACTACAAACCTGTAAAGTTTTGTGACTGTATCTTGCAGGCTTGTGATGCAATTTTGTTGACAAAACCTGTCCACAAACTCACACTCAGACATATTAACACTTCATGAAGTACTCAAACTGCTTCTGTGTGGGTGTCCACATTAGGACCACATTTTGCCATGATGACACACAAAAACAGACTCAAGTTGAAAGCACTAACAGCTAATGCTGTCAACACTGGTAATCAAGGAGGTTGAAGAGAGAAGAACAATGTGCAGGAGCACAGTTAGGCTGAATCTTAATCAGACTTAATCCACATTTGATCTTGTTTGATCATTATGAAGAGCAAAGATCAAGCAAAAGCAAACAATCAATATTTAAATAATGTTTATACATAAACTGAACTCATATTTTGCTGTCTAGTGTGAACCAATGATTGAAAACCACTGTCCACGATCAGCCTCTGGGTCATGTGCTTCAGAGAAACTTCCCAACTAGTCTGTCAACGTCACTGATGTGTCCAGCATCCTTTTAGCTTCATTAAGTTACTGAATAGACAGTTTCACAATACCATCCAATAACTTCCTTTTCGCCTGAAAGCAGTCCAGTCTTGCAGTGGGTTATACAGGGTTGGCATGTTTCCCTAATGCTGACCACATAGTGGCGACAACATATAAGCTCCCATTTCTCACATTCTGACATATTCATACTGTAAATGAATCTTTGACAACTTAAGAAAAAATAACTGACCATGAGTAACTGTTGCTTTCAGTCAGATGTACTTCAATGTCTGTCCTCTGTGTGTTACAGTAGTGTTAACAGTCCCAGCAGGCAAGATGAGGAGCACAAACTGATCGCCCGCTACACGTCCAGACTAGCAGAGACTGACGGCACAGGAGTGAGTCAATAACACCTTGTTTTCTCACAAACTGCAAATACATAAATGCATACATATACACAGAGCTCTGACACACAGTTGTAGGCGGATTCTCTCTGATCTTAAAGCTCTAAACTAAAGTCTTATATTTTTAGATGACAATTTATCAACTCACAGTCTGTGCAAATCCACCAAGCTCCACTAAATTTGTGTGTTTTTCAGGTGATACCAAACCGGAGCATCAACTTTGATGTTAACAAACAAAAGAGGGAGCTCATCGCTCAGCTGGAGTGCAAAAACAGGTAGAAATGTGTGAATAGTGGATGACATTTTCATTTTAATTCATCCCCTTTTAGTTTGACTGCTGCTCTTTTCAAGTCTGTAACAATGTAGTTGTGTTTCGGAATGTATATAGATGTGCAGACTGAGGTGCTACTGCAGTAGGACTTTGGTTGTCCCTGCACTGGTTGTTGTACTGGTGCCCATGCCCAGTTTTCCCTCATGTTTATAGAATACTTGAAATCATGCAGCGTGTCAGTGTTTACGAAATTATATTGTTTGATAATTAAGGCAAAAAATTACGATGTGCACTAACAATGGATGTAATGTTTGTTGTGCACAAAACATTAACTTTTGCCTTTTTTGTGGTATGAAACACTGTAAACATGTTAGTTCCTTTGGCTAAAAGAAAGGTACATTCCTTTGCAGTAAAAGTGCCCTGTGTGTATATTTGCATATGTCAAATGTTTGAGTTTGTGTTTTGTAAATCCAACATGTTCTTTCAGAAGTCTGCAGAAGCATGTGCTTGTTGTTGTCTTTTCGCTGTCTGATCAGTCATGTAACGCTCCCCAAGCCTCAGCTGACGAGTATGTTTTTCATTTCCCAGAGAGATCTTGGCAGAGATCAAGCGTCTCCGTGCAGAGCATGACGCAGCGTGCCAGTCCAGCCCCGAGAAGGGCAGCACCAACCCAACCCTGCTGGCCGAGCTTCGCCTGCTCAGGTAAACAAACACTCCACCATAGACCAGAAAATACCAGAAGCTCTGCAATGTGGTCTCCTACTGCACGGACTCATACAACAATGATTGTTTTCTTTGTTTTCAACCTCGTGTCTCATACCCACTGAAATTATGCCAAAACCAACTTTTCAAAACCCATCAAAGGTTGTCAGGGCCTTACCCCGCATTTCCTGCATTGTGTGCCACAGTGTCAGATTTGGCGGGAAATCTGCCGTGTTGCTTTGCAGCACAGAGGGAGAGTGCGTTTTGGCAGATGGTGGTGACAGATGGTGGATTAAGTGAAAGCCAATATAAATCCAACGTGTTTATGCTTTTTTGGTAAACACAAAAACTCTAAAGCAAGAGGAGGGAGACTTGATATAAATAATCTGAGAAGGAGAGAGTTGCAGTGATGACTGTGTAAGAATTCTGGTGGTTTAAAGTGCGACAGAGCAACTTTAACTCTACTGTGTGATCATAATATCCTTTAAACCTGCTGCGGTAAACCGTGGCTTTCGGACATACAGCGATGACATTACTTGCCGACCGCACCCACTGTTGTTTTGTTGGTGTTTTTAATCAATAATTATAGTAACCAAAAGTCAGATGATGGTCACTAATTACAAACTGAAAGTGTCTTCTCTGTACAGCAACAGATTCAGATTTCATTTATCACGAAACAAGAGTTAATCAACAAGACAATGGAGGAGGATTTCTAGTCAAAGAAAAAAGCAAAAGTGCTTATTTGGCAGTATTTCAGATTTAAAATAGGGAATGTGACAATGTTTCTGAGGCAAAAGGAGCTGGTTACTTCACTGAGGCCCTGTCCACACCAGACCAGGTTATTTTGCAACTGAGGTTTTGTTAAATAAAATTCCGCGTCCACACGAGTGGTGTCATAAAAATAACCGAGAATAACTCCGTACACACGCAACCGTAAAATCCGCCACCAAGTGATGCAATATACGTGTAATACATATGCCACAGCAATAGGTGGGGATGTAAGGTAAAACGGGAAGGCTGTTTTAACCAATCAAAATAGTTTAAAACCGGAAAGGGGAAGCGTGGCAAATACCAAAACACAAACAAAAATGGCGACTCGCAAGGGTGCATCGTTTGTTTCCTAGCAAGAGGAGCAGTCTCCTTCGTTGCTCATCCAGGCACCGCCGTTGTTGCATCAGGTTGAGCAGCTGGACATGACAGCCAAACACAGCTGACAGCAAGCTAATAAACAACAACTTTGTCACATCCATAATAGCCAAGGTATCAAGCGAAGCTAGTTAACCTCTAACCACCTTCTAACTGTCGTTACTCTGTGTTTACATTGCTGCGCGTGCACGCGCTCAGCTCTGTCGTAAGCAACGGAAATATTCGCGGTTGTCATATCCACACACAACCACTGAAACCTGAATTGGCCGAAAACCTCACCCTGGACTCCGGTTTCAGACGACCACGGTTTCAGTGTTCCAAAAGCACGGTTGCATGTGGACAGAACAGTAAAACCGGGAACATAACTTCACTTATGCAGTCTGTTAAATGTCTTCTAGACTTATATCACGATATTGTCCAGCCCAAATATCATTCAATAATATCTTATATCGCCCAAAGCCTAATGCCCTCATTAAACAGCTCACTGTGCCTGATTCTTCTTGTTGCATTACATGAATAGTGTATAAAGCTGCTCCTTGTACAATTCTTCATACTGATCTGCTGTCAGCGAATGCTGAAAACGGCCATTGTCTTGTTTTGTAGATGCATTTTTGATCAACGATAGCAGTAAGTGCTAAACTCACTTACAAACATCTTGTATGTCCTGTGACTACTTCAGAAGTCAACTCATGTTTCAGATGTTAAATGCTTTTAATCTGAAACTGCAGCAGTAGGAAACGTTCAGTTTGCATTAGCAGTAAACTAACACAGCGCTCTTCAAATATTGAGTGTCTTTTCTTGTAAAATGTCCAGTGTAATCTTTAACAGTGGTGTTGTCACAAGCTTATAAACTGGAGGTACAATTTCCTCTGATGCTATTCCTCCTTTAAACTGAGCAGTATGCATTGCTGTCAGTGTCTTTTTAGATGGGGCAACTAGGTGGTGCCAGATTCAAAAGTTTTCAAATTCTGCACTTGGTGCCTTTAAGTCATGCAACTCACAAAATGCACCGGTTAGATCTTTGTAAATGGTGTTCACTGGACTTTTTAACTACACTGTGATGAATGACTTTTCTATGATCTGATTAAATTACATGCACATGTAGTAAAAACTAACACAACCTTATTGACACACATTACACAACTCCCTGTAAATACAGTGTTTATGGTGACTACCCTGAAATGACCAACTCTCCCCTCCATCTTCTCATCTTAACAGCTGATACTGTAACTACTCATCTCATGAGTAATTTACCGCCATAACCCATAAAATTGCTATCTGGAGTTGTCCAATGATGTTACCTCTTGCAGCTCATTGCAGTCATTCCTTTATAATTATTTGCTTCCATACCACAAAAGTATTATGACGTTTGTTCTCTCAGCAGTGCCTGTGTACATGTGCAGGACAGTCTCTAAGGAGTACAGATTCATGATGAGACAGCATTATTTGAGAGAACCTCTGGGAAATATGTTAAATGATACAGATAAAATGGTCCCACTGTTGGAGCTTTACTTTCGAATCATAATTACTTTAATCTGGAGTTACTGTGTGACTCAGACTCATTTTACTTGTTTATTTACTCATTTATCCTACCATGTATTGGGGAGCCAAGAAGGAAAGAGAAGAGCTGCTTTAATGTCCCATCCAGACCACATACTGTTTGGGAACAAAGATTGTAAACACCTCTGTATGTTTTTTACTCTGTTAGTTACATATGTTGGCTCTTAAATCTTGTAAGTAGTAAAGATTTATCATTTGACAGTTCAGTTCTATTTCAGTTTGAATGCCTTGGTGGTCTCCATGATGAACATCCCTACTGCTTCTGCCATCAGCATAAACCTGTCTTGATTGTGCTTTCACATTTTTTTAAAGTTTGGTTTCATAGTTTTGTGGTCCGTCTGAGATGTTCATGACGCTCTCATGTTCCACGTCAGCGAGCTCTGCGTCTCCTCTCCGAGCCCTGAAACCAAAGAATCACCCAGGAAAATGTCAAGGATTTCTGACCTTGTGCTCCTCTGCCTCTGATCTCCAACCATCCATGTTTCCATATAATCACACAGTGCAATTAACTTTTTTCTCTGGCTCTCACTTGACATCTGCTGTTGGAACAGGGATGTCCTGGGAGTTTTTGAGGATGATGATCTGAGTACCATCAATCTCTTATTATGTTAGATGACTTTCTGCCTAAGTGTAAGAGTGAAACAGGAGTTTTGGGAGGGTCTAGATTATTTTGTGTCTATTCATAAATCTCATCAAACATACTGGGGTGTGTTAGCATTCACAGTAAATGCAGTATATACCAATTATTTTGACAGCGATACAATATTTGCTGACATCACGTTTCAGTTTGCCACAATGCAATTTTGATTCAATACAGTTTATCATCTGCCCATTTAACACAGTCACTTACAAAAGAAGCTGTTGCCCCTTTTTCGATTATTGGCTGGAAAAGAATAGAATAACTTTTTTGTCCAGCCGGCGCAGGAAAATAATCTCTTGTCTCACCCTGGAAAATGTACACACAAACATATTCACAGGATTTAAAACAAAAACAGCATTACATCAACAAAACAAAGATCTCTCAACTTTACATCTGTCAGTGCCTTCATAATCATAGTGTTCTGCTTAGCAGACTTTTCTTCTGCTCATGGCTTTACAAATTACATGTGGACTTTTTCTTACTTAGTGGTGGTTTAAAGGGGACATATTTTGCTTTTAAATTTTTTTCCTTACCTTCAGTGTATTAAATAGGTCCTTGGGCATTTAAAAGATCTTGAGGGTTAAAAAGCACAAAACCAGGCCAATGGACGCTACTTTCTCCCACAGAAGACACTGCTCCTGAAGCACCTCGTTGGTCTTCCCGCCTGAGACTTCTTGACTACATCATCAGTGTTGGTCACGTAACTTTTAAATAGTAATTAGTTATAGTTACTAGTTACTTCTCCCAAAAAGTAACTGAGTTAGTAACGGAATTACTCCAATGTAAAAGTAATTAGTTACCAGGAAAAGTAACTCTTGCATTACTTTATTTTCTTCCCCTTTTGAGCTCGGCATTGATTTTAATGTACTCTGCATCTATGTATTTAGAAAATGTCTTTCTGCATGGCGGACCGGCACCTGCTCTCCCAGGTATTTAGCCAATGAAGGAGTCTGGGTCAGCTTTTGATAACGGGAGCATGTTCTCAACAACATACCTGCCTATCATTGCATTCAGTTCAGTCTGTGTCACAAGTTTTAGTGAAGCTGGAGCAGAAACATCCAGCTTTAGCTGCTCGGACAGCTCCGTGTCCTTCTGTGTTAGCGGAGCTCACTTTAGCCACACCTGCTATCATCATCAACAGTGTCAACAACGGTGTTTTTGGCCACTAGTGTTGTAGAAGCGCATGCAGTTGAGAGATGCTTCATTAGATTAGAGTTGCTTAAAACGGACGTGGACAAAGGAGGTTAAAGTAGTGTCTGTACTTCCACTTTGAAAACGTAACCATCCCTCTGGACTCGCCATTTCTGCAGCTCACCTCTGCTAGTTTGTGTGTGCAAGGCTGTGTGGTTTGTGTGTAAACCGAACACAGCCTCTGATTGGCTTACGAACTCTCACTCTACCTTAGAGAGCCAATCAGCACCTCTGCGGTTGTCCCGCCCCTCCCTCCTGCCTCACCGGAGAAAAATAAAGCAGCCCTGCTGCTCCGGTGGCTGAGAGCCAAGTTGGATGACAACAGCTTCAATGACAAACTTCAATTTGTAACGCGCCACATTTTATAGTCAGTAACGGTAACGGCGTTGTAACGATGGGAAAAGTAATTCAATAGATTACTCCGTTACTGAAAAAATAACGCCGTTAGTAACGCCGTTATACTTAAATGCTGTTACTCCCAACACTGTACATCACCAGGTCACATATTCCCATGATTTATACCCACATTCACATTTTAAGTGTCCACTAACTTGAAACGGAAAACATGTGAGCTGTGTTGTATGAGGCATGCCTGAGCTGACCAATCAGAGCAGACTGGGTATTCAGGAGGAGACAGCTAAAACAGCGGTTCATACAGAGGGTGAAAACTCTGCTGCAGCACTGGACAGTATGAGAAAACTTGTGTTATGTGTTTTTCTTAGTATTAAAGAATATAAACTTATTCTAGTAGTAACCCTGAATAAAATTATGAACCTAAAAACGAGCAGAATATGTCTCCTTTAAGTCACCTCATCTGCCAACAGAACATAAAGCATGCACTTTTTTTAAGCCTAACATTGATGAAACAGAGCAGTTAATATTGTCATAGTGAGAGCAACAAGTAAGCAGACTGCTGAGTGAGATGTTCTGTTTGTCTGACTGCCCGTCTTTTCTCCAATATCCCAAATATATCAACAGTGCAGATTTATTTCCGACAGGGGAGTAAATAGCCTCATCATCTTTTCTTGGCTGCTTGCCATTACCTGCCTTGTGCTAGCACTGTGTGCTTCGACAGCAAAGGTGACACAGTGCCAAAGGCATATCTCAAAGATGATGTTGTGGATTGATGTTTTCATGTTTCATTGATTTTATTGGATTGTAGATCATGCGTTGATTTATTGATCCATATCAATGGATCAGTCCACCCCAGTTACATGGTGAAGTCAAAATAAATGTGTACTAAATCAACTCTGGAGATAAATGACATAACAAGTGTGACATTTTCCAGCTTGCTGTGCTGATGGCTGTCTATATTCCCATACCCGTGTAGTCTCAAATCTTTTTAGTTTAAAAGTGTCTTTTGCCTACTGTGAGTCCTTGAGTTCCTTTATTGCTGCCTCCTGACACTCTGTTATATGACAGTAATGGAGGGGGTAATGGAGGGTGTGTGTGTGTGTGTGTGTGTGTGTGTGTGTGTGCGTGTGTATGTATGTGTGTGTGTGTGTGTGTGTGTGCGTGTGTGTGCACTGCAGACAAAGGAAAGATGAGCTGGAGCAGAGGATGTCATCTCTGCAAGAGAGCAGGAGGGAGCTGATGGTACAGCTGGAGGGACTGATGAAGCTGCTCAAGGTGACACACACACACAGACTGCTCGTTGTTTTCAGCGTGGTCACACATGAGGGCAAAGTTTCCCTTTTTTTCTTCACACCTCCTTGTGTCTGTCCTCGCAGTAACAAGCCTCACTTTTCCCACTGCTTCTTCCTCCTTAATAATTGCACCTTTTCTAGCTCTGACTGTCTCTGACCTCTTCTTTTCAATCCTTTTTTTTTCCTCTTGTGTTTCTGACCACCCATGTAGGATGAGGAACAGCGACAGGCAGTAAGTTAACCCCCCCCCTTATGTTGGACTCACAGTGGTGTAAATGTGAGAGTCAGCCCTAACATCATTCAGAAACTTTAAATGTCAAAATTAGTCAGCTTTACAAGCGACTGCTTCATTTTTCCAATTGGGGGCTAAATCATGGCCCGGCTTTTCCCAGCAGTAACCACAACGTTTACTACTTAGTGGCGATGATGTCAGCTGCAACAAAAATCACAAGTTCAGTGTTTCTGTACATCTTGAATAATGACAATGATGTAACAGCTCTAATAAATCCATCTCTCAGGCGCAGGCGGCTGGCTCTTCTCACGCCTCTCCTTCTCGACCGAGCCCGTCAACCGTCCGCTCTGTAGGTGCTGTGTCTCCTCAGGCTTACATGTACCCTCCTCAAGATTCACTCGCGGGGGTGGGTGGCGACGTACAGGAAGCATTCGCCCAAGGTAAGAGTGGAACTTAAAGAAGGGCCAAAAACAAGCAACAGATAGATCTGATGGGTTTGGTTTAGTTATAGCTCTGAGGTAAAGGTATAACTTTGAGTAATTCATTTTTACTGACAGTCTCCTCATTTGTCCTTTTTACACTTTTTTGAGACACACGAGAGAGGTGTTTTCTTGAAGGATTTAGCCAATGAGGTTTTAGTGTTGCTCCACCTAACTATTTCACCATTAAAGGGGAATTATGTTATTTTTTAAACCTGGATGTTCATCATAAAACATGTGAGTTGGAAAAACTGCTTTTCTAAAAGTGAATTTAAATAAAGTTCTACAATTCAGGTTTCCAGATAAAAAGTCTGAATTTTATCTGTACTTATAAAAAAAGATATCTTTAGATATTTTACTGCTCATCTGAAAAAATGTTTTTGTGTGTTAATTTGAGCTTTTCCCACATGTTTTATTGAATCTCTACCCAGCTAAAGTGCCCAGTCAGTGTTTCAGGTCATTCTCACCTTATTAACAGTTCATGGTGCACTGTAAAACCTTCATCCTGTAATACAAACCACTTGACAGGAATGAATAATTCAACAAGTAGCCCACTTGTGAAGGAAATGCTGTGTGAAAGTCAAATGTTATGTTTAACAAGAATATCAAGAGATTGGTCTGGAACCTTTAGTCAGATCAAGATAGATTTCATTCACACAGATCAAAGTCTCAAATCGCAAATTTGCCTCAGAGGGCTTGAAAGATGGGAATTAAGTGATTCTCCAAGATGTACAGCGTGTAATTAATGAATCTCATGATGCTTTAGATATACTCTTGAATAAATGTGTTACGTGTAAGAAGGGGGAAAGGAGGTGAGCTGGTTTTAAAAGTGATGAGTTATATGTCATTACTTAAATTTACATAATATCAGCAGGACATTGGGTTGCTTTATGATTTTGTTGTAATTGACAGTGCAACAGTTAAAAACGTGACACGAATGTTCGATTTGTGTAAATGTAATCTTTATTCTCTGATGTGCAACATTACACGATCGTTGTTTTATTTTTATCGCATCTCTTCTTCTCAGGCCCGAGAAGGAACCTGAGGAATGACCTTCTGGTAGCAGCCGACTCCATCACCAACACCGTGTCCTCACTGGTCAAAGAGCTCCACTCTGGTAAACATCCTGCATTTGCTCTTTTGACATCTGTGTAGCTTCCAGTTGATCTATTTTTCACAAATTAAGGCAAAAGATTAGGTTGTATCTGTCTGTCCAAGACGTGTTCATATGTTTTCATCTCTTTTCAGATGATGTTCGGGAGGAGGAGGAGAGATTGCTGAATGGGAAGGACAGAGGTAAATTAATCTCCTCCCAAATCATTATCCTCTTTCAGTTTACTGACACATCTTCACACTAACCTGATCATGATAATGCTTAATCTTTGCACTGTGACTAACATGGGTTGCTTGAGATGGATTTCACTATTGCTTAATTAACACATCTACAGTGAGAAGCTAGTTATTTGTGCCTTATGGGTTTACTTTTTATGCAAAACCAATACCACACAGCAAAATGACATAGTAAATATATTAAATAACCTATCAATAAAAACTCCACCACTGGTGATTTTTTTCATGACTGAAATCAACTTTAAATCTGTTTTGTTTTTTCACTTAGTAAGACCGTCCACACATCAGCTGAGTTGATCATGTCTCTCAGCTCTCTAGGGAATGAACTTCATTTTTATTTCAATCATAAACCCAGGCGCCCTGGTAGTTCACCTGGTGGAACATGTCCCATGTATCTGGTATCAAGGCTGAGTCCTTACTGCAGCAGCTTGGGTTTGATTCCTGCTGAGCCCATTGTTGCATGCCCTCCCCTTTCTCCCTCCTGCCTTTCCTGTCTCTCTTTAGCAGTTACTGTCAAAAAATTAAGGCAGAAATACCCCCAATAAACCCATAATTGATCATGAATAATGAACTGTTACAAGACAGTTGTGGAGGACTTTATTATATCTAGCAAATGTCTCAAATACAGCCAACAGCATCACCAGCACAATGTACTTGAATTATCCGAAGTAAAATAACTAATTTAACAGATGGCCCTTTTCAGAGTGTTAGAATACAGTGCCCCAAAGGCTCTGAAAGATAATGTTATGTTTGCACATGTCTAAAAATAGACATTTCTCGGAACTTCAGGAAAGCTACAGTTGGTTAAATTGGAGGAGTTAGAACTTTATCATTCTCATTGGTGACTTCAGGTAAATTCCAGCAGGGCTTTGAACAAACTCTATTCTTAACAGCTACATAACTGAAAACATCTGTGTGCAGCTTCTTTAATCTACAATAATGAATCCTATTTTATAAGCTGATCATTATGTAAAATCAAAGTGAGTATAGTTGGCAGATAAATGTAGTGCAGTGAAAAGTTTAATGTTTCCCTCTGAAATGTAGTTAAGAGCCATAACTCTGAAATAAAGTACAAGTAAATACAAATTGTACGGTGGTGCAGCACTTAAATAAATGCACATTTCAAGCTGTATTAAAGAGTGGAATTCTGCTGGTGGGGTCAACAACTGAAGAGAGATACTGGTGTGTTTGCAGATTTTACATCTAACAGAAAATATTAAAGGGAAATTATCTTAAGTAAATAGTAATAGTAATAAAGGACTGTGGCTGCAGAGAACAATCGTTCATAGGCGAAAAAACATCAGTTAGCTCTCTTTGAATAAGATGTCTTAATATCCTGTACTATATGATCCCTTGTATAGTTTCTTCAGTTATTTGGAGATAATTTAACGGAGTCTTAATTTTTCTTTTCCACACATACGTGTCACTCTGAATGATATCATGAGCTACTTGCTGTATCTACAAATGCAAATGTTCTTGCAGCTTTTTTTGCATGTGGTTCTGTATGTGTGCTGTGTGACCACGTGCACACAGTCTTTACGACTCCACTTATTCTCCAGGTGCTCTTGTCTGTACTGCAGCAAGCTTCATTAACATGCCATCTCATTACCCGTGCTTTATGGAGCCCCTCCTCTTTACAAGAGGACCGCCTGCAGAGACCAAGTGGTGAAACTACTTCCTGGTCTGCTCTCCAGGCTCAGACTAAACCCTTATTAGAATACTAACCTGCAGTACTAAGCCAGCGACCCCTGAACAGCCAGACAGACAGGAGGCCAGGGTTCAGCCCCGTGTTCAGCACAGTTAAGTCTTAACCCCTTAAAAAACTGCGTTAGACTGTTCAAATTAGAGGTTTTTTTCTGTGGATTTGTTTAGCACCTGCCGAGAACAGTCGTGTTTTATGATTCTATGCAAAGCACTGGTCTGGTTTTTATGACAATTTCTGGCAGAAGCCTGGAGCACTTGTTTTAGCTTTAGACTGCACTATCCTCTGCGAATTGCTAACAAACCTCGTTTCTCTCTTTAGCAGGTTAAAATGATCGCAGGACAAACAAAAACAGTAAGTAAGTCCTTTTTTAATTACATGATAATAAAAACAAAAATAACAAAATTTAGTTTTTCAGTGCATTAAGACTGATTTTTTGCACACTCTAGCTCTAAACTAGGATGTGTCAAAGTGCATGAAAATCTAAAGATGCAACTTTCTTTTATGATTTAATCATACAATTAAAAATAAAATCAAAAATTATTTATCGCTAAGTGGGCTGTAAAAGTGTTTCTGCTCTACAGCAAAAAGGCTGCATTCATGTTTTATGGGAAAAACGATTTGATGACTCAAAGCAGCACCTTGTTTATGTTTGGACTTGTTTGCACAGGCCTCCAAACAGTCCGGTTTTGATTCCTCCTGATCAGCACTTTGTGATCTTTTATTTCAATTCATGCACAAACTAAGCATTGCACTGTCAACCAGGGACAGAAAATCTGAGAAGTATTTTCATGGTTTCTGTTTTTGTTGTTTTTATTTAAAATAAAAGCATACATGTCTTTATTAGAAGACACATTTTCTTGTCATGCTGGTCAAAAAAACGTATTGTGTCACTAGAAACTGTATTTCAAAGAATATTTATCAAATTTGAACTGATGACGTTTTCTCGTGGTACTTTTTGTAGGATTTGTTAAATATTTTGAATCTCTTTACTCCCAGGAGTTAGATGAATAGATTGATGCCATTTTCATGCCTGTACTGTAAATTTGAAACCACAGTTTATTAGCTTATCTGAGCCTTAAGATTTAGCCTAAGCCTTGTTTCCACATACAGTAGCTTTGTGTACATATGCAAGTCAACCCTAAAGTCTATTCAGTGATTCACATTTGAGGCATTTATCCGTAGTTACGGACAAAAAACAAAACTATTTGAAAATGAGACCCTCATTTGTTTAATTTGTGCAGAAACCAAAGCATAAACACAACATAATGTGGTTTTATTGGATGTTATGTGCCAGGCTTTCTTTGCCAGGAGCAGCAACATCTTTTAGTCTTGTTGTCAACATGATTAGTATATGAATAAACAAAAAAGATACACTCAGTTCATGAACGTGGTTTTGAGGTGTGGATAGGTCTATTTTTTTTTACCTCTAGACGGAGCCAAGCTAGCACTTTTTATATGTTTCCTGTCTTCATGCGAAGTGAAGCCAACTGGCTACCGACTCTAGCTTTATATGTAACCTACGAACACAAGAGTGTTATCAATCTTCTCACCTAACTCTTGACAAGAAAAATTAGGTAGCTATATCTCCTAATGTCAAACTATTCCTTTAATTCCTTTAATGATAGAGTACAAAAGAAGCTGAACTTCTGATTGGTTGTCTGACTGTCGTGTCGCTCTCTCCTCAGACAGAGTGATGAATCGTCACGGCCAAAGAAGACTGACCTCGCTGGGATTAAAATATATCTTCTTATATTCATCGTTAGCCAGTGGGGATTAGACCTCCACCGCCAACCAATCAAGATGCTGGACACCAAATGGCCGCTGGGTCCCTACTGATGTATAGCTGTGATTCTGTGTGTGTGTCTTGTCACTGTGGTTTTACTTTTGTTTTCATTTGATCATGTGTAGCTAAATGAGGAATCTGAAACCTACTGATTTGTACTGTAGCCTGCATGTGTTTGTGTGTGCGCGCTCTGCATTTTTGAGGTGCAGGAGGGTCGAGTAAGTGCGATGGAGACAGAAAGATGCCTGTGGGAGATTTGTGAGGGATAAAAGTGCAGGAAAGTTTCGGGATGGAGATATAGGATGTAAGAAAAGAAAGTGAAAAAGACGAAGAGAAGTGAGTTGTAACGTTTCAAGTTTCGGCACTGTGTGCTTAGTATTTATTGCTTTTGATTTGATTTTTGACATTTATTCATTCAGTTTGAGTGTTTATGTGTGTGTGAGTGTGGTCAGGCCCTGCTGAGACGATAAGCTTTAATGGGACGTTTCCTGCTGGATCGAGCCCAGCCCCTTCTGGCTGTGGTGGCGATAGGAGGTGGAAAGTTGAGGTCCCGGTCCTGGTCCAGGTGTCTGAAACCTGGATGAAATTAGTGCCATTGGTGCTCGTATGATAGCAGCTCAAGTTGTCCAGGCCTCTTTGTATCTCGGTACTGCAGTGGGACTCCAGTCAAAGAGGAGATATCTGATTACTGTGTGTGTTTGTGTGTCTGTGCGTGTAAGAGAGAGAGAGAAAGAGAGAGAATATAAGACCATTTGCTTCAACAAGATCGCAATAGAGTAGAAAAGTGTGTGAGAACTGGGCTCTGTTTATTATTATTATTATTATTATTATTATTATTAATATTTCTTTTATTTGAACAGGAACAGTGCACAATAAAACATTAACCCTGTATATAACAAGGAGAGATGCATTGCACGGGGTTTTAGCAAATTGCTTTTTTCCACCCGTAGTCCCTGGGCAGGGACTACTGAATTACTAATCCAAACAAATATAAAAACTTTTTTTAAAATCAGTTTGCCCACACTACAAATATGACTGTTATAGAAATAAGGAGAAGAAACATTCTGACTCACAGAATTATTAAAAAAATACTGTGAAATTATTTTCTCTGAATAATCATTTATTGCATTTAGATGAGCCTTCAATGGAACGTTCCATAGATTAATTGATCAGTCAATAAATTGGAAGTTATTAAATGAATCACCAACTATTTTCATAATTGATACATCGGTATTTTCATCGGAAATCTGAATATTTTCTGGTTTCTTTACTCCTCTATGACAGTAAACTGAACATCTTTGGGTTGTGGACATCTTGAGCTTTGGGAAACACTGATACCTTACAGCATTTTCTGTAAACCAAACAATCAATAGATTAATCAAGAAAATAATCAACAGATTAATCGACAGTGAAAATAACCAATAAGTTACAACTGACTTTAATGCTAATACAATTTCTTCTGAAAATGGTAAAATAAGAGAAACATCTGTATTAACAAATCAACATTCATTTACATTTTATTAATGTATTTATGTGTCTTTTGTCCAAAACGACATACTATTTAGGGTTTAGTCCAAACCACACTTGCTCAAAGAGAGTGCAGCCCATTTAAAAAAAAAATCACAGCTCAGGTTTGGGAACTTAGATAGTCTTGGCTTTATTTGGACACGTTTTAAAACATCTGTCTCCCACGTTTTATTTCCTGCACACATATTTAACATAGGTGGATGGTGGCGGTCGTATCATACAAACTCAGCATTAAAAAAAAAATCTATGGTAACACACAAACCCATAAGGAACACTTTTTGGTGGAACTTCTTTTTTCTTGAAGAAATACTGTAGTCTTATATATCTTATATAATCTAATATTTTGTCTTTGGGTGAACTGATCCTTTAATGAACCCACAATTAACCTCAGTGTTTCTCAACATAGAAACACTACAACTCCTGAATATAATTATACAGACTCTGAAAAATCCTGCTTGTTCCTGCTAGTCTTGCATGCAGAACAAGAAGCTCCAAGTGGGCGTTACCTAAAATGATCTATGCAAAAGAACAGAATCAGACTTTTTTTTTTATATGAGCACTGTCTCCCCACAATAACTCCTCACACTTTTCTACTCTCTTAAGTCTTTCAAAAAAAAATGCAAAAGACCTAATGTTCTCTGTAGATGTCAAATTGCACACAGCTCTCCAAAAACCTTCAGACTTATATATTTATGCAAATCAATCAACATGACCCAAAGTGACTTAGTGAGCTTGCATCAGGTCAGGTTGTTTTATTTTCATGTAACAGATGTGAGATAATCGATCAAAAAGATGTTTTAAGCATTACAGCGCACGTCTGATCACAGGAAGCTGTAATGATCTGTTTTGTACAGTTCAGGATCTGTTGGACAGCTTTTTTTATCGCACAGATCCACCAGCCATCCAAATAGTTTGACTGACTGCTTGTGACTGAGATTATCATATTTTCAGATCGTTGAATGATTAATGGACGGTATGAGTGATTTAATAAATGAATGAGCTCATGTTCAGTGTATATGTCTGAAAGAGAGAGTGAGAGAAAGTGACAGGACAGACGTGTCCTGACATGAAACTGTAAACACCTTCAGCTCTGAGGCTGCTGGAGCTGACAGTGTGTGTGAAAAGTGTTGATCTGTGTTTCATCTGCAATAAATGATATTTAACGTCAAACCCTGAGTTTAGTCTCTCTCTGTGACTGTTGTTCTTCATCCCCAGGACACACAAGGCTGTGAAGAAACATAAAACAAGTATATGTCACGTATAATTCAATAACTTCTCCATGACTTTCCACTAGTATGTCATAGCTTTCCTATGACCTCAACATTTTAGTCCCTCCTGGTATGTTCATGTCTCTGTTCCTTAAAAGCTTTGCTTTGCACTTCAGTTTGGCAAAACAATATTTAATGTAGTAAACCGGTGAAACAAGTTGGAAACTACAGTGACCCATTTGTAAAGTTGTCTGGAATAATCTTTTCCAAATCCCATGATATTGCAGCAACTCCCAAACTACTGTGAGCGAAGAAAATAAACTAGAGGCAAGAGAATTAAAAAAAGATAAGAGCATGGCTGAAAGGAGATTGTTTGAACGATTTACATTAAAGGTTTGGGGTCAATATGGAAAAAGTTGCACCACATGTCACCTATTTTTGAACCATAAAATGTACCAGGCAACCAAATAATGTTCAGTAGTTTGAGAAAAGCTAGGACACAAAAAGCAATTGGTTGAAGTATTCTTCTTTTAGTCGCAACACTACAATGTAAAAGATCGGTATTACAAGTAGAACTCCTTCATGGACAATGTTACTTAAAGATGCACTGCTATGGGAAGACATTTTAATCAGAAGAAGATATTTTTATGCCTAAACAAACTAAATACACAAACTTGGACTGAATAAACAAACTGACCTTAAAGGACAACACAGTTTCATACTGTTTTACTTTGTTTATATGTGGCAGACCCTGCCACCTTTCTCGCTTCAAACAGTGTTCTGGGGGCTCATTAATATTGTAAATATTAAAATTCGGAGTTTGAATTTCTTCTCCAAAACTACATAAGGCCCATTTAACTAAAAGTATGCAATACTTATGAAAAATGTCCTCAAAGTACTTTGGGAATAATGCCATAGAGTAATGAGCCTGTGTAACACTGATGTACAGTATACAGTATAATGACATTAATAAAGCTAAAGCATTGTGTAAATAACATTTCACTGTTGTCCTAGCAGAGCTAAATAATGAAATAAGTAATAAGTAATGTAGCCATGAAATTAGTAACCATAACTGTCAGGTAAGTGAAAAAGAGTCAAGTAAAATGTAGCGTACGATATTTTGTCTGAAATCTATTGGAGTAATAGTAGAAAGTAGCATTAAATGTAGCTCATTTACCTCAGTTTGCACTTGAGTGCAGTTCCTGAATAATATGAATATTCATTACATCACAGGTAAAATCACATTGTCAGGGGGACTATAAAACGTTTTGTATGAGAAAAGAAATTCTTACTCTAAAATTAAAAGTCAAACTCCATTAAATACGTAAAGCACTGTTGCTTAATTCTATACATTTAGGGGTTTTGCTGCAGACAGGGGACACAAGCATAGAGGAGGTAAAGACAATAAAATTGAAAAGAACTTAAGAAGCTTTCACAGTTGGTTTATGTCTCTGTGAAAGAAGTACTGCATTGAAAATCTGTCTGACCTAATTTTAACAACTTAATATACTATTCAGGTATTTTAATCATCAGTCATGCATCAAATTTAACAACTGAAAATATGTTTGGCAGTAACACTTTAAATAACCACCATTAGTTAGTAGTTCCTTCAGTTATTTCACCGCTAACAACCAATGAAATGCCTTATGAACAACTTGTTAAGCAGTTGTAAAAATGCATAAACAACACAAGTTACGCCTTTATAATGGCAATCCAAATGATAATTATAGATGAACTACATTATGCTTATAAACCATTTACAAAGTGTTATTAACTTGTTGCAATTAACAATAAACAATTCCCCTAACAAATGGTTTATAAAGCATTTCAGTGAAAAAACATTAGTGGAATTAACTACATTTATTTAAGTGTTACCAATACAGTGTTTGCTCCTGAAATGCAGTGGTGTAGATGTTTAATATAGCAGGAAATGGTCAGTAGAAGTACCTCAGAGTTGGATTTAAGTCCAACATTGTCTAACAAAAATTCAAGTATTTTAGGAATGTAGAGGTAGTGCAAGAACTGATCACAGTAATCCGGGGAGAGACACTTTCATCTTACTCCTTCCTCTGAGCGAGTGTTTTTGGTCATAACCCAGTTTCTATAAATAAACACCCCAGCATGGACTCCAAAAATAAACCCAATTTTTCTCCTGCGTGTTTTTAACTTTCTCCCTGATTTAGTGTCCTCATTAGTATGGATGAGCAGTTTGCGCCTTTCCCATGAGCTTCCCCCAGAGGTCATGAATGTGTGTGTGTGTGTGCGTGTATGTGAGTGTGTATGAGTGGAGGGGGTGTAAATTATAGACTGAATAAAGCTCATTGAGGTTGTCTGTTGTTGGTGACCTCACTGACTGCTATAAATAACCCTTTCCACCCAACACCTCCTAAACTCATTCACAACACCCGGCGCAGTTATGACCCTGTTTAGTGTGGATCTAAACACTTTGTTCTCCTCGGGGGTCACACTGAGTCTAACTCTCTTCTGGAGCAGCGCCTGGCAAAAATCAGCTAGTCGTACTGCAATAAAGGTCAATTTGGTCTGAATGGTAGTAGAAGTAACTTTCACTTTTGAATCAAGTTATCTATTTGTGGTTAACAGTAAGTCAAAAGTGAATGATGTCGATCAACTAAATGTTTCAATCATTTATTAGAGGTGCATTATGTAACTTTTTGTCATATAGTTCTAGATGGGTCGTGTGCTTTCTTTGTTCTTAACCTACCATATCTCAAAATACAAGCAGTTGCTCTGATGTCTACAAATACAAATGTAAACAAATGGCACATCACTAAGAACATCTAAAACTCTGTACACACTATACACATGCTATTCCATGTATCAATAGCCCTGTCTCTTTGTTTGTTTATGTGCCTGTTAAAAAAGTTGCATAGTGCACCTTTCAAAAAATTAGTTGGTTCAAATGTATTTGAATATGAGGATCGTCATTTGCTGTGTTTCTCTGTTTATATAATTGTGAATGAGGCTATTTGGGGTTTTGAACTGTTGGTTGGACAAACAAAGCAATTTTAAATCATCAAATCTTCATATTTACAATTTGACGGACTAACTTCCGTATGAGTTAATGGAAATCAGTGATGGAATGAAACTAAGTATATTTACTCATGCACTGCGCTTGAGTACAATTTTCAGTTTCTCCACTTTTTACTCCACTTAACTTCAGATACTTGTTACTTTTCAATGTAAATAGAGTATTTTTTGATTTTTGACGGGCAAAAAAAAAAGGAAAAGCAATTTAAAGACATCAAGTTGGTTGATTTTTACTATTTGATTACATTTTATGAACTTAGAAATTCTGAAAATGTTTTTTAATATGAGGTAATGGAAAATACCACTAATCAGTGATGGAATTTAACAAGTACTGTACCTAAATGTGATAATTACACTACTTTGTAGACTGCATGCTGCATAAGGAGTCAAGTAGATTAAAAAACCCTGATTCTGATAATTACTAGATCACAAATTGTGTGTAATTGACATATAGTATATGATAAATACATGCATGTTAATATATACTGTACTTTATGTTATGTTATGTTATTTAACATTCATGA
Source organism: Sparus aurata (assembly GCF_900880675.1). Taxonomy (NCBI): domain Eukaryota; kingdom Metazoa; phylum Chordata; class Actinopteri; order Spariformes; family Sparidae; genus Sparus; species Sparus aurata. Next base: position 12,164,814 of record NC_044208.1, on the reverse strand, counting down.
TTTTTAGTTAAGCACTAATTTGGGTGACTTTCAATTTTACCAAAGTAATATTGTAATGATGTCTTTACTTTTACTTAAGACTTTTATAGTGTTTTTTTTAAACAGCACTGCCAGTTATGCATCCAATTCATACTGGTACGAATAAAAAGGACAAAAAAAAGTCCCTTCATGCTCCTTCAAAGGCGTCTCACAGCCTGAGAAATAAAGCTGTTCCATAGTCTCCTGGAATGGCAGCTGATACTTCTCTGTATCTGCTGTAATATTCAGTGCAAACCACAAATTACTTTGTAAATAACTAGAATCTGCTTAATTCACTCATGCATGTACTGTTTTTCTTCTTTCCTAGAATAGCGTGTCCACAGCAGTTAGAGAGCAGGTTTCAACTTGTCGCAGCAGGCTTCAGCTTCACCTGTTGAGGGACATGAGGAGAAAGGAGTTAAAGAACAAGAAAGTAACCCGCCAAACCAGAAAATGGGTAAATGTACTGCATTCGCTTGTCAGTTGTGGGTGGAGACAAGTGACCTCGAGAAAACATGACAAAAAAATGAACCTTTGTGCATCAACGGCTGTTGTTTCTAAACTGAAAAATATTAAGTTTTACAGTGTGGTTTCCCAACCTGATGATTAAAAGATAGGAAATAACAAAAAACAATGTGTATCTGCTACACAAATGGAACTCTGGAAATGCCCCTCTCCTTAGGAAAACACCCATTTTTTTGTCGTCACAAAAACAGATGGAAATATCCCCAGGTGTCCGTTGTATCATGGGAACTGGGCGGGTTAAATGCAAAATAATTAATCCAAGTTCTATTGTTTTGTATAAAGATTTTGATATTGGATCCCTCTGCTTGTATTTCTGCACATTTGTGAATAACATACACTTTAAAGTTTTAAGACCTTAGGCGTGGAATTAATCCTCTGTTTCTTATGATTCAGCCAAGAGCAAAACATTAGCTGTCTCCCACTCTACTATGTGCATTCTGAATGTGTTCGTCAGCAATTAGCTTGTGGCAGCTTAATCAGGAACACAATTTATTTCAGGATATGTGCCATCTAAGTGCAAGTTACCAGAAATAATTAAGGCTTAATTTGAGTTCCTCTTACAAGACTATGAAGTAATGCTGTTGTGATTTACTTTAAGTGGTTCATACAGTTCTAACAAATCAATTTGCAATTTGTTCAGTTATGACAAACACCACACAGTGAATCTGAAGCCTTCAGGCCTCCTGAGGGTCTTGAGGCTCGGGGGAAGTCGCTAATTACAGATGTTGATTCTCACGTTTTTTCGCACATCGAGTCGTCATGTAATATACTCAGTTCCAGACTGAGTGAATGCACAGAGAATAAACCTGCCATCCCTCAAAGTAAAACATGAAATACCTCCAATAAATCATTAAATCCCACATTTGTGTCTATCAGTCAGAAGCTCACACACTTTCCTGTCAGGCTCCTGGAAAAGGTGGGAAATGATTTTCTCTGGCACTTAGCATTTTTCACACTGACTTTTTGAGCTCCTCGTCATCTGTGAAACCAGCAGTAATAGGCTGTTTGACAGATGATTCAGGTCTCATTTTTGTTTCCGCAGTGAAAGACGTCGGGAGATACTTTGGCATGTTTCATTTATTTCCTCTGTGGCAGTGAAACACGATACAAGAGCTCTCAGAAACTCCTATAGGGTGAGCAGTGCTTTCCTAATACTTATAGGGCTCACTAACTACAAAGTACACACATTAAATGGACTACAGAACAATACACAATGCTACCTTATGTTGTCTAATTATATTCTAATATGATTCAACCTGAACACTTGACTTGCATAGACATTGTATGTTTGCTCAACGTAGTTGTCCTTGTTCAAGGCTGTAGGTTTATTTCTCTTTCTGAAGATTGTTTGTCAATTTTATAACGTATTCTGTACTGACGCAATTTCTCAGAATAATGTCACCAGTGTTTAAAAAAGTTTAAAAAGAGGGAAAGCATATAGTAGCAGAAAATAAAAATACCTTTCCCTTTCCTTTATTGTGTTATTAGGGGTGGTTAATCAGCCCAATTTCCCGATTCGATTTGATTCCGATTATTGAAGTCTCGATTCGATTACAAAACTATTTTTCGATTATTAACGATTATCGATTCGATTTTCGATTATTAACAATTATCGATTTGATTTTCAGTTATTAACGATTATTGATCTTCCATTTAACATCAGTCAGCTGCTGAATTATTTTACTTATCTTTTGAGTAACACCTCACAGCACCTTCAATATTGTATAGTGTAACTGTAATATCAAAATTATTATTTTTTAATTTGTTTTAAATGTAGTGTTTCACTGTTAAAAGAAAGCTGCCAAGCTCAGCAGCCGGACTCATGTTAGAAGCATTGCTGGTGACGAGAACCAGGGCGTGTTTCTCTATTCCCCACTCGTCTGCCATTGCTTTGAGAAACTCACACATATTTGCGCTTGTGTGGCTATCATCCATAGCTTTCATCTGAAGGGACATTAGCTTCCATTAACTGCTGACATAATGAGCTGTAACGGTCACATATGAGACTGTAGCTCTGGATGTCCAGGCATCGCAGGTTATTGCTACCCTGTGAGCAGAGTTGAGGGACACTTGCACGGAAAGGTTTGTCTCCTTGTAAAGACTTGGAATCGATTTAAGTGTGAAAAAGCTCCGGGATGGAATAACATATCTTGGCTCCAGACTGTGGACCATGTAGCGGAAGCCAGTAAGAGGAGGACTCCAGTTTGTATTACTATTATATATATAATAATAATAATAATATATATATATATTTTTTTTAATCGATTTTTGGAAATTTAATAATCGAATCATAATCGTCAATATTATAATCGCGATTAATCAATAATCAATTTTTTCACCACCCCTATGTTTTATGTAGCATTTTTGTGCATGTAAAAGGTCTGCAAAGTGAAAAAGCCCAAAGTCCACGCCAAGGGGAGAAGAAAACACAGAAAACACTGCCTGAAACACCTGGTTTGGTGTCTAGCTTTTACTCCCATAACCTATGCAACAGCCGTTATATAAATATATATTTATATATACTAAAATATGTATGGCTTTACCGCAGCCATGGTTACCAGCTGCAGCAGCGTATTTTTTGATTACACTACCTTTCTCGGCATGACCTGCTCTGCCTCTGATTGACTACATCTGATGCAGTTCAACTCTGACCAAAGACTGAACAGCGAGATGTCTTAAACAGAGTGTTCAAGACACAGTGAGAAAAGGGATGCTGCAGCAATGCACCATATGAGAAAAATAATTTGTGTTAAACAAAGGACTTGAGTAAATGTACTTACTAACATTCCACCACTGATGAGTGGATCTTTGCATTAACTCATACTGAAGTGTGGATTCAGAATTGCTTATAATGCTTTTCCACCAAATAAGTGGGTCTACATAGGTTTTTTAAATGCTGGTCAACCCGCAACCCCATTTCCACCACCTGGAAGCAAGGCAGCCCATCTGTGATTTTTATCTGAAGCGTTACTTTGTACTTTGCTGACGTCATGTTTCACACCACGAATGCCCTGGAAACAGCTGTAACAGAAGAGAAAACAACAATTCACCCATTATGAGAGTAGTATCTGTAAAATGGTTGATAAATTATTCTGAGCGTCCCCACCCCCTGCAATATGACTTCTTTGACTATCATAATTTAAGCAATTCGGTCCAATAACATATGGAAGGTCCGAATGAGCCATGCTTATGTACAGTACTTGAGTAGATGTACTTAGTTACATTACATCCATAATGAGTAGCATTTTCCATGAACAACTACTTAAATGAAAAAAAATAGTACAAATCACATAACTTGGAGTCGTTGAATACTCAAGTAAAGGTGTCATCTACAAAGTAACTCGTAACTAAAGTTATAAAATAACTGTGGGGGAGTAAGAACAACAATATTTGCCTCCTAAATGTAATAGAGTAAAAGTAAAAAGTAGCAGAAATAAGTACGTGAGCCGCAAGATTGTACCTAAGTACAGTACTAGTAAATATACTTGATTACATTCCATCACTGGATGTAACTTTCCTCTGGAATATTTTCGATGTGTGTAAATCATGTGACAGTCCTGCCAGAACTCTGTAAAGTCAGGTCCGACCGATGCTTACTTCATCTAAAGAGCTGTCACTTACTGTTCACTCTACACCTGTCTTCATCTGCTTGCGTGCATACGTCGGTGCGCGCGCGCGTGTGCGTGCCGTGTGTATCTGTAGACTTTAGGACCTCGCGGAAACTTTCTCTCCGGTGCGGCAGCCTCTGCGGCTCGTGAGAGAGAGAGAGAGAGCGAGAGAGAGGGAACGAGCGAGAGAGAGAGAGAGCAGGCCGGTGAGAAAGAGAGAGAGGCAGAGAGAGAGAGAGAGAGGAGCAGGCGGGGGAGCGCGAGCCAGCCGCGGAGAGAGAAGACCCGGTAGAGCGCGAGGAGGGAGAGAGAGAGAGAGAGAGAGAGAGAGAGAGAGAGTGAGAGAGAGAGAGAGAGATCGAGAGTGAACGAGAGGAGAGAGAGAGCGACGACCATCAGGGTCCGTGTGCCTGAGGGACGGACGACACGGTAAATATAAACATTACATTTTGGCTCGTGAACGCACGCCGGCAGCCGTTAAGTTAGCTACAGTCATCTCCTAAAGTCACCGCTCGCGCGCTCCAGAGCCAAACCGTTGGTTCCGTTTCAGCGGATGATGTGCGCGTGAAGACGGAGCGGGTTCGTACACGGGGCGAGTGAACTTGGTGAGTTATTTAGAGGGAAATCACGGCGACCGGACAAACCGTGATTTAACGACTGTGTGTCTCCGGCGCAGCGTACAGCCCATCTCCCAGCTCCCCTCCCTCCCCTCTGACACCAGCAGGTAACGTTAAACCGGAGCGCACCGTCCGCTTCACACACCAGATGCAGACAGACACATCAGCGCGCGGAACCGTCGCGTCCGCGGAGAGCGAGCGAGCGGGCGGGAGCGCGCATGCAGAGGTTACTGAGTGCATTCGGTCTGAAACGCGCCCCCGCGTGTGTTTTTTACCTGACCCAGTAAAGCTTATCGTCGCTACACACTCAGACACGTGTCTCTCACCGGCTGCCCGCCCCGCACACACCCCCGCCGGGATTATACGGCGTTTGTGAGAGGCCGTCCGGTAAAGGCCGCGTGAGGTCGCTCCCAGTATTAATTGTCATAAAGCTGGGCTGCGTCAAGCTCGCGAGAATCACTACCACAATTCCGGCATACACTTATAAAATAAAAGCACCATTTACGAACGTAAACAAAGTCATTTCTTACTTAATCTTTCGAACTGTTTAATCAAATAGACAAGTTGTTCCACTGCATTATTTTCTGTAAATTCATTGTATTTTAGCCTGAATATACTGCTGCAACCGACTGTCACTTCCATCATAATTTCTTTCTTGAATTGTCAAGTTACACTACTAAAAATACACTAGGGATATTGAGATATGGGTGCATATATGCATGTTAATAGATATGCAATAAAAGTCAAACCAAATGTGTATTATTAATTTTGGTGACCAAAAATCTGATATGTCACAGAATAAGAAATCAAGTGAAACTTCCAAATGCTGTATCGTAGGCACCTGAACTTGTTTCAGTTTACTGAAGACGTGTCACCTCTCATCCAAGAGGCTTCTTCAGTTCTAACTAACTGGGGGGGAGACTTTAAGGCCTGCAACTCCCCTCCAGTTAGTTAGAGCTGGAGAAGCCTGAAGATGAACTGACCTCGGATGACCTCTTATCTCTGAATCCCGGCCCACTTGGATTTCTATGATGAGAGACATCTTGAAGTGTTAAAAGTCAGATGTTTAATTTGAAAAATAAGAATTCCCTGCCTTTAAAAAATGGTGACTTTGTTCACCTGTGTACCTTTCATGAGGAGACAGTTAGAGTAACACGATTTCCACTTAATTCAGAAATCTCTCAAGCTCTGCTAGTAAAGATAAAACTGATCATCACAAGAGGACATTATCAAAGTTGCATCTGCACAAATGACAGGACAAGAGGAAATTAAATGACAAAGAGCTCTCAAAATTAACAAATTAAAGAGGACAATAAAGAAAATTACATATTTTATGCTTTTATTGTGGAGACAAATCACCTACTTCCCGATGTTATCACTGCCTAACTCATACTACCTTGACATACCTCTGAAGCTTTTTCTCTGCGCAACTATTTCTCCTCCCACCAGTACAGGCTTCTGCTGGGGCCTTTTGACTATAGTCTAATGTAAACCACTGCTGTATTAAGACTTAAACAATTTAAATCAGTTTGTACAGACTTGCTTTAGGAGCGTGAGGTGTGTGGGTGACCTAAATACGCAGAACTTGGAGGAGTTGGTTGGCCTGGAGCCTGGAGCTCGTGCAGGGAGCCCCCGAGGGTGTGGGGTGGATACTGTACACCCATTTCTGCAAAGTTTCCACCCTTGTCTTTCCGCTGGTAACCCTGGCCGGCTGCCTGTTGTCTTCACAGTAGGTGATGTAAGGCCACAGCGTGCGGAGTGACATACTGTACAGTCTTGAGGAAAGCCAGACATATTGGCTGCACTCACACTGTACTCAAATCCAAATCACTGCTGAGGTCCAATTTTCTTTAAGGCACATGCAAAGATTGCATTTTAAGCTGCTTCTGTGTTCAGATTGTGATCAGTATCTGACACCAGTCCGCGCAAATCACACACTTGCCTAAAGCCATCACATGTAGTGGAATTTGGATGTTAAGGTGCAGCTGAGCTATGGTGATGGAATATTAGTCAATTTTATGCACTAGTGTGCCCTAACTTTTTCAGTGAAGTGCACCTGCACAAGATTTAGATACACAGGATAACACACAGATAACAGGATTAAAGATGCAGATAAATGTTTTTCTTAGTTTGAATTACTGCACATCACAAGAAAAGTCAGTAACAAAATTATTTGAATACATTTTTTCAATCTGTCCTCCTGACTATCAGGTGCACCAGTGCAATCAATGGAAATGATTAGTCACACTTGAAATCTTAATGATGATGTGGCCCCATGATCCAGATCATGCCCAAACGTTTTCCCTTGGAGCGCCAAAAGCGACCGTTGTTAACTGCTGTAAAACAGCAAGTCGTGTTTTTAAGAATTATTTTCAAAAGTGATATAAATATTTTTGTTGGTCAAGGTCAACTTCGGCCTGCAGGCTCCATTTTTGGATGGCCCTGATTTTAAATTATGTAGCTAAACTAAGAATCACTGCGTGGAAATTTCTTAAACGGCAAATTTGGAGAATATGCACCACTAAAGGAAACTGAGATTCAAGGGTAACTTCACCAGTTATACACATTAATTTGTTTACAGGTCTTGGGAATTACTGCATATGTAAAATAGTAGTCTGAAGACTTTTGTGGCTCTGAAGGAAGCTGCATAACATCTGAGAAATTTCCCTTTTGTTAAGTTGGATTGTGGGTAATGGAGGTGCCATGTTTTGAAAGTCAGTCCACTGGTCAAGCATTGCACTCTTGCATTATTCTTCCTTTTCATAATTTGGTGCCTACCTTACCCACAACGCAACTGAGCCACGGAGTGTCATTGCTGGTATCAACAGAGTCACGCAGTGTAATGTAGCCCCAGGGCGTCCAAGTGGCTTAATCCGGCCCTATTTGATGCTTCATTAGTAATTAGTAAGATTCCCTAAATAGACTCCAAGTAAACTTGTGATTTAGCTTTTGATTTGCTGTGTCCTGATGTATAAAGTAGCAAACTTGACCACATTGTCTATTTGGTTATGTATTTCTTTCTTTTTTTTATGTCAGAGGTGTGAGCACAAAACCAGTCTAAGTGAGGTAATCTAATGAGTCACAGTATATGTTGAAACCGCAACAGAATCGTGAGTGTGAGCATTGTTTTAAGTAATCAAGAGGGGTATATTTTTTTTAATCTCAGTGAACAGTATTCCCTCTTTACTGTTTAAGTAACATCAGGCATCCCGTTGTGCTCCTCAGCTTGTTAATTTGTCTGATACTGTGAACACACAAGAGCCTCACAGTCTTTGGTAAAGGTCCTTTAACAGTCTCTAACAGGTCACCAAAACAATTGGAGAAAAACACACAGATATATCAAATCTCAGAGTTTTACACTGCAAACTTCTCCAGCATTTACAAATCTGTCCCTGTGCCCCCTTGACAATTGATTAAAGATTGACTTTCTCCTGTGCTTGCTCAATACTCTCCTCACTTACTGACATCCATACAATAAATTAATGGTAATGAGGGTGATGAGACAGAAGAGAGCCGAGATGAGCCCCAGTACTTACAAGGTCACACATGGCCGACTCTCCACTGAGCTCCTCCTTTACAGCTGCCGTCCATTTTTTCCCGCACTAGCTCTACCAATGATGTCTGTGCTTGGTTGTTAGGAGTCATGAAAAATGTGCAATTGGAGTGACGTAAAACTTGCTTGATACGGCTTCTTAAATTCTCAGATTTGCTGCTTTTCTTCTGTTTTATATCATCATAGATTTAACCTCAGTGGAGGGAACAGACAATTTAAAGATGCCACCTTAAATTCAGGGATATATATATATATATATATATATATATATATATTTTTTTTTTTTTTCAATAAATGATAACATAATAAATAAATACATAATAAAATGGTTGATGTTGGTGGATATTGGAAGTGTAAAAACATACTTGAAGTGACCTTTTATTCTCCTCTCTCTCTGTTTATAACAGTCTCTACTACCTGCTGTCCCAAAAAAGAAAAGTAAACTTAACAAGAACAAATAATAAGATAGGTAAACTGTAGTAATCATGAATGCAATTGATTGAATAATGTTTTCATTAAAAGATAATGTTTTAATCAGTGTAATTAACAGAGTTAGGGCCAAAAATCAAAGTGGTCCAAATTAAGCTTGAAGATTTCAGCTCCATATTGATTTTTCCTGTTTAAACTTTCATTTAAAATATGATCTGCAACATGTTTGCGGGGACATTTTTTGATTTTTGTCCCTGTTTACCTGCAGTTCAAAGGCAGCCATTTTGTCTAATAAAACGGGACAGTTTTATCCGGTCACATCAATCACACTCTGACAGCCATGTTGAAAGCTACCCTGATTCCAACGGATTCCTTTGAGGACACCTGTATGTGTGTGTGTGTGTGTGTGTGTGTGTTTGTGTGTGTGTGTGTGTTTGTGCATAAATCTGTGTTGACGTGTTTTAACATGTTACTACTCTGAAATGTGATATTTGTGGGGTGTCATCAATCCTGTACAGTACACGTCATAAATACACATACCTGTTGTAGAGCCTTGACCTTGGGGCCCTAGACTGAGGAAGAGGGGAAGGAAGAGTTAGGAAGATGTCAGCCACTCACTGCAAATGATTTCTTACTCAGAAGTGACAAATTTCCTTGTACTGTAAATCCACTCATGTCTGACTCTGTGTGTGGTTGCTTTGTCTTTCTTCTCCCAGGAGAGGGGTCAGGACTGAGCGAGCAAGTGATCGTCGGAACAGACGGACCGACCGACAGATTGAATGAAGCTGCACCTGGTGCTTCTGAGGGCCTTTCCCATGTTTTGATTTGCTCCATTTTTTATTCTCTGAACCTGGTTTCACCGAGCCGCTTCCTGCCATGCCGTCCAACAGTCCTGCTGCCGCCGAACCGCCTCAGACACCTCAGAATGACACCGCCAATGACGTGGTAAGAGAGATGGATTATTCTTTTTTGTTTTTTTGTTTTGCAAACTCTTGAATGAATTTATTTTGAAGTAATGTATCATTACTACTGCTGATCATACAGTTACAGTTATACAAATGATTACTGGAAGTATCATCTCAGTTACCTCCCCAGGAAACTCATGGATAACAATGGATATAATACTCTACTAAACAAGAGTCCTGCGATCCAGATCTTTGTTACGCTACAGAAGTTTTAAGATGTAAAGTATGGAGTCAGAAGTGTGCAAAATAGTGCTGTAAATGAACAATAAATGTTAAGTCAGGCAACAAATAGCTCATTACTAAATTATATGTGGGGATCTAAATATGTGGATGTGCATTTATAACGATGTTTCAACTGCATGCATTGCATATATCTGCTGTATATATTGAGTATATCTAGATATTTGGGGACGTGGAAATGTGCGGAATATATCTATCTAAAATAAGTCAAAATAAAAAGTAAAACTTAAAAGCCTTTTCAAAATAGACTTTTGAATTTTGAAATTCAATGATTAATCTCTAGAAAACTAGAGAAAAACTTTAATTTGTGTTTTATGCACGTTCTCGAGTGCCTCATCTCAGTGTGCCTCTCTCAGCTCTGCTAACAGAGCGCAACAGCAGATAACGTCAGCTTTCAAATGGAGTCTGCCAATGCAAACAACAATCTTCCAGCACAACACAGAAGTGCAAATCTATTAATTCAGTGATATGTGATAATAAATAAACAGTGAAAATGGTAATACCTATTCTAGTTGCACTCTTCAAAGTCTATAAATTCAGAACATACCAAGGGTTACAAGAAGTGTCAAAACTATTGGTTACTTTTGTTACTGATGCATTAACATATCAGCAGTATTTCAGTGCCGCGCAGCACATGCAGGTGTCTCAAACTAATTACTGTTCAGCTGTTCAGCTACATTATTGCACTACATCATTTGTTTTCATTGCAATAACTGCAGCCATCAAATAAATGTACACGCATAAAACATAATACCGTCTGTAAATAGTGTTGTAAGCGGAAATGGAAATACCAATAAAGATAAGATAAAATAAGATATGCCTTTATTGATCTCAAGAGGTGTGTAAATAAACACACAAGTGTGTCTACGAGTACAGATAAGTAGAGAATGTTAAAATAAGGATATAAACTATACAAGAAAGAAGTTAGAAGAGTGATATAGTGGTGTAATTAGTAGCAGCAAAGAACAGTAAATGTAAACAGTGTACATCAGAGTGATATACCTTATTTTCACTAAAGTACTGTCACTGAGATATTGTATTTAAGTCAAGCAGATGAATAAATACACACATTGTTCCGCCACTTGTACTACTATCTCAGCTACCTCTACTCTAACGACTCTTGCCACCACTACTGATATTATCGCTGCTTCTATTATTATAACATTACATTACTACAACTGTTATTTTTGCAGCCACAGATATTATTACAACCACTTTTACTACAGCTATCATTACCACTACTACTTTGGCTCCTAACGCTGCAGTTGAGAGCTTTTTTTAGCCAATACACACTGAAAATCTGGCAAGTAAGACCGTGTGTGTATGCAATAATTAAACTTAGAGTTATTTATTTACGTTCACTTTAGGCCTTTCTACATTCCACACACTCATCCGACCACATGCAGGTGAAACGAGCACAAGGTTTCGAGTCTCAAGCAGTTTTTTTTAACCTAGGCAAGCACACACACTAACACACACATAAACACACAGTAAGACATACACAAGGTGAAAAATGGCTTCTTTCATTTGCGCCCCCCGGAGCCCAGGGCAACCCTCGTAAATCTGTGAGAAGTTTGAAGTTCATTCTGTAGTGCTGCTAAATAAAGAGCTGTCTTACTCACTTACTTCCACATTCACAGACTGGCAGAGAGCCAACAAGTACAACGTTTCCCTTATAAAGGTTTCTTTTTACTATAGTTTGTTGTTCTTTTTAACTTCCGAAGGCTTAACTCAGTGAAAGAGTTAAGGGAAAAAAAGCCTGGTGAGAAACCCAAGTGAGTCCCAGAGTTTGAGGACAGAGGGGAAGACATGGCAAGACACTGTAAGAGATAGAAAATAGAGGTGTGAGATTTGATGGATTCCAGTTAGAACTGATTTCGCATGACAGACGCTACAGTTCAAATGTTAAAGATAGAAAGACATGGACACAGGACACATTAACTGAATGTGCAGAAAGTTTAAAGATAAAGAAATAAACTGAGATTCAGTTTTAAGATTATTGTTTAGGGATTCAGTGTGTAACATTTTCCACATTAGAATATCTTAAAACAACGAGAACTTTGTTATAAATTCTGCTGAATTGAGTTTGTGTGTTCAAAGTAAGAGAAAATCTGCAATTTTATTTGTTGATCTGTTGCTATAACCTCCGGAAAAACATTGTCATAGAGTGAGGAAGGAAGTCAGCCACATGACTAAAAGTAACATGAATAAAACTCTGCATGAAATACAGAGGGGGAGTACAAGGCTGCAGCGCTGGACATTATAAGAAAACTGATGTGCTTTTTAAGCCCAATAGTGACCCAAAATAAAATGATCAACCAGAAAATGAGCAATTACCAACAACAGAATATGAAGTAATGCTATTATATTATGGCGCTGCACCCTGCCAACATTTACCGCTGGGTCCCGTACGTCCTGGGCCTGAAAATCTGCACTGCTAACTAAGCTCACTAGCTAATAGTAGCAACAGTTAGCGGCAGTTACTGCAGTAGTTACTCTGTTGATATGCTGCCCCCTATTTCTTTGAAGTATGATTTTCTTACATATTGCACCTATTAAATGTGAAATTGTTCATGAATATTACTTCACAAGCTCAAAACCTTTCTGATCCGTATTTGAGACAATACAATGCCATCAATGTCGTAAGCACTGCCATCTTCCCTCAACACTCCAATTGTAGCTAAGCACGGTCTCTGACAAATTTGGTCATCTTTCCTCTCATTCTTTGATTGCAAAACGCCCAAATTTACAATATACCTGGGTCATTATTCTGATCATGTAGACAGTGTTGTTTTATCCCATCTCCTGGGAGTCCTGAGGCTTGAATACGCTTGAAACTATCTAGTGCATGTGACCAAATCTAAAGGCAAAAGTCTTTATTCCTGATCTGAATGGCAATACTTTAAGGTGGGCCAAAAACACCTGACATCTAAGCATTCTTGTACCTCCATCGAAAGGGCCCTCTTGATTGCTCTTTGAGCATAGTTGTCAAAAACCAATTGATTGTACAAGTTCTCTTTAAAGACGATATACTGCGTTTCACTAATTTGTACACTCAAAATGTATTAAAATTTAAGATAAGATAAAATAAGATTTTACTGATCCCTGAACTCTGAAATTCCCTTATTACAATAGCTCAGGATTCCTATGTCACCTATCAGTATGTAAAAAACAGCATGATTATGGAGTTAGTCCACATGACAAGCTCTATGTTTTAAGCATGTCAGGCCTGAATGCTTCAGTTGCCAAATGTCTATGTAGACAGCATGTACTTCAAACTTCAAGGACACATTGAAGATGGTAAAAAGATGTGCTTGGGGGTTTTAACAGCATTACTCTGTGTTCTGACTGAGTGGATGGGGTTGTTTATTCCATATCTAAAACCAGCAAAGACGTAGCTGTCACCACAAACAGTATTATAACAGTAACTCTTGGAGAACAGTGCCCAGGACTGGTCCATTGTTGTGTGTTCTCAGTCCATTGCAGTGTGTTTTTGCAAATACACGTACCTAAATGTGTAATTATTGATTATTTTAATGATGGGATTGGAGAAACCTGCTGTTGCAATGATATTTAAATGTTGTAAATATGTACCGAGGCTACCAAATAGATACAATCTAGTATTTGTTCTGTTGGCATCTTTATTAACCAATGATTGGTTGAGTAGTACATTCAAAGTGAAGGCAGAAGAGGAGGGAGGTACAGGAAACGAGGAGAGAGACAGAGCGGAGGACGAGGGAATGGGGTAGAAAGAAAGAGGACAAGCTGTCTGCTGCCGATGGGATCCTCCTCTGCCCGCCTGGTTTGCAGTCTGGTAGCTTAGCAACTGCGGTGGCCTAAAATAACCTGCCGGGAGACAGAAATAGACCAAAGATATATGGACAGTGTGTGTGTGTGTGTGTGTGTGTGTGTGTGTGTGTGTGTGTGTGTGTGTGTGTTTGTGTGTGTGTGTGTGTGTGTGTGTGTGTGTGTTTGTGTGTGTTGACTTATCCTCTGAAGGGATTTGGTTGAGTGATTTTCAAGCTCTGTCCGTTAATGTTTGACATTTGGTTTGGCACTACAGGTGAAAAGGGTAAAACTATTAACTAATAGATGTCACCATGAAATACCTCCAGGTGATTAAACCAGGTTCTTGTTTCATTACGCCAATATATGATACCTACTTTTACACTGGACAAAAGAAACACTAACATCTGGCTTTTGCATAATGTAAATAGGTACAATCGGCACTCCCAATTCAAATGACTCTGCAGTGATCACTGGTGTTTATCGTCTCCAGCTCTGATTGGCTGCAATGGAGACACAACACCCATGTGGTCACGCTAATATCCCCCCCAGTCAGTTGCCGTGCTATGACTGTTAAAATTGATATTGCTTCAGTGTGGCTACCCCATCGTTGCAGACTGCCTGTTTGGTACTGCACATGTGCAACTCTCGACAAAGATGAGAAAGAAGCAAGACGCGTCCCTCCTTAGCCAGTTCCACCATGCACTCTGGACAAAAACAATGTGTCTTCATAATGTTATTGGATTTTTTGAACAAGTTTTCTGGATGTCGTGTGATAAGGTATATGAGGTGTCATTTTCTACTGTTGCCTGTTTTTCTCAGCACATTGGGTGGTAGAGTGGGTCGGCCTGTGTTCGGAGGGTTGGTGGTTTGATTCCCGCCCCTGCCAACTGTGCCATGGTTGTTGTGTCCTTGGGCAAGACACTTAACCCACCTTGCCACCTTGTGTGGATGTTTATGACTGCTGTATGTTTGAGGTGGTGGTCGGAGGGGCAGTTGGTGCTGAATGTCAGTCTGCCCCAGGGCAGCTGTGGCTACTTTGTAGTTTACCACCACCAGTATGACTGTGAGTGAATGAATGGAACCTGGAACCCTGTTAGGCGCTTTGAGTACCTAGAAATGCGCCATACAAATCCAATCCATTATTATTTGTGACGACAAAAGTGACACACAAGAAAAAGAAAAACAGATAGCAAACTAGTCTCCTGGCACTGGGAAGGGAGTCAAGCACCTATTTCTAGTGGGTTTACCTGCATTTAAAATTCTGCATATACATGCAGATTTTGGTGTAAAGGTGGTATTACGCCAGATTCCACATGGCACGTTAAAGTTGTGTTATGGCCGTGACACTGCTGCAACACAGCAAGAACTGATTGCAGCCATTTCATGCTCGTGTTTCCACCAGCTGCGCCAAGGCACATTTTAGCAGTGTTCCAGATTCAGCAGTCAGATACAGGAATGATATAGTACATCCGGTGAAAATCAAAAAATAAAACACCCTGTGCAGACTTCTCTACAGCACAACATGAGTCAAAAACACACAACACAATTAAAACAGACAAAAATGATTTTACTACATAGCCTGCGCACCTGTGGCAGAGACACAAAAATCCAGGAAAAAAGGTGAAATAAACACCATCTTAGCAATTAAAAAATCAATTAAATCAGGCGGGATGCTCCACTTCTGTCAGGTGCTCAGTGGAATCAAGGTTTTAGAATAAAAGGTTTCACAGAACGAACTATGGATACCTCTTTTTATCACAGTACTGTCAACAGTCTTGAAAACATTTTGGGGGGGAATAAAATGTTATATAAATCGCCTTATGAATGATAAATGATCAAACCCCTCTTGAAAAACCTTCAGAATGAACTGTAGATTTAAAAAAATGGAAAAAAAAGTTTGGTGCTACTAAAGTGGAGATCTCTGGCTCAGAGAAAAATCACTTTGAGAAAACAGCCTTACTGGTCCAGTGTGTCAGATTTAGGTGAAGAGTTTCAATGCATTCTTAGAATAATGGTTTAAATCTACAGAAGGAGTGAGTCATCGTCCAAGGAGTCCACCATGTTGCAAAGCGATGTTTCTACAGTAGCCCAGAGCAGGCAAAACAAACACTTGCTCTAGAGAGGGACTTTTGGGTAAGGGTGAGACGCTGGGTTTCAACACCCTGGATCTTTAAGATAGGTATTGCACGATTTCTTAACATTTTAACCATGAAACTTCCCAAGTAAGTGTCATATATTTCCAGAACAGGAATCTGAACTTAAATAAACACGTTAAAGTCAATTTTTGGTATCTTCTTTACACTAGCCTGAAAGAGGACATGTTATGGAAGCAAAACCGCCCAACATCTCAAAAGTGCATAAGAAAAACATGTTTTTGCAGTTGTATCGGGACATAATTATACCCCTTTTTTCCCTTTTGTACACTTGTACCAATAAAAGGTGTGTGTATGTCTGTGAGTGTGCGTCGTGACACAGACATACAGACAGGAGCACAGCAGGCAGACAGGCACTGGGCCATTACCCGTTCTAGCTGGTTGCTATGCTTATCGTCAGGGAAGTGACATCAGAATGTTTAGTCAGCACGGCGGCCCCGCCGGAGACAGTTGCTAAGCAGTTTCTGCACCTTAGCAACCACTCCACTGTCACCCTAACAGACGGTCCACCAAGGAGAGAGAGGAAGACATTATTGGAAACACAAGGCTGACAGCAGGCAGCACACACAGCTGTTGCTGTAGTTTTGTTTCTGATTTTTTATTTCAGTTCAGTTTAGTTTCAGTTAGTTTAGTTTAGTTTTTGTTGTTTGAAAAATGTTTTGCTTTTAGTTTTAGTTTAAGCTTGAAAGCCATTGTCTGAGGTATGTTCAATATCCAGTGACCCTCAAACCTCTGAGGGCTCTGTCCATAAAAAATAAAGAAAAACTCAACAGCAACTACTTCAAAATCTCAAAGAGAGTCTCCAGTGTACTTAGAACGTAGTTAACACTCACAGTCATCCGATGTGCCACCTCCCATTTGTGTTTATCCTGCACAGATGACTTGCCTCTGTTATCTCAACCCAGCTTTGAACAAGTTGAGCAAACCTCTGATTAAAAACATTATTCCTCCTAACTGGTACGTTTTGAGCTGCCTGGTTCACTCCAGCACTACAAGAGTCTAATGGTTTTCCCTTGTAACAGTGACATTTATTTAATTTCTGCCTGAGGCAGCGATGCACATAGAGAGAACTCAATATGAATAAAAAGGTCAATGATGAAAATCATTGCAGCTGGCAAATTACTACCTTCTGGGTAAAATATGATACTCTTAAAGCAACAGGCAACACACACAATGAAACCACATTCAAGGCTTGAGTGTTTAACTAAAGATGCAGCAGGTGTTGCTTATTTTATTTGGCCTTTTTCACATGGTCCCATGGGCCCGATAAAACGTTTGCACAGACCTTACACTCTTAGCAACTCAGTCAGAACCCAGAGCCGATGTAAAAATGGAAATTCATGACCAGACTTGAGTTTGGTCAGAACCTGAGAATATTTGAGGGTATTGACAGTAGAAGAGACAAACAAACAGTGACAGTGACTGAGATATGTTGGGGGGAGGGTTCTATTCTAAAGTTACTGTGTCTAAATAAATACTCTTTGCTTGAATTATCATGTCAATAAAACACGATTGAGTTTGAGTTGAGTTTTTAAAACTTTTAAAAAGAGATACTAACCTTATTAAAGGGAAGGTTCTCTCAGAAGCAAAAATTCAGACATTATCTACACACCGACATGTAGATGGAAAGTCAGAAGCAGTTTCGTGGTCTACAAAACATATCTGGAGCTTCATGACAAAACAGTGCTGTCGCGTTCTCCTAAACAGCTGAAGTAGATGGGGACTTGTTTTCAGATTTGAAAAAAAAAAAAACTAAAAATAACAAAACATAAAATGGCTCCATGCAGCTCGTCCGGTGTTGATTTATTTGCACCCTTTTTTTAGCCAAAATGTCGAGGGTGTAAATATTGACTTCTCAAATCAATATGGGATCTGAGGACTTCTGGAGAGATGAATTAAGCTGGATGAGCTATATGATGTTGAGCTGACTGATATTGGATTTTTTGGGCGTATACTGATATTAGGGTTTAAAGAAATTCTGATATTGATATATTGGCTGATTTTTCCATTGCCAAAGAATACATACAGTTCAGAAACACACAATTTTTGAAATGATCCTCCAAATGTGCTTAAGAAACGCTTTGGACAAAGGTACATCTGTAATAGTGGTATTTTAACAATAAACTTTATCAGATCAGCTATACAATAAACTTCACTGAAAAAATGTAATAATCATACATTACCCCGTTACCCCATAGTGTCACATTCTGTAAAAAAAAGTTTTCATATCAGGCCAAATATATGCCCATCTATTTGTTGCAGGCCAGTATCAGCCGATAACATTGGCCAACCAATCACTGTGATATGGAGCCATTTTTTTTCAGTTGTTCTTTTGAACATTATAAACAAGTCCTCATCTACTTTAGGTGTTTAGGAGAATGCTACTCTGGAGTATTGAATATTAAGTGTTGGATGAACTTCCCCATGAAGTGGATCAGGTATCAGCCAGTTGTGACGGTTTCACTTTAAAAACAGTTTCTTTGTACGTTCATTCAGGTTTATTCATCACAATTTGCCAAGTATCCAATCTGTATTGGTATCAGATACCCTGAGTCGAGGAACTTAGTTAATTGGTATTTGGAAAGAAAACATCCCGACAACTAAGTATGTATCCAACCTGAGTGTTCATGTTGCTGTCTTTTATTTTACATATCATAACCTTAGATTTTATCCATTGTCTGTTATTTGCAATGGGAAACTTGCCCTCCAGCACATACAACATGGGCAGCCGTTAGATTGGCTTGGGGAGGATATCAAGTCAAAACACTGAGATTAAGAACATAATAAAAACAGCTTCTGTAGTTTGTCATGATGCAAAGGTGAAGGCAGGATGAGATCTCATCAGGATTTCTTCTGGTTAGAAGCCTTTTGAAGGTGTTTGCTCTTGACCCATGGCGCTCTAGCTGACACGCAGGTGTTGCAGGCTATTTTTAATTCTATATATCACTGTACAATTACACTTCTTCTGTTCAACAGCTCTGCTGTACCATAGCACTTTGTCTCTGCTGTGATCTGAGTAGGGGAACAAACTGCTGAGACGAATTCATTTAGGTTCAAAGCTTCACTAACGGCCTCAATATGAGACAGGGCAGAAATATATAACAGTATTTCATCAAAGTTTCTAAAAGACCTTGAATGATGATCTAAATTCAAAGTGTTATTTTTCATCTTATGGGGGTTTTTGAGCCGCGTATCCACAGCAGGCTTAGAAGCACCACAACATGCGTTCTGTTTGCTTGACTAAACACAGCTGGATTTGATGTCTGCAAACATATAATATACTGGTTTTGTCTTTTCCATTTTATTTTGAGAGCTGCTTTCTTCAATCAGAACTTGGCCAGGCTTTTGAGACCTTCGGTTTTAAAGTTGTTTGTTTTGAAATCGATCATCAGTTTAGCTTTTTGTCTTCTGCTGAAAAAGTTTTTAAAAAAAGTGTAAAATTTCACTTTTCTTAACTGCAAATGTCAGTTGTCAAGAGTGTGCTAGGCAGTAAATCCTGATTTCCAGTCTTTGCCCTGCAGTGTTTCCTAACTACACTGCCTTGAAGATCTGTTGCTTTAATGCGGCCTCACTCCTGACATCAATTATAACTTCATACAGTTGTTGGATTGGCTCAGTGTTTGATGTTTCCTCTCTATAATTGGCCAGAGTGAAGATGGAGCAGACCAGGACGGTCCAGAGGAGGGGACGCCAGCGAGCCCCCGCACCAAGCGCAGAGTGGGTCGTCCTGGCAGGAAACGCAAACAGCTGCTTCCTGTGAGTACTGTAATTACAGGCTGTCGTCGGCCTTTTATACTCCACACTGCAGCAGAGTGATTGATTATCCATTCACCTATACAACATCCCCTGTCTTGGTCTGAAAAGATATGTTAAACATGCATGCACTGCTTCCAGGAACACTTTGCCTCACATTTATGCATTCACACCTGCTAGCTGCTGAGTGGCAACACGCTGTTAGCTCAGCTCTTTGACATAAAACACACAGCACTAGACATACTGCTTTAATTAACTGTCACATTTGAGTGTGTTTGACAGATAATGTGACAAAGCCTCTTCACAGCCGCTTCTTCTGTTGCTTTTCTTCTGCTTTTACATGTAAGATTTTTTCCAATCAATGTGTTTAAGAAAAGAGATTCCCCGACGCAACAGTCAATGCATATCCTCTCCCTCAATATGAAATGCTTGCTTAATTTCCTTCATCCACCACATTTTCCATGTCGTTCTGCCTCATTTTTTCACTCGCCAAAGTAAGATCTCATAATGTGGCAACAGTGTTAAAGATAAGTCAGTTAGGCAAAAGTATTTAGGAGAGAAAACAAATTCAGGAACAGCAAAGTTCCAAAGTGAAGAGCAAAGTTCCTGGTTCAACTGTGACCTACCATACTTGCTGTAGTTTTGCACCGTCATGGTTTTCCTGCGCAGTGAGGGATAATTAGCAACGTGGGAGCTAATGTGGCAAAATTACTGGCTTGATTTCAACCTTCAAACCTATTTTTAGTGATGTTGGCGCATCCTGAGGTCTCTGCAATTACTCCAGTGAATACAATTTTACCGTAACTCTTAGGAATGATGGCCATAGCTTTGGAAGAAAATTGAGTTTAAAAAAAATTGTTTTACCTTGCTTTTGTTTGATTGATTTTAAAATTCCAGTCTGCTGTGATTGGTCAGCTCACACACTGCAGACCAGGCACTGCTAACAAAGCAGCTTTGCTAAATCAATTCTTAGGTGCCAAACTAACCATTAGGCATAAATTATGCAAATGTGTGACTCTGTGATGTAATGTGATGTCATGAAGTCACAAGGCAAGATCTTTTACATGCAAAAAAAACATATATAAAACACTAGAGGAGAAGAAGCAAACAAAAAGCATAATAAGGCTCCTTTAAATTAGTTTCGCTCATTATGAGCCAGACTTTAAAGCAAATGTGATCACAACAGACACACAGTTTTGGATTTATATATTTATTTATCATGATGAAGTCTTTCAGTCCTTTACCTTGACAGAAAATAAGGAAATAACCAAACAAATCCAACCAGATTTAACACAAAATTCATTTGAAGAACAAAATTAGATAGCATGATAGAAAGAAAGATAGTTCATCGAGTTGAGGTTACACAATACCTATAGTGAGGGCAATGATTGAGTACTCATCACAAATCTTTTTAAAAAGTTTACTTCACATTTCACCTTATTTCCTCATACCTAGATGTTTTCCTCATACCTGTGTTTGTTTAAGTTGCAGAGTTCTGGAGGGAGGTGAGTCTTCTCTCCAATATAATGTCACTAGAAGGCATTTGTGCCAAAATAGAAAACTCAACAGTAAGGTCTCTTTCCAGAAATCATGATCCAGTTACTCAACATAATCAACAGACTTTGTTGTGAGCGGTTTAATTTTAGGATGAACTGTCCATTTAAACAACCAGCACTGATCACGGGACATAGTATACAATCTATAATGTATAGAAGGTGTAATCTGCTGGATGTTCCATGAAAATATGCATGTTTATGGGCAAATGTTGTAAAGTTTGCAAATTTTTCCAGGTCAGTTGTGTTTTGGAATTTGGTCAGAGGCTGCTTCTGCTGAGACAGTCGGGAACTAAATTGTGTTACTTTTCACAAGGTGAACATGTTATTCACTTCCTCTGTGTGGGCTTGACTGGACTGGGGTTTGAACTGGCAACCTTCCAATGACCTTTACACCTGTAGTAATAATCTGTGAGTGGTGTTAGAGAGCGGCATTATGACTGTAATGACACCAAACTGTATAATTCTTCACTTGCTGTGACTTCAGGTCTTTGGCAGCTCCTCTCCTCTATATTTTTTTCTCCATCCATCCTCTTATCGCTCACCTTGTGTGTGTGTGTGTGTGTGTGCGTGTGTGTGTGTGTGTGTGTGTGTGTGTGTGTGAGAGAGAGAGAGAGAAAGAGAGAGAGAGAGTGTATCTCTGTGCTCAGTGAACTCTGTGGTCGAATCAGCAAGTCAATATAGCTGATCAAACAACCCTAGACAGAAAGGAATACTGAGTGAACTACAGTGAGAGAGCAAGTGTGTGTGAGTGTGTGTGTGTGTGTGTGTGTGTGTGTGTGTGTGTGTGTGTGTGTGTGTGTTTGTGTTTGTGTTTGTGTGTGTGTGTGTTATTCGTGAATGTATCTATGTGTGTGTGCATTCATGTTTGCAGGAGAGCAGGTCTGATCATGCTTTGATGTCTGGGCTGTGACAAGGCAGGCAGGATTAATATGGGTCCTGTCATGAAGACACACACAGAAGAGCATTAACATGTACATGCTTGCGCCCACACGCACAGACACACACACACTGATGAACACACACGCATACATGCACACACACACACACACACACACACAAAAACCTACGCTTATAACACACATGCAGCTGTAGTAAAATCAAAGTTGTAATAAAACCAATCACAACAGCGTAGTAGTGGTAGTAGCAGTAGTAAAAGTAGTAGTTGTGCTGCTGCAAAATTTGATCCCCTCTGGGGATCAATAAACAATGATCTTATCTTCTATCTTATACATGTAGGAGCAATAATGGCAGTAGTTGCATAATACTAGTAGTGCTGGTAATTGTAGCAGTGGTATTGGGATAGCATAGTGGCTTAAATAATAAATAACAGTTCAGCATAATAGTAGCAGTTGCAGTAGTAGTAATAGTAGAAAATAACTGGTTAGGAGTAGGTAAGGTGATACTTACTGATAGGGGTCGACCAATATGGCTTTTTTCAGGGCCGATACTGATGCTGGTTATCAGAAATCAAGCAGACTGAAAACCGATATCCAGATCAGATATTCATTTGCAGTAAAAATTAAACTGTTTGAACCAGTGATAGCATGAATCTAAG
Source organism: Sparus aurata (assembly GCF_900880675.1). Classification (NCBI taxonomy): domain Eukaryota; kingdom Metazoa; phylum Chordata; class Actinopteri; order Spariformes; family Sparidae; genus Sparus; species Sparus aurata. The sequence goes on along the minus strand of NC_044208.1, from coordinate 12,142,053 downwards.
TACTAGTCAGGTACTGTATTTAAGTACAAATTTGAGGTACTGGGGATATTTTCTGCTACTTTATACTTCCTCTCCACTACATTTGCTTGATGAATTCAGTTACAGATTCAGATTATTCCGTGTTTAAGGCTATGAATTGTGGCATTTTACCAGGTAATGTTGTGTGCAAGTCACTGCGTGAGAGGATGTTGCATCAGAGCCTAAGTGGCACATTTTAAAATGAGTTTATTTTATCGTCAATCCGACAGAAAAATCACCAAAACATATATTTGAAAATGCTGAATATTAGCCCAGATAATCAGTCTAACCCAACTTCCTGATGATGATAAAGTGGTACTATCACATGTAGTATTCGTGGAATATACATAACAGAATCCTCTTGCCCTGCCAACAGTATGTTACCCATTATCTCTCTCTCTCTCTCTCTCTCTCTCTCTCTCTCTCTCTCCCTCTCTCTCTCTCTCTCTCTCTCTCACACACACACACACACACACACACACACACACACACACACACACACACACACACACACAGTGTCTCCAGGAATAGAGCCATTGTGTGGAGCTCAGGGTGGAGCTGTCAGCGACACTAACTATAGAAAGCAGAGAGGGACGGAGCCTCTCTTTCTCTCCTCTGTCTACTTCACTCACTCGTTCACCTCCATTACAAGCAATCACACACACACACATTTACACTGCTCTGAACACACACACTAGAGATGATAGTGTCATGGATAAGTGGATTAACCAAATGAGCCTTAAATATTTCAGGCCTCTATCTCTGGTCTTGTACTTTTACACTGATTTTCTCTCTTATTTTTTCCGGCTAGTCTTCAAGTTTTTTTGCACGCACGAGAGGCTATAAGTTGGCAAGGGTGTGGATCGCTTCCTCTTTCTTCTTTCCTCTCCCATGTGCAATGCAGCTGATGCATGTGTGTGTGGCTTTTGCTTGAATCTTTCAAGTATTTTAAATTACAGTAAGACCAAAGAGATATATTGGTACGTTTCCCAACATTTATGTAATGCTTTTACATGAAAATCCCCTCACAGCCACAGTCAGATGTGATGTCAACCGGTATGAATAATGAAACTTTTCATGCACACTAATAACTAGATATTATCCAGAGGAAGGACAAACTATAATTACTGGAAGCGTCATGTAAAACCAGAAGTCTTACTTGGACTAAGGGTGACTTGATAACCATTTGATGTTGGCATCTATGCGGCTTATTCAGGTTTCTTTCAGTGTTTCCGTTTTGCACTAAAACCACAAAGGTCACAGAGGTATTGTGGAAAACTTGTGTGTGGTTAAAAGTTTCATGACTTACGGCTGGTTAATAAAAAATACAAAATAAACTTGCTTGGGCCAAAAGTGAAAAAGTCTTTATGTTACAACTAAGTCAAGGTCCTGTATTATTTAACTTATATGTCCTCTATAGTGTTCTCTATATATAACAATCACACTGATTAACTTTTCTTGCAAATCATATAAACTCAGGTTGTTATGGAAGTCTGCAAACAATGTAATAACTTTTAATAAATCGTTTCCTTAACCCATTAAGACTAGATACAATGTTTGCATGTATTTGCCTTTAAGACAGATTGTGACGTTAGCATGTTTCTCACTTTTCAACCTGAAGTGACGTGAGTGTGTTTTGGATGATGTTGTCACCTTCAAGACGCGTGACTGAAAGATATGTTGGGATTTGTTAATGAACATTCCAGCAAAGGTAGTAATCCTAAACTCTTAAATGTTTTTTTTTATTTAAAATCTGCTCCAGAGGGTTAAGGTTGTCAATTCTGTCAAGTTTTTCAGAAAACTGACAGATTTTAGGAGGTGTTTTGAAACATTACCACAGGTTCTTTAGAATGCATTTAATATAAGTCTATTGGGTCTTATTAGGTTAATCAGAATTTTCAGTCATTTAACTGGGAAATCTACTAAGAGTAGTTAAATAACATTTGATCTTGTGGGTTATACGATGGAGAAAATCTGTCAAACCTATTCTCTTTCATAAACTGGCTTTTTAAGTGTCAGCAGAGATCAATATTTTAGTGTTGTTGATGTGTATTAGATTATGAAAAGGGGTGTTTTAAACATCATTCATATAAATGGGAAATAGCCTGCAAGTATTATGTCAAAAATAATTTTTTTTTGGCAAAAATGCCCAACATTTGATGGTTCAGGCTCACTAAATGTGAGATTCTTTTTCCTTTTTCTTAGTCATACATGATAGTAAACTGAATGTCTTTGGTTTTGGACTGTTGGTAAGACAAAAGATGAGAGATGAAAGCCGTACCTTGGGCTGTAGTGATTACTGAAAGCACTTTAACTATTTTCTGACATTTTATGAACCTAAGGATTAATAGATCATTGAAATGATTGTTAGTTGCAGCCCCGTCAGTTTAACACATAAAAGTTGTACATCATCACAAACTGCAGCTTCTAAAATGACCATGAAGTTGAATCAACACCTGTATAAAAGGTTTTCAACAGAAACTAACGTGAAGGAAGGATCTGATAGGATTTAATGTATAACTATTGCATTAGACTGCATATAATGTCAGCTAGGTGTTCCTAATAAACTGACAGTTTGGTGCTGTTGAGGTAAAAATCAGCTGAGTGCATGAATTTGCTCCATTTATCCCACTTCTGTCTTATACTTTTTGAAAGTAATCATACCTCGGTAGACTACACAAGTAAATAGAAGACAATGATAAATGAACAATAATAATTTGAGATAAAAATCTGTAAATAAATGTAAAGGAATCAACTTATTTGTGATTCCTAGCTATTGTAAGGTTTGTGACGACAACCTTAACAACTTTGTTGGATTGTTTGAAAACTCAGTTAATCCAACAACTAGAGATAGCTATTTTGGCCGACATAGCCACAATAGCTATCTCTAATAATGACAACTGTTAGCCAGCAAAACTAAAAACAATAGATAGAATAGAATAAAAACAGATAAGAAGTATTGAGCTTGAAAATTAAGAGCACAATGGCTGCAGAAGTTATTCCTTCTAGAGGCTGCTATAGGGCAGAAATCTGAGAGAGTTTGGGCCATTCTCCAAATCATGTCACGTCCAAAACATAATCTGGAAGAGATTCACAGCCACTGTGATGTGTACTGCTAATAATAAGTGCCTGCTGTGCACATATTCCTGCACATACCTCCATCTGTCACACTGATATTGGAAACAGCTACACTACATTTTGGCCTGTCATCATTGATTTGCAATATTAGCTCAGTGTGACTGCTTATTTTATTATTTTGGGTGCACTATTGTTTTATTGTTTGCTGCATCCTGTTCTCTCTTTAGCCTCCCCTCGGGTATCATCAGAGTTTCATCCAACCCTAAAAACTGCCTTTGGTTAGATTGCTATATTGTGCAACACCCAGCTTAGGTTAGAGTCAGTGAAGTCAGGTACTTTCCACAATGTCTGTCTCTCAAGATCAAGGCTAGATGCTGAGAGAAGAGGAAGTGCAGGTCAGCAAGGAGTGCTTTGAAAAGCTGAAAGACAACAAAAACCACCAGTTTGCATAAAGAAGGTTCTGTCTGTCTCTGTCTGTGAGTTTAATCCTCAGTATGACTACAGGTAACGTTAGTCACGCTTAAAGATGTCTTCAGATTCACGCAATACTACTTTAAAGCTGCATTAAGCAATACGGTCATATTGAATCTCTGTGAGTCAACTTTGTAGTCTGCAGCCGCATTGAGGTCATAGTTTTGGTTCACCGGCCTAAACGAAACCCAACCAAAGCTCTGAAAAAAGGACGTGTACAACCAGCTCGCACAAGCCGATTGTACACTTCCTGTTGAGCACAAAATGGCGGAGAGGCGAAGTGGCTGAAGAACGTCGAAACATTTAGTAATCCAAAGACATCCAGATATTTTTCTCAGGATTTGTTGGACCAAACCAGGGCTGAATTGGATTTACATGCGACATGTGACCAAAAAGATGACTGCAAGTCCAGATTCCTCTGTTTCTGCTGAATGTGTAAGTAGTCAGTTGTTTGCTTAAAAGTTAGATGTAGGAGCTGAATTAGAGATTCTTTTGCCTCCTAATGTTAAAAATTGCTTAATGCAGCTTTAACTTCAGTTTGGGTTTATAGTACAATAAATGCTATGGCCATGTGTTCACATCAAGGGCACGTGTGCGCATGATAGACGCTTGTGCACTCATTTTATTTAATTTTAAGAAGCTTATTACTTTCGTCTTGTCATGATTTTGATTGTTTTGCGCACAGTTTTAATATACATGTGAGCTAATTTTTAACAGAGCACCCTGTTTATTTTTATGTAGCAAGTTTTACGCTGATGTCAACCACTTGACTCAAGTGTAGTTGACTGCTTTGAGTTATTTAGCTTGAATGTGTTTTTGTCTTTTATGCTTCCTGCAGTTTATTGATAAACAGAGTCTATGAAATGTCATAAACAGAAATGTCGCTGTTATCTTTTCAGTCACTTCACTTTTGTTTGAACAGTACATTTTCAAGTGTTTTGTCCCAATTTCAGTTAAACATGTCGCTAATAATTTTAAAATAAAAATGACTAAATCATTTTTACACAGTGAAAACACACTTTTAATGAGTTGTTGGAGATTTATTTGTCTTACTATCTGTTGACAACTCTCCAATAAAGTGCATTATTGTCAACAAAAAACACAAAATTAAAATTCAGAGCTGAATGGCTGTACTGTCGTCTATATTCAGACTGGAGACATCATAATCCTGCTGCCTTTTAGAGCGTGATGGTTAAACAAAAAACATGTTGATGAGTGGTAAATAAATGGCCTCATACAGTTCACGCACATAGCTTTTTGCAATTAGTTTAAAAACAGAAAGGTGCACATTAACGCAAATTATAATTTTTTGCGTATAGGTTTGATCATTTGGGTGCCTTTGAGCCTCCAAATATCCACCTATGTTTTAAAGCCTTGTTCCTGTTTGAGTGTGCTGGTGTAGTTAAATTTGCCCTGAGGCCCTTTTAGTCACCTTTTGTGTTCTCAGCCTTTTACAGGCCTTCTCACCTGCTCATTACAGCCTTTGTGGGCTTGTTAGCCCTAGCTAGCGTTAGCGTAGCCTTTGAGCTTGACATTCACCCCTGCTCTCCACTTTCTAAGTACAAATCTATAAAATCCATCTGCCTGTTAGCGACACACACACGTAAAAATCCTGCTGGCATTTTAGAGGGGACACAGAGTTTAGCATCATTAATGCAGCAGAGCTAATGGAAAAGCCATTGAATAAAAGACAGGATTATATACACGGAGATTGTTTGAGTGTATAATTAGACAAACCAGGTACCATCCTCTCAATGTTTTGCACTGTATACGTTATGTGTGTTGAAAAGTGTGAAATTTCAAGTATTTTTGGAGATTATTCTACTATATATGTAATTTAAAGCTAATTATATGAGGGGTTTGCATCATTTAACACAAGGAGCTCCTCCCACATGTGCTCATTAATCATCAGCACTGTTAACGATATCGAAGCTGCTCCCATTCTCGTGTGTGTTTGTGTGTGTGTTAATGGGAGCTGGAGGTGTTTATTATACTGATCCTATGCAGACACATTCTGCTAGGGCAGACTAATAGGTATGTAGCTCTTTGCGTGTGTGTGTGTATGCATGCTTTTTATGTGTGTGTGTGTGTGTGTGTGTGTGCGTATATAAGGTCTGTACATGTGTGTGTATAGTTATAATGTCTGTGCAGTCCTTTGATGAGTCTAGACGAGGACCAGCAGCAGTTTTCTCAGACCTAGACTGTTCTCCGTCTGTTTCCCAGGAGATGGCGACCTCTGACCCCTGTGCAAACGCCCCTCCAACCCCGCCAGAGGAGCCGGAGCCCTCCCCCTCCCCTCGCAAGAAGCGTGGGCGTCGGAAACTAGAGCAAAACGAGAAGAATAAGGGTATTGATTTAACACAAAGTCATGTAATTTTTTCACATATATGCAATAATTTGATGCTTAAAGGATGTGAAAAGTTACGGTCAAGTCTTTAGCACCTGTCAGTTTAATGGATATTTTAATAGTCAAATAAATTCCAGATTGCATTGTTTGAATGCATTTACATTTTAGATATGGATGCCATGGCTAAGTGATGAAACCATGACTTTACCTCCTCATTAAGGCTCTTGTTAAATCTGTACAAATGGCCCATTTCCTGTTTCCTTTTTCTCCTCCTGCAGACGAGCCAGATGACAGAAACTGTGACTCCCCCAGAGAGGTGAGAAAACCAGCCTCTGCCCTGCTTCTGATGGTTTTTACATAAAAAAAAAAGATGAAGAAAAATGACTCTCACAGTACAAGCAGATTTAAGAGTAGGCATGTGACAAGCTTTGTGTGTGTGTGTGTGTGTGTGTGTGTGTGTGTGTGTGTGTGCAGGTTGAGACTGGGAGGCTGCGGAGGAGGCCGGTCCCCAGAGTGACTTTCCAGGCTGGAGATCCGTACTACATCAGCAGGAGACAGAGAGAAGAATGGCTCAGCCGCTGGAAGATGGAGGTGGGAGAGAAACAGGTCTCTGTCTGTGTGAATTTAGAGCTACAGTAACATGGAGGCTTTTATTTCCTCTTGAATAAAACGCCTCATGTTGATGCCTCAATCAGACGCTTTTTTGACAGACTCATTTTTCATGTAAACACTCCACTGAATTACATTTTTAATTTAACTGGCTGACATTTCTGCTTGAGAGAGATTTGTATTCTTTTGAATTGGACCTGTAGACGGTCGCTTTGTATTGTAAAGCAACTACAGCAGAAGTCTTCTGTGGTTTTCTTTGTGCAGAAATGACTCGTCAAGTAAAGGGGAAATCCCTGTAAGATGTCAAATCCACCTCCACAACTGAAGTGCAGTGTGCTCAGTACTGGGTGATTCCGCTAAAAATGTTAATGATTAGCAGTTAAATTTTATGTGTCAGGGATATTAACACTGCTGTTTTTTTTGTTAAATGTTGATTTAACTCAAATAAAATGAGAGAGGACTCATAACAATTAACTATTGAAGGGTATTTTTTACTCTTAAAAAAATGAATGAAGCTAGTTCATTTTGCTTACATGACATACCCCGCTCACTGCTTCATTTATCTAATGCACACATCTTATCATAGTCGTTACTTTATTTTCACTCATGCTGCATGGCGGCTCCCACGCTGCTCACCTTAAAGCGATGCTGTCATTTGCTGCTTCTGCTGCAACCACTGCTACACTTCATAAAGCATTTCAAAGTAGCTTGGGAGCTCATCAACTAATAATTGACCCATCCTCAGTTCGCCCCAATTAGTTACTGTTGCAAGGTCGGACAGGCATGACAATGCCGGTCTCTTCTAGCCGGCTGCAGCAGTGTGTGTTAGATCCTTTCTGGGAGTCAGGCAATATAGCTTCAAGAAGTCAACAGCTAGGACTATAGGACGTGATGGAAGGATATATTCACGATGATATGTTTTATGAACATGGCAAAACATTGCACTGACCTAAGATGTACACAACCTGACATGTCGGTGAAGGTTGTGGCATCAACATAATGTTATGTTAAGTTTGAACACACGTAGGTGTCTTTAGTGAAGTTGTTATTGCTGCTAGTTTGACCACATTAAAACGAAAGGCAACTGGCTTGACCACAATCCACATCCACTCTTTACATCTGACAAAAGTTGTCTTTGGTTCTGGGAAGGCAATAAATACAACTCATTCCACATGATCAGGGCACCGGATGATGCCGATCAGCCTGGCTTCCAGTCTGGCCTGGTGGCCACTCTTGGTATTGCAGCAAAAGAATTACCATGCGGCCCAAAAAGCATTTTCGCCATAGATCACAGTTATAAAAGGGACATCTGTAAAACTGTTGACAGGACATCAAGAATTGCAAACAAGGTCATTTATGACTCTTTCTATTATGAATTTTTGATCTATGGAGGTTTATAATTTGTACAACAACCAGTAAGCTGGCTAGCATCTGGTATCTAGTTCTTCTCTATAAATCTATGGTCTAGCGTGCTAGAGGCCCCCCAGAAATATCTTTGGGCCATCTTGTTTTTCTTTTCAGTAAAGATAAACCTAGCACGTACAAGTTTAACAGGAAACAGTTTGGTTAGGGTCCCTAGCTTGTTCAACTGTTATTGGACCACAGAGTGACCCATGCAGGTTCAATTAGGCAAGTGTCAATTTCAGCAAAAACTTTAAGGTCCATTGTGTAGGATTTAGTGGCATCTGGTCATGTGATTCCAGATTACAGCTCACTGACTACCCCTCACCGCAACTTCCTACAGTGGTCCCCAAAATACGTCAATGACTCTCTTTAGAGTCAGTGTTTGGTTTTTCCACTCTGGGCTACTGCAGAAACATGGAGACGCAACATGACTCTGTGAGAGAAGACCTACTCTTTCTCTAGATCTGAAAGGCTCATTCAATTCCTAATTTCAGGTGATTATACACTGATGAAAACACAATTAGAAATATTATATTCCATTGCTGCCCTAAATCCACTCTGGACCTTTAAATGACTTCAATTAAGTAGTTTTAATTACTTAATCCATATATCGATTTTAAACTGCCTGCCTGGGTCCAGGTCATGGTAATTAAACTAATTATACCTTTAGTAATTATTATTATACACCTAGAAACTAGAGGGGAAATGTAAGAAAACAGTGACTATCATGTTTTGGCCACTGTGATTGCAAAACAGCTATCAAAGAGGTCTTTAAAATGTCTCCAGAAACCCTGCACACTGAAATACATTGTGCATTTTTAGACAATTACATTTAACTGAACATGACCAGAGTATTGTTTCAGAGCACTTTATGGTCCTTAAAAATATTCACGACTAATGAGATGCCCATATTTTTGTTGGAGCGCATCCTCAGCTTATATAATGCAGGACAATTGTCTGTTCTGATCCAAACCGTAAATACTTTGTCAAAGCCAAACCACTGACATTCAAGTATTTTTTTGTCAGCATTGTCATTAGTTGTTCGTAGTTGAATTTGCACATTGCGTTGACATTTTCTCCAGCCTCCATCATACTCTGTTTTGCAGTCTTCCTGCCCGTCTCCACTCTGTTGTGTGTATTTGTTTACACTGAAAGGGAGTGGACTTCCCTTCTATACAAACACACAGTTGGCTGGTGAAACAGCAACTGTGTTCCTTCGATTTCATTGCCTTTATTCAACTGTTGACAACGTGATGATGTGCCATTGAAAGCGAAAATGGTGCTTCGCCTTTCAGTGGCTGCAAATCCCTGTCAGGCACCGTTTGTGTTTTTAGAAGAATTCAGCTGTGGTTGATTTTGACATGAATCGCTCGAAAGTGCAGCGGTGGTAGACACCATTTCAGCTTTTCAGCACAGCCATAAAACAATCGGTTTCTAGCCTTTTTTTTCTCACTCAGCCCTGTCAGATGGGTTCATAGTCTTTGACTGAACTGTTTGATTTTAACTGCAGAGAGACACAGTGGCTGTGGTAGATCATAACATTTGAATTCATATAAAAGATAGTGATCCTCAAATTGTTGATGTTTTGGCTCAACTTTGCTTTTGTAGTACTACCACATGGAGTGGCAGAAGCTTGGTGTTTAAACCATCTGTCCTTTACTCTTAGCTATTTTTACTTTTCTGCCTGCTTGATAACAAAAGACATACCATTAAATCCAACATGGTCATGTCTATTTCTTGAAATCTGGGGGATTAAATGACATCAAGTGGATTCTGCATTCTCATACGTACTTTCATACTCATTTGGATATGTATGACTAAATATCTTTAAAAATATATTTTTTAGTTATTTAGGGATTTAGTATTCTCCGCTGCATAACTGTATAGAAAACTTTGAAAACAACTATTGGATATATTTAAAAATGCCATGAAGTTATTTCTTTTTAATGCTAATTTATAGTTAGGCCGGTGGTTGGAGAAAAGTTTCTTAAGTGGGTGGTGATCTCAGGGACGTGCACATGATTATAGAGGGGCAGGGGCTCAAACTCAGGAAAGGGCAGTACGTGCGCGCGCAGTTGCCATTTCTTTTGTGTCAACAAATTATTGTCAATATGATTTTATTCACATTATCATAATACTGAGGTTTGGAAGATATGCAATTCAGCTGCAATTCTTAAAAAGCAATAAAACACTGGTTTATTATTAGGCTATGAGGCAGCTCTCTCTCTCTCTCTCTCTCTCTCTCTCTCTCTCTCTCTCTCTCTCTCTCTCTCCTCTGTGAGAGACAGAGCCAAGCAGCGGACAGAAACGCGGCTTTAGGCTCAACACACTAACAACACCATATTACGTATGAAATTCGTACGGTAGATAACCGTGTTTTTATACTGCCGTTTTTTTTACAGCCCTATGCACAACAGGAATTTATTTATTCATTAACAAAACACACAAAAATGGCACTTTATAATACGAGGGAAAAATGGCAGGGGCTCAAGCACCCCTTGGGCCTTATGTGTGCACATGCCTGGGTGCTCTGCTGGAGGAATTTAGACTCATGACTACAGTATTTCTAAAAAATCTTGCTGCTGGCTCTGTGGAAACCTCTTTTTTGTACTCTCTCAATTGCAACATGTGCTGTTAAGATGTTACAGCTGACTCAGGTATGTGTTTGTTGGTGCTATGGACCTCTTATGAGATGTGTCCCCAATAAAGTTTGAATTGAATTGAAATTGAATCGTGGGAAACTGAGCCATGTTGTGCAGCCGACCTGTGATAGCTTGAATGTTACTTGTCATTGGAACACTCAGTTTATCAGACAAAGCCCAATTTGAATTCCTATTTGGTTAGTTTTTCTCTCCTAAACACAATTTATTGGCCTAAAATGAATAATAAGTGGTAATTAAAAAAATTAATTAAGGGAGTTACTTTGACAGATGGTGAAACCTCAAGTATTGTCAACCACATTATGAAAACGAAGGTCTGACAAAACACAACACTCAATTTAAATCAGCTAAAATCTAAATTAATATTAACATCAACAACTTGTATGAAAAGGGGGAGAGTGGTTGCTTGTTTTGTTTTCTGCCCACAACTAAACTGTCTTAGTTCTCTCATTACTCTCATCAACATGGTCATTTGGCCGAAAGAGGTACATGTTGTCAGTGAAAAAGCACAGCACTTCACCTTCCTAGCACCAGACGGCAGACAGTGGTGAAGCCAGCAACAAGTCGATCAACATGGTGGAGCATTTAGCATCTAAAGAGTCACAAAATTATGTCAGAAGGTGGAGGAGACCAAAAACAGAGCTAAAAGAAGAGTAAACATTGGATGTATATTCACCATGTTGCCAGAGATACTTATCCTTATTGCTAATGCTCATGCATGTCTCCCACATGTATAAATAAGCAGCTGTTGACTATAACTTAAAAGGTTGAGAATATGTTTTGTTTTTACAACTTATTCTGCTGCCCTGAAGTGCCCAAAAAGAAACACATGCATGCACTCATAAAGTATTAATATCTGGCACCAGTGTACAGAGAAGACACTACAATACACTTGGGAAGATACAGTGCTTCTATGCTGTAACCTAGAGAGGGAGAATGTGTGAGAAAGTTTCTGAAGAAGACATTCAAGAGAGATGAATTGATTGATAGACAGGCTGTAGGTAACACACAAGGATGTGAGTGTGTGTGATGTACAGCCCGTAGTGTGTGAGAGCAGGAGGAGAGGAGGTCTGCAAAAGTTATGAAGAGGATGGTTTAGAAAATAAACATCTTTCATGCATAATTGAACAATGTGTAAAAACACACCCAGCAGTAGTTGGTTGAACTGTAGACTGTTGCATGAGAATGCGACAGCTGGAGAGAGAGAGAGAGAGAGAGAGAGAGAGAGAGAGTGAGAGAGGTACCATAGAGGGAGGTAATGAATGTGTGACTTCCCGTCAACACTTTCTTCTCACTTACTGACTCATCATCTACTCTCCATGAGCATAAGTGATGTTTTTTTGGCATGGCATGAATGGAGTGTAATAAACTGAGACTAAAGGATTGGCTCTCGTCATAACTTTATATTTATTGGAATGGAAAGAAGGATGATAGAGTTTAACAATATAGTGAATGAAAGTCAACAAAAAGTAAATGACGAACAAATAAACAATTCTTTGATGGGAATAAAGGATGGAAATGCAGAAAAAGGAAAGCAAAAATGGAAGTAGTATTTCGATCCCTATCCTCTGAAGTAAAAGGATCATACATTCGTACACATGGAGCCCGACCAAATAGCCTATAATACATACTGTATAGCCGTATTTCTTTTGGATTCAAAGAAATCAGTGCAATGAGTGAGGTTTAGTGTTTCAGTTTACTGATGTCATTTAAGACGACACAGTGTATTGATAAACTGTAAGATATCCTGTCTCCATTACATATTTAAGGGTTTAATATCCATATTTGAGGAATCGCTGCAAAACATGTGTGTCTATCAGCCAATATATCAATATCAGGATTGTTTTACTCTCTAATATCCCTTCATCTTCAGCACTCCGCCACAAAAAAACTGTTTTATTTTTATGCCGTATCAAACCTGGATAAGTTGGAATCTGACAGCCATTAATGACATATTTTCACTGATGGTCTAATATAATCAGTTTCCTAATCAATCAAATGTAGTGTAACTAATTCCTCCTGGCCTCCAGCTGCCTGTTAGAGATTTCCCACGTTTTGGTAGAGCTGCTGACAAATCATAGACATCAGAAACCTGACAAGGAGCTCTAATGACACACTGTCTTTGTATGGTGCCAAAAGTCAGAAAGATTGGGATGAACTGGTTTAACCTGTAACAATGCATTGTGTCTTACATTCTTTTCATTTGTTCACCTTAATTGTAACCAAAATCAGCAGCTGTTCAGTAGATGTCAAGGGGTCAAAAGTGCATATTTCTCTCTTGAATTTTATGAAGTAGGAGCGTAAAGCACCATAAAATGGAGATACTCAAAGTTAAGTACCTCAGAAGTGTGCAAAAGTGCAATTCTTGTGAAAAGAAACCGAGCAAGGAAATTATGGAGGATGAATAAATCGAGAAGGATTTAAAAGGAAAGCAGAAGTGCTACAGAACAGATGAAAGAAGGAATGAATAGAAGGGAGAAAGATGAAAGAATGCAGAGAGAAAGAAACAAATGAAGGCAGGCAAGAAAAATAGAGACTTAACTGCGATGTAAAGCGAGGACAGAGACAGATATTGACAAATTGTAGGGGGGGGAGAGAAGAGAGAGAAAAACTGAGAGTGTATGTGTGTGTTTGACAGAGAGAGGTGAAATCAGCGACAGAGACAGAGGTTAACCAGTTCCAGGTTTCTGCCTATGCGTGCATGTGTGCGTATGTGTGTGTGCGTGTGTGTGTGTGTGCGTATGTGTGTGTGTGTGTGTGTTTGCTCTGTCAGTCAGCTGAACTGCAGCCAGCTGTTAACACCCCCATCAATATCCCACATTGCTGCTGTCTGAAGGAAACCTGGTAACTCAACAAAAGTCTTTTCCATTTTGGCATCTTTTCCACTTCACGTCTAAAGTTTCAGCCAAGAAAATAAACATTGAGTTGGGGTACGATGCACTGTAATATATTTAAGAGTGTAGTTTTTTCCCCCTTTAGAATAGAAACCGTTGCCTTACCCTCATTTTGTGCTGATTTGATTTAGTGAGTCACACGCCAAACACACACTCAGCTGTGACTCTATTTTGACCTCTAACCACTCGACGTGATGTGCAGGACCGCAGAGACATAATCTGAAACTTTCTATAACAATCTGGTAAATGATGACTGATAGACAACATAATAGATACAAATGAAGACTTTCAAATGAGCAAAAGCAAACTATCTGAATGCATTGTGTTATTCTTCAGGCCTAACGAATGTGTGAGGTTAATTTGCCTCCTCTTAAAACATCTGTAAAGCTGATTGTTCTATTATTTTAAAAACTTCATTGTTTACGTCCTTGTTTACATCAGCTGGCAGTCTTCTTTTCAATCTTCTGCGGGCGCTTGTTACCACCACCATCTGTTGAGTGTTTTGTGGCTTACTTGTAGTGCTGCAGCCAACTGATTAATGTGCTGATTTAATTATCAATTATGTCAATAAAATGTAAAAAAAAAAAAAAAAATAGAGGAACATGCCTGTTATTATTTCCCAGAGTTTAGTTGATATCTAAATACACCACCGAAACATTTTAGCTTGAAAAGAAAAATTATTCATCTAATGTCAAAACATTTATACAACAACATTTATACAACAAGCTAATTTCCTCTACGCTTGAACACTTCAATTTTATTCTTTTGGACATGTTTGAAGATTTCAGCCTTCTCTCTTCAAGAGCGCTGGCACTTGTTTAGTGCATCACACTGAGCATGCAAATATTTGTATGTAAAGTCAGATATGTTAGGACAAGCAAAGATATCAAACATTTGCTGCTTCCAGCTTCTTAATCATCCCTGGTCGATTATTGGGGCTGATACTCATAATTTTTCTGATGATCTGTGATTTTGCTGTCAGACTGCTGACCAAATAAACTCATTTAAAATGTGTTGCTTTGGCTCTGATGCAACAAAGTCTCACACAATGTCCCACCCAAGACAATATCTGATAAACCAATATCAATACTGATCGAAAGATCAGAGAAAAGAGTATAATTTTTTTCTGTCGCTTTTCAGTCACCTTGATTTGTAATAATCGTGTCAGTCCTGAGAAAGCCACATCGGTTGATCCATAGTTAAAAGGCAATTATTTGCTACCACCTTCACTGTAATGACCTGTATATGTTATTGTTTTACTTGTCTTTACTTTCCTTTCTCTAACTCTAAACCGTTGCACGTGACTTGTTATCTGTACTTTTTTTGTGTGTAGGCCTGTTTGTGTATGTTAGGTCCTGACCCTAACACATCCCCTCGCCTTGTCAACTCTGAAGCTTACCTAACCTTTGACCTCAGTGCACATACACACAACTGACACACACACATGTAAACACTAGCTTGGATTTGTGTGTGTATATGTGTGTCGTCATCACCTTTAACCCCCCGGGGCTACCAGACATAACTCCACACCACCGCACGCTGTGCGTGTGTGTGTGTTTTGTTGAAGTCCACCTAAACATCTGTTAGGTGAAGGAGCCAGTAAATCACACACTTCACCACTGGCCAATCAGCATGGAGCGAGAGGGTAAAGACGACTCGAGTGTGTCCGAGGAGACACACAGAGAGAAAAGTGTAGGAGAAAGAGGAGGAGGAGGAGGTGAGAGAAGAAAATGACAGACAGAAAGAGAGCCAGGGAGGAAGGGTTGCAGATACAGAGCTGCCATGTCCGGTCTGTAAGTGATTTCATCCTCTTTCTTCTTCATGTGTTGCAGAGTATGTAAAACGTGTGAAATGTGTTAAGGTTGTGTTTTAAAATAAGACGTGTTACAAGCTGCTATCAAGATGTTAATTCATGGCAAGTTGTTTGCAGGCAGGGTTTCCTTTTGTTAGCTGAACTAAAATAGTGTGTAATTTAGTTTTTTTGTGTTTTCTGGTGCAGAAACACATTTAGAGGAGACTGTGATTGGACTGAACAGACCTTATTTTCTTTTATTTCTCTTTACTTCACCTGAAGACTTGCCACTTTAAAAATAAGGAACAAGGATAATGTGCACAAGATGTTTCCTACTTTCAATGAGGGAAAAAGATTGCCAATGGAACTAATCCAAATGGTCTTAAAAAAAAACTATGTTATATCTGAAATGTTACCTTCCAGGTGATTGTGATCAGACAATTTAGTTTTTTTGCAGTGTAGCTTAATGTTTGTTTGAATGAAGATGGAAGTTCATGTAGAGAAAACTAAATTACTATATAACTATATGATAGTATATAATGAAAGAATCTGTGAGAGCCATATTCACAGTTGGTACATTACAGTTTTCTCTGGATGTAACACGATCAAGCTTGGTAAATCACAGTGTCAGACGCAGTTCCCAACCTTTGACAAAACAAAACAACCTCTACTTGTGACCCATCATCATCGATTGCAAACAGTATGTCACAATTGTGACCGCCGTCAACAAAGATTTTTTTTCCCCTTCTTTTAGAGTCACAAAGAAACCAAGGTGTTCAGTTATTTGCTAGGAAAAGGAAAGATTGGAAGGAGCAAATGATATATCAAAATAGTTCACGAGAAAGCAGGAAAAAAAATAGAATGATATTGAACCAAAGTAGAAGTTAATGATGTTAACAATTTCAAACATCACCAAGCCACCAAATCATCATGTTGCAAGGATAAGATCAGAGTTGGAATTGTCCTTAAACAGACACTTGTTGTTTAGTCAGATTTACTTGTTTGTTGGTTTTGTTAAGAGCAAGGTTCAAATTAAAAGCCTTCTCCACTTTTCCTCTCCCCATAAAAGCTGTGCAAATGGTTTCCAAATATGTTAATAATTGGAAAATAAGACCAAATCACCAGCCTATTACACTGCAGTGTTAACATCAGGTTTTAGACAGTTGTTTGATCAATTTAATCACAAAAATACTTTACTCGTTCACTTTGGTTGGATTACCAGTTTCATAAAACCTTTATCTTCATGACTTATACATCTATTCACTCATTGTGACAACTTTTGATTTTCATAAGTAGGATAAAGGGACTACAACTATGATTTAATTTTACAATCTTGTGTTGCATAATGACTTTTAAATTGAATCTTGAATCTTGAAGCAGTTCCCAGTTTTCCTCGGCCTTGAACAACATGCAAAGTGATTTCTAATATGTTAACAATTGGAAAACAACACAAAGCCACCAGATTATTGCCCCGCTATCAGGTCAGACATTTCAGTGTTGTCGTTAAACATTCACACAGATGTTCTTTGGTGCATTTCATTATAAGAGACCTCGGGAGAGCTTCATGGAAAACCACTGATTGTTTCCTTAAACATGTCCCACGGCTGCGATCGATGCTAATGAAAGCGCAGTCACTTGGTGTGTTGCCTATTGATGTGAGAGGGGGTCTTTACTGCTCTCTTGATTGTACTCTGTGTGTTTGTTGGGCAACGTGGGGTCCATCTCGAGGTCAGGGTCAGTCACGCTCATAAAGGGGGCGTGGTTTGAGAAATGGCCCACTGGCGAGGTCGTGGGGTGAGGGGTCGGAAGTCAAGGGGGCGGCACTAAGAGTGAAATCTCTGACCAGGCCACGGGGTTCGCCAAAGTTCAAAGTCGTAACTCACAGTGCTACAACCTCTCTCCGCCTTTATTTGTCCCTCACGTGAAAACACACATGCCTGCGCGGTTTCATTTCCTGTAACAATACCAAGACGGTCTATTGATCTTTTTTATTCTAACATGACATCAACAATCATTATATAACGCAAACACTAATATACACGTACATGTTCGAGCATGGATCCAGGAACTGCAGCAGGCGAGCTGCAGCACCCCCTTATTATTATCAGCTATGAGGGAGGAAGAGCTGCATTATTATTATAAACCACGAGGCTGTTTTCGCTGGTGTTAACATGCTTCACATGGGGACAGGTCCAGTCCACACCTGGCATTAGGCGTTTCGACATGCATCTCGAGTGACCACTTGGGATCAGATCACGCCTCCTCGCTTTATATGCTAATAAACAAGTACATCACTGAGACAAACAGACACAATGTTTTTTTACAAAGAAAAATATAACTTAATATACATCTTTACAAGAAGACCCCAAAAATTCAGATTTCTTTCACAGACAGTGTTTCACAAAGTTTAGAAAGTTTCTCAGGCCTTCTGAATAGACATGATGTTCACTGTTGAAGCTTTGAATGAGGCCCTGCAGAGTGGAAGCCTCCCAGTCTAAATGCTGTCAACTGACCTATTTATTGTACTCTTTGTGGGTTAGTAGGTGATTTGAAATTGCACATGTCGCAGTGAATTTGCTCTATTCTTCAGCTCAGTATACAGAATTGTTGGGGAAACAGACTAGTATTTAACAAAATGTCCTACTTTAAAAAAAACAAGTTACACTGTATTGTACATACCATTTCTGTAGATGTCTGCAATTAAATTGTGTTATAAGCTCTGAAAAATTAAACTTTTATGGTGCAGTCAATCATCAGATGGCTGTGATACAAGAATCAAGCAGAGCTGCAGGCTCTTGTCTTTTTTGGGCCCACTCTGTGGCTGTATGACGCTGACCTGTTTCAGACCAGAGTGTTGCATTTAAACCTGAGCAGATGAATACATCAATGAGTCATCTGCATCCCTGGAAGCAGCAGAGCTTCCTGATGGAGTGTTCAATCAACGAATGTTGCCAGGCAACAAACGCAGTTTCATCCAAGTGAGCAGGATTTTGGCTGATGTCTCACAGCAACACGAGTCAGGTCCAAGTCCTCTAACGAGCTGATCCGGTCCAGATGCTGACAGAAATTATCAAGTTTCCTTCACAACAACAGCAACAACAGCGTGTAAGTGTATAAATGACT
Organism: Sparus aurata; assembly: GCF_900880675.1. Classification (NCBI taxonomy): domain Eukaryota; kingdom Metazoa; phylum Chordata; class Actinopteri; order Spariformes; family Sparidae; genus Sparus; species Sparus aurata. Next base: position 12,123,657 of record NC_044208.1, on the reverse strand, counting down.
GCTACAGGAAGATTTTCTCCTTAATGAAGAAAATAGTGATACTAAATTATTAATACTTGAAAGTACAAATGAGAATATAGTAAGTCTTGTTCAGGTCAGCTGAGTTCAATACAACTTCATTTATCCCTGCAAAGGCATTGTGTGCAGCAAGGTCAACAAAAACACAAGAAATTAATAAAAAACAAGCCAACAAAAAACATATGTATGTGAACTGGCATTGAATAAATAAATAATAGAGCTTTTTGCGTTAAAAGATTCAGATTATTGGTATGCACATTTTTTGCAACGATCATCAAATGTGATTATTAAACTAAAAGATATTTAACGACAGCAAGACATTTTACCATGTAACTATAAACTTTTCTGTCTAAAATGAAACCAGTGCACTGAAACAGTGAACCTCCATGGGAATTTAATGGTTATAAATCACCCCAAAGCAATTTCTCTGAATTCAAACCACTGAATAGGGAAAGTTTGCAGACCGAGACATATCGGACAACAAGTGTACTGATACCGATATGGGTATGGATATCCTGCTTACATCAGCAAGGTATCCAGGCTATAATAAATAATATAGATATCTTTAAAACATACAACAAATAAGCTGTACAAAAGTATATGATTTATTAACTTTACAGATAAATTAAACATAAAAGGTATAGACACACTGATATCACTTTACTCTTTTACATAACATTAAAATATATTCTCAAATTAGCATTAATAACTAAATATAAATAATTTTGATATTGTCTGACTGTTCTGCCTGTTCTGATACTTGCTTCTACACACCTCCTTATAATAATCACATTACTGATGATTACTGATAATCAGAAATGTCATTGTATTTAGATTTTGTTACAGTACCAACAGTCAGTCCTACACACTTGTCACAACTTTGATATTTTTCGTCGAAATTATTGTGATATTTGATTTTGCTGCCCAGTCTTGGCATTTATTGAATGAAGTGCCTTTGAGAAGATTATTTAGATATATATCAAGTGTTATTTTAAGGCCGTATTGATCTGACCTACATCAAAGTGTTCCCAAAATGTGATACATACAAGCATGAAAATGTAAAAGTTACATGAGTTTAAAGCAGAAGAATACACTCAGACAAAACCTTTTTCTGCATGTACCAAATCCATACTATATTGCTCATTCTATTAAACTCTCTTAACATTACTGAATTTCTCATACGGGGGATCAATAAAGGTACGTCTCGATTATCTTATCGTCTTATCTTACTTTTAAATACTATTTTATACTTAAAGGCAATGGTACAAAATCAATCAAACATTGGTATGTCACTCTCCATTAAACTAGATAAATAAACAGCACATGTCTTTAAGATTCAATACTTTTTTCCCTAAGATGTTTTGAGGTTCTCACCACCCACAATTAATTAAAATTTGTTCCAGCTGTGAGCAGCTCCTCCATTTCCTCTGTGCACTGCTTTGTGTCAGAATAGTGTTCATCAACAACACGCTTAAACACATTTTGTTTATAAGTCATCTAGTTTGAGTATCCTTCATGTTGTCAGTTCTGCAGCACATCATCAAAATATTCTTCTTCCTCGTCTCAAAAATTGTTTGTAGTTTTGTTGTGGGCCTCACTGATACTTTTGAGTTTCGATGTAGGAATTTAAAGTCCACGCATTTTTTCCCAAGCATTCCAGATGTTTTAGAAACTGGTGACGACATATGGAGTTTCCCTTACAGCGCACATATATGTGTGAGTGTTGTGTCAGTGTGTTTGTGTGTGTGGTCTGTCTACGATCCATGTAACAGGCTGATTAGGATTTTATGAGGTCGAAGGTCAACAGGAGCTGGGAAGAGTGACCCTGTTGCCTCGGGGTCAAACAGAGGAGAGAACTGTCACGACCCGACAACTCTCACTTTTACTGTCTCCTCCACGTGGATTTATGCCGACATCCCTCCCCTTCTTTCTGTGTGTTTCTTCCCCTCTGTATATTTTCTCTTTTTTCTCAAGGAATTTAGCAGAATGTGTTCCCACCAAATTCTATCACACGTTCATTGTATTAGATGGTGGTTTTTCAGACCAGCTAAAGTGGAAACCAAATTGTTCTCTCCAGTGTTAGAAAACCAAAAAGGAAGAATGTTGTTTAGATCATGGAAAGGCTCTTGTGCGAGCCGTGGGACTTTACATCAGGGCCAGTGAGATTTGTGCAGTTTAGAAAGCAGTGAGGTCATGATTATTTTTAAATTTGTCTCTTTTGATGCCAAGCGTTAGCCGATGTCCTGTCTTTCCCTGGACTCCACGGTTACATCCCCTACAATCAAAACATAGCTGCGGTAACACTGACAATGTTTCTTCAACCTGATTGAAATCATTCTGATAAGAGATATCATGACATGCGTAAAGTGTTTCCACTTTAATCAGCCAATATACATTGGCCCATGAGGCACAGGCACCTATAAATTGACAGATTTTTTATTTATTTATTTTTTTTTTTTTACCGTCTATTTATTGATTTTTGAAAAGTGCTACAGAAATATAACAGGACAAACTTACAAATAACAAATGCAAGAAAAAGGAAATAACAAACACTAAGGACACCAAAACACAGTTAAACTGCCACACCCTTGAAATAGCGGCAACAGTATTTGACATGATAAATCAGATTTCCACCTGATGTGATATATTTCCTTCAGCCACTAGTCATAGATTTCCAGAATTGTAGCAGCAGTTTTCTGGCTGGTAGTGTGGATAGACCGATGGCCTGGGCTTCATACCTGTCCTCCACTCTAGCTGACTCCATGACCCCAAATAACGTGGGAAAGTGACAGATTTCTGAATGGAATTTTCCTCGTTTAGTTCTTTGTGGAGCTAGCTAGATCATATCAAATCAAATCAGTTTTATGCATGCAGCCCAAAATCACAATCACTTTGACTCATTGGGCTTTGCATTATGTACAGTGAATGACATCAGTGAAAAGAGGCCCTGCCAAGAACAGGTGGACTGAATGCAAAAGTTAATATTTATAAAGCTGTAGTTATGTTTAGCTCCAGGTCATTTTTAAAGGTCTTACAGTGATCTTGTTTTGTTACACCGTACAGAAACTTGTTCACACCACCTAATGTTATCCTAATGTGTCATGAAGATAAAGAATATACCACCCATCAGAAACCCATTGATCAAGATTGAGCCAGTCTCTTCCAAGTGAGGTGGTAACATGATGCATTTCTATTCAGATTTGGTTAATGTTCAGATTTAGGATCTGTGTGAACGTAACTAGTGTAAGCATTACTGTGACTTTTAGCTTTTTTAGCTTCTGTTTGTTTTAGTCGATTTGTCTGTTTGATAAAGGTGGCCATTATTTCTTAAATGAGGTTAAAGTGGTACCAAACTTAAATAGAATGTAGAGACACTTTGTTGTTTCACATCATACTTGGAAAGTATGTTCCTTGAAGGTCAAGATTTGACACAAGCAACTTCTAAAATGTATGAATGATGCAAAAAAAACAAAAAACAATTGATAGAAACTACTTAAAAATAGCTCCACTTTAATGAGTGAAAACATTGAAATACTTGACTAAAATACTTTGATACTGTCATCCTTTAAAGACTGCCAGTTTGGGATTTACACTTATTCACTTTCACACTGAATGTTAGACGGGAAGATCGATACCACTGTCATGTCTGTCCATTAAATATGAAGCTACAGTCAGAATTAGCTTAGCTTAGCATAAGGACTGAAAACAAAGGGAAACAGCTAGCCTGGCTCAGTCCAAAGCTGTCAAAATCAGGTTCAGGTTGCAGTTTCATCTGGAGGGGATGTGGGAAATCTCTGCTCCCCGCCAAGAAGAAGTTCCACATATAAATGTTTTAATGACCTTTTTGCTTTTACACTTCGGTTTTACAAACTAGATACGTTAAAATGAGTGAGCTTCAGATTTTGTGGTATGATTTCAGAGACACAGGGTTTCCCCACTATTCCTCTTTACGCTAAGCTAAGCTAAGCTAAGCTAAGCTAACTAGCTGCTGGATGTAGCCTTAGATATAATGGACGGATGTCAGAGAGTTATCACTTAACTTCATGCAAGAAAGTGAACAAGGGTATTTCCCAAACTACCCTAAGTTCATTTTTGTGCCGATGCTACACTTTACACTGCTGCTCAAATAAAGTTATAAATGCAGGACTTTTACTTGTTATGGTGTGTTTTTGTTGTGATATAGGTACTTTCGCTTGAGTAAAAAATCTGAACACTTTCGTAAACTTGATACATTTTTGGTTAAATCATTATTGTAGTATGGCCACGAGTTATTATTTGTAAAACTGACTTTAAAACATAACCTACTGCACTCTTCCCTCAGTCTTCTGCTCAACATGCTCCACTTTCTCTGTCCCTATTATATTCCTCAGTTTTATAATATAATCCTATTTACCCTCTCTCGCTCTCCTCACTCTGTCTCTCTGAACCCGCTGAACTGCCTCCCCACCGCACCCTTTCTCCCCACTCACTTCCTGTTTAGAGGAACAATTAAAGGATTGTTCCTACGGCCTGGGGCACTAAGGCCTTGATCTGGAGCAGCCGTCACATCAGCTGGAAAGACCCACATGAAACATCAATTACAGAGCCTCCTTGAAGGGCAGTGTTTTCCTGTAGACCCAACAAGAATAAAACATGAAGGTTATGACAGATTGGGAACTTTTGAGGAAACCCAGGCAAGGGGGATGATCCTCTCAGAAGGTGCCGGACAGTGAGACATGATCAGTGACAACGGCTTGTGATGTCCAAGTACGCAGAAAGGCTTATAAGATGGATGATATGATAGTCGACAAATGTACTTAAAAGGTTGACTGCTGTAAAAAAAGTTATATTTTTACTTGATAAAAGAGCTTAGTGAGTAATCTGTTATCTAATCGTATCAGCACTAGTGGAGGAGGCTATAGAGAGTATGTGGAGGCATTTTCCCTGAAGGGGAATTTGACAAATATTCAGCCATAAATGGTGAATCCTGTTGACTTGGTGCTGGTGCTGTTGGAAGAATAACAGGGAAATTTGTTTGCCTTGTAATTATGTGAAAATGCCAGAGGACTGTTCTCACAGAAATAATTTATTAAGAAAAGCATTTCCCCAGTACCAAAAAAATAAAAGAAATCACTCCCTCAAATGAAAGTGAAAAATCATTTAAAGTCAGTGTGTCACCACGCGGCACATTCTATCTGTTTGTTGTTTTCTTCTTGTGTGAATTTTCAATTAGCTTGCGGTGGATTCATGAGGAATTATTGCCTATTTAACTTGAGTGCTTGTCCCACAGAAGCCCTGCACGTGCAGCCTCTTTGTACTGTACTTATCTAGGTTTGAAATTTACAGAACAAGTCCAGTCATAAATCAAACAATAGATCACAATAAAACAATGGTTAAGGTGCAGAGACTGATAAGGTTTTTTAAGTTAGGGTTAAGTATTACTTTATGGAAGCCCTAAATAAACATGGGTCAAACATATTATTTCCCCAAGTTTCCGGTGTTGTCCGTTTTCTTGAGATCACAAATTATTTATGTCATTGTCACTGAGATACACGAGATAACAGAATAATTGTATTGAGATCTCGAGAAAACAAATTTTGTTCATGTCATTATTCCCGAGACAACGAGATTATCATCATTACGAGAAGACGACGTCATGAGATCCATAAGAGTGGACAACTGCATGCAAACTGCTCTGTGATGTGGGTCCGTGAGTCTTAAAGCAAAAATGTTGCTATTTGAATATTTCCTTTATTCATTTGAAAGGAGAATATTTACAATGTACTACTGTAAAGAATAGGTAGGTAGAACAATGGTATTATCATAGTAATATAATGTAGTGCTTTTTTCCACACAAACACTTCAGAGTGAGACACTATGGCACAACAGTCTTACTGTGATCAGCTTTGTTACTGTATAATAGGCTACAACCTTTTGTTGGCCCTGGGACAAGAATGTAAATGAATAAAAAAGACTGAGGTACAAATCGATAATAGGTACTCCTTGATCTGAAATTTCATCACAGTCATGATGCAGTGTATGCATGGCACTGTTGATTAAATCAACTTTAAGCGATAAGTAAAAAGAGGGAACAACCTTTTTTTTCTCATGATAGCAGGTTTTTTTAATCTCGTTATCTTGGGATAACAAAACTTGTTATCTCAAGAAAACACGCTTTCTTCTTATACTGTAATAATCAACATGCATGCATTAAAAAAACAATTGAATCTCTGGCTGTTTTAGCCGTTTTAATTGAAACCCTTTTGACAACACCAGTCAAAATGTCATATGGGATAAAGTTAATTAATTTTCAATGAGCAGCATTATTAAAATGTGTTCTAAGATCACAGAAGGAACTTGACCTCTTTTTTCCATCAACAAATCCTTAAGAAAGTATTTTAGCTTCCTCTGGACATTTTCTTGTTGGTGAAGCTTCTCTGTTATCTGTTGAGTTTACTGGGGGTTTTTTCTATTGTATTAATTGATGATCAAACTATTTATTAACGTTTTCCCTTTATTATAGGTTAATTTAATCTACTGAACTCCTTAGCATATTTAATTAGAATTTTTTATTGTATGTTATCATTATTTCATGTATTTATTATCTATTTTTGTGTCGCATGTTATTGTTATTATTATTATTATTATTTTTTGGTGTGTGTGCAAGGCAAGCTGTTATGTTGCCCCGATGGAATTTATAAAGTTAAGTCACTTATACTGTACTTAATAAATACATAAAGTGAGTCATTAGCCAATATCAAGAGCTCAGAAAATATAACTTTAACATGTATTTTCTTCTCATTGTATGTGTTGCTTGGATGTGACCCTACTTGTTCAAGTTCTTTAATCACATTTTTACACTGCAATGTAATTACTGTTTTTTCAACTCCCTAAAATTAAATGATGTGTTTCAAGGGAAAAAATATCAGCCTTATTCCACCTCACTGAAATTGTTACTTGGTGTGAGACTTGTCGATTTTCTCTATGATCGTCTTGTTGCCCATTGCCTGACTCTCTTCTTCCTCCACAGGCAGAGCGACGGGCGTACAGAGAGGCAGAGATCAGCATGATGGACGACCTATCAGAGGCAGACTCCCATAAAGACGAGGAGCCGCCGAGCCCGGCCCCTCCCCCATCACAACAACATACAGACCCCGCCTCTCCGATAGTTGCCGTGACTCCGGAGCCGGTTGCCAGGGGAGAACAGGCCACACCCAATGAGATAGAGTACCAGGTAAATTCACAAGTGAGTCTTTTTTTTTCAATTAGTGCCTTTTCTTGAAGATTATACTTTATTACATCAAACAAACACACACGTTTGTACCATACTTTTTATCTTGTAGCACAGATGATTTGTCAGAACTCTTTACTGTCCTGACGGCCATATTGCTTTCACTGTGATATTTACAGGATGGCCGGGGTTTTGGCATTGGCACGCTGGTGTTTGGGAAGCTGCGAGGTTTCTCCTGGTGGCCCGGCCGCATTGTTTCTTGGTGGATGAGCGGCCGAAGTCGAGCTGCAGACGGAACTCGCTGGGTGATGTGGTTCGGAGACGGCAAGTTCTCTGTGGTGAGTAGTTCTATTGAGGATCAAGTACATGAATGAAATGGGCTTTAATCCCTAGCAGAGACATATTGGATACTTAGTAAGGGGACATAAAGTCCATATAAAGAGAGAGAAAAAAAAAAGTCTGTTGTTAATTTTTTTAGGGAATCAATTTGGCCTTCAGGCAGTAGCTTAATGGCTTCAACACCCAGAGTATTTAACACCCCAGTCTTCTAATTTCATGCTTTTATACACGCCAAAATACTGTCCCAGTAAAGACATTGATAACCTTTTTTCGAATAAAATGTACTCTTCACAGCTCCACAGATTTGTCAGTGTTAATTCAACACTTATTTTGCACTTAGCAGACACTTTAGGAAATTAACATGATCTTTTACTTTGGTTAGATAAAACATTACTTCAATTTGAACCTTTTTCCTTTTGCCTTATTTAAATTCAGAATTGAATAACCCCAATCAGACAGATATCTTGCTCCTCACCCTTTGAGCCATCTTTCCTTAAAATAGATGTACTCACAATGGCACACAAAATCACCACTGTGCACTGTGCAACACCAGACCAAATAACACTGCTGATGGTGTACAATTGAAACAGGAAACTGTAAAGTGGCCAGTTAGTCGTATTACATCTGAACAGTCCACTAAAATATGTTTCTGAAGCATTTTAGGTGAGAAAAAGACAATGAACAGAAACAATCACCACTTCTGGTTCACCAACGTTCTATATTGCAGCTAAACATAAATAACAAAATAGATAAATGATTTTAACCTCATCTCCCTGAAGTTTTTTAGTTGGTAATCTGTAGTATTTAACTTGTTTTTGCAGCTTGTGAGTCAGACCTTCAGCTGTGGTGGCAGGCTTAGGCAATTCAAAATAAATCAGTCCAGCGAGGTAGACAGCTTTTTCTGGTAATTCTTGTGAGGATTTTCATGATCATCCCGATAAAAAGTATTTTATGGTCCCATCCCTGCAGTTTAGTTACAGAATCGTGGCTTGGAGTTTATCAGCCCTGCCTAGTTTTGACAGATTGATCAGAGTTTGGTGAGACACCCCCTCACTCGAGACAACAGAGAGAGCAGGGCAACTCTCTCTCTCTGGATCCAAGTATTCTCTTTATGTCCTTGGATGCAGGCAAAACAAACATGCACATTAGCAATGTGCAGTTGATACAACAGCCCTAAAATCTGCCAGATGATGTGTTTTGTGCCATAAGAGGATTTTTTTGTGGGCATAAGAGTGGGTGGGCTAATACCAACATTGTAGTCATACAAAGCTGGCTGAAAATCTGCAAAGTTCCTGTTTAATTAAGGTTTTCAAGGCTTTGTTAATTTTTACCTGTGTTACCCTTTAATCTTGATAACATTAATTAAATTCCGGTGTTTTGCAGGTTTGTGTGGAGAAGCTGATGCCTCTGAGCTCTTTCTCCTCTGCCTTCCACCAGCCCACCTACAACAAACAGTCCATGTACCGGAAAGCCATCTTTGAGGCTCTGCAGGTAACAAAGCGGACGTTTGATCTCTGCTGTTAACACCAGGGAGAGTGTGTCATTTCTGATGACTGTTTTTTTTTTTTGTTGTTGTTGCTTCTCTCATTGTATTTCTCTATGGATGAAATCCAACATCTGAAAGACAGAAATATAACTGTGCGAGACTAAAGGTCATATGTTACTCATTCCTTTCTTATGTAACAAGATCTGCAGATTTGCATTGAAACTGGAAGGATATTTTGCATTTGTGGAGGAGTTGTTCTATTCTCTCTTTGCCCACATTTTAAAAGTGGCAACATGTGGGTACGTTAGTGTCAGTCTCATATTTTTACAGGTTATATTACAGAACACATGGTCATTTCCTTCTTCTACCCTCTTATCATTCAGTCGAACTGGGGTAAAAGTATAAACAATCAGTGAAGGATTTGTACACTTTGACCTGCACATAGCTTTTATTCTCGACATATTCTTTGTGTCCTGTGTATGAGCCACACTGTGTATGTGTGTGTTTATTCTGTGTGTAGGTGGCCAGTGTACGGGCGGGGAGGCCAGTTCCTTCCTGTGATGCGAGCGATGATGCAGACGGGGTAGAGATTCAGACCAGACAGATGATTGAGTGGGCCATGACCGGCTTCCTGCCCAGTGGTCCTTCATCACTTGACCCTCCAGAGGGTAAACAAACATTAATTGATATGTTATTCATGGGAGTGGTCATTAAATACACAGTGTACATAATTTTTAGCTATATAGCTTACTCTGTTGGTTGGTTGGTCAGTGGTCGCTTGTATATCCTTGAAACTTACAAGTTTGCCCAAAGTATGTGAAGGCAAAAAGTGTTTATAGATGATCTATTAACCGAACATGACTGTTGGTGTTATATTTCCCTTAAGTAATCTTATTTGGACAGACTGAAGGAAGAAATCTTATCTTACAGGATTTAGATTGTCATCGAACATAAAGCCTGTGGCCAGAAATGTAGGCAGGATTTTTGACAGTGACCTGACCCTCGAGGAGCAAGAAAACAAATTTTCGCTGAACTGTTTCCTTCAAATAAAGTCTTTTTTACCTTGTGCTGAATTAGAGAGGGTAATTCATGCCTGACAGGCTAGACTCTACCTGTCGCAGTCAAAAATCAATTTCTGGACTCCAGTTCTTTCAAAACGCTGCAGCTAGAATTTTTACTGGCTCTAAATGTGGAGGCCATATTACCCCAGTGTTAGCACATCTGCACCGACCGCCAATACGTTTTCAAATTGATTTTAAGATTTTATTACTTGCTTCTAAAGGACAGAAAGGGATAACAACCACCTACAATACTGACCTCTTAAAACTCCTTAACTTCCTCTTGGTTGACCCTCAGTTGAGACCAAAGGTGATTGATGATTTTAAAATATTAATAAGTAAGCATTACAAACTCAGAAATATACATTTTACACTTATATTTTAAAGTGAATGAACAAGCTGTTCTCAGAGGAAAATAAAGTCCCCAGAGCACTGTTAGAAGCTAGAAAGGTGGCAGGGTCCGCCACATATAAACAGTAGTTTAGTAAAACAAAACGAAATTGTGTTGTCGTGTAAGGTCTGTGTATTTATTCAGTTTATTCAGTCATGGAAACAAAGATGTTCTTTTTATTTGGTTTATTCATAAAAATCTTTCTCTTAAATTAATCTGATTAAAATTTCTTCCACCAAACTACATAGTGCACTTTTAAAAGTGTTGGTCACACAAACATTTACCAAGGAAGTCGTAGAAAGAAGGAAAAATGTCAACTTCTTAGTCTGAAAGTCTACAAAAGCGTTAACTAGTGACTCCACGTCTTTAAACCAGTCCCAGTGTACTGTTTCTTCAAAGTAACCTGACTCACTCTGGATGATACACCCATGACAACTAAAGACAAAGTTAATCATCCCCACAGGCGAGCAGAATCCTTATAAGGAAGTGTACCCAGAGATGTGGGCGGAACCTGAGGCGGCGTACACGCCTCCACCTGCCAAGAAGCCGCGCAAGAACGCAGCTGAAAAAACAAAGATCAGAGAGGTGATCGACGAAGGGACCAGAGGTAAATGTGCAAACATACAATTTCAGCTGAAGCTGCTTATTTTCATAAATGAACCTACAACCTCTTTCTGTGTTTATTTTCTAAAGTTACTGCAAGTGGAGGAGTGAGTGAGTGAGTGAGAGAGTGAGTGAGTGAGCATTCTCCTCCACTCAGAGGAAAATGTTGAAATAAATACAACGAGCTTTCAAGTTTGTGAAGAGCTGAGTCACTTGTTGACCAGCAGCACACTGAATTATACAGCTTCACAGAGGCCTGATCTTCTCAATCATACATGTTTCTGTCAATGTTGACTTCACTGTGTTATTGCAAAGAAACACCCATCATCAGAAAATAAACAATTTCTACTTGGAAAACTGGAAATGTATACATTTCTGTTTGTAGGTATCTTTTGCAAGATACTGACTATACAGTACAAAATAGTGTGCTGATATATTTTGTTTCTATTTTTCGTTCCAGAGAGACTCATACATGAGATCAAAAAGAAGACCAGGAACATAGAAGGTAAAAGTTCCCCTTTTTTTCAAGCATAATTCTTAAGTGTAGATTTAAAATGAAGTGATGCTTTCGTTCAGTCTGCTTTAAGAGCCGGTTCGTATAATTCCTCTGGCTTACAGAAGTGTTTTATACACTTTGCGTAACCCTTGGTAAAGAGTTGACTTTAGCTCATTTTTATCACCTGCCCCTTTCAGCAAGTTGCACTTTAACTGCTGCTGAACAGTGTTAACAATCATGCCCTAATAAAATATCCTTCTAAGTGGGTTGGAAAGGTGACAAACCATTACATTTAAAACTCACATCATTATTTAGGAAAGCATTCTTCTGAAGATAACATTTTAGATTTTTCTTATCTTTATCTGCCTTTACAATACAAACAGATGTTTTTGATAATGGAAGTTACTTTAGCTTCATATTGAAACATTATTATACTGTTTATCAGGCTGTTTGTACATTATTAGTGTATTTTTTCTTGTTTAAACCAGAAACAATGTCAATTCTGTCCATTAGGGTAAATATGAAATCAGTTACACCTAAATTAAGTTACTTATATCCTAAATGAAGTCTAGCTTTGACTTAAAAACTATTTTTAAAAAAAAGTGTTTATGAAGCTTGGAACGAAACATCTCTGGCATCCAATTTAGCTGATTCATTTAGGCAGCAAGACCTACAGTAGTATTTCACCGGTGGACTGGAGTGAAGGCATCCAAAACAGATTATGAGCTGAAATGTTAATGTAAAGTTATAAATCACGCTAACCGGCCAAGTAATTATTCAGTCTTTGTCATTAAGTCTCACTTGTTGTACCTTTAAATTCCAGCATTAATCTGTGTGTTGAATATAATAATGTGTTTGTTCAGATATCTGCATCTCCTGCGGAAGCCTCAATGTCTCTCTGGAGCATCCCCTCTTCGTAGGAGCGATGTGCCAGGGTTGCAAAGTAAGAAACCCGCTGTGGGTTTAACGATACTCTAATGTTGGTATTGGGGATTATGATCACTTCATGAGGTCATTTTACAAAATTGTGTTCATTTGCACAGTTCATCATCAGTTTGGTTATTTTGTATTCAGGAAACATTTTCTTCTTAACATTTTAACATTTAACATTTATTAATCAAACACACAATATATAGATGAATTTAAATACATGTACCAAGCACTTTTGAATACAGATTTAGGCCCACAATTGTTTTGCTCGCGACGCATTTCTAGCGACGTGTCTAAGTGAGATTGGCCTCCAAGGTGTCAGCTGTAAAGATTTCATTATTGTTTTTTGAATTCTTGGACATTTTGTGTATAAGATATGAAAAAAAACTGTGAAAAACCTCCAACAAAACTTCCCGGAGCCTGAGGAGATGCCTTCAGATTGCTCGATTTGTTCAACAAACTGTCCAAATATATTCAGTTCACACACAGATACAAACAGAGAGAAGACTTGAAGCAGAGTATGTTTGACATTTTAGCTTGGTGAATTATCAAACATCAAATTAGTCCAACAAATATCTGTGGAAGTTGCATTTCTCAAGTAGGCTAAATACACCAAATGCACTTTCACTGTTTTGAAAGCCGTGAAAATATCGTGAACATTGGTTGAATATCAATAATGAGATATAACGTGAAAAACAGATTTAATCTTTGACAGCCTCCCTCTGTGCCTCCTCCTGATTCTGTCCTGTGCTCTGGCAGAATTCATTCCTGGAGTGCGCCTATCAGTATGACGATGACGGCTACCAGTCCTACTGCACCATCTGCTGTGGAGGCAGGGAAGTGCTCATGTGCGGCAACAACAACTGCTGTAGGTCAGTACAATACTGTATATAGACACCGTCAAGTTTTTGGGGACTGGCAAGCAGCAGTCCTTTCTTTTTTGTGGCCAGAACAAGGTTTTGGATTTCACATAAACAGAAACAATTTACCCATAAATGTCAAACATGATTTATGGCTCATTTTATTGGTGACTGGGTCAGCCAACTCATGTGGAGCAGATTTATTTATGTGAATATAGAGTTAATTTTTGGCATCCAGACTCTGTCCTAATCAGTGCAAACATGCACCAGCTCAGCACAGCAGACACTGGGAATCATGCACTGGTGGACAGAGAATTCAGATCTGACCACAGTAACACAGTGTAAAAATACCATGCGTCCAAAGGCTGTCTTAAATGTCCAGTTTGTAGAATTTAGGGCAGTCTGTCAGCAGAAATGCAGTATAATATTCGGAATTATAACAATGATTCAAACTTTATTTTTTTATTAGTTTATAATCACCTAAAACTAAGAATAATGTTTAAGTTACCTTAAGATGAGACTTGTGTGTGTGCAGGTGTTTCTGCGTGGAGTGTGTCGATCTGTTGGTAGGAGCCGGCTCAGCAGCGGCAGCCATAAAAGAAGACCCCTGGAACTGCTACATGTGTGGCCCCCGGAGCACCTACGGGTTACTGCGACGACGGGACGACTGGCCCTGCAGACTACAGCACTTCTTCGCCAACAACCATGAACAAGAATTTGTAAGTGTTTCCATTTGTTTCTTTTCTGTTCATACATAATACAGAATTAATAATGACGATGATTATAAGAGTAATATTTGTGTTATATCACAGTGATGTCAAAAACAGATACGCCGTATAGATTTTATGCTGAAATGTAGTTTGCAATATGGTATTAAGTTGTCATGGTTAGTAGCTATCCAGATGTGTTAAAAAAGTTTGCTGTTGGCATCAGTTCTGTCAAACAACAACAAGCCTATGTAGTTTTGGAGAAAGAAATTCAAACTCAGAATTTTAAGGACAACACTGTTCATATATCACAATTGATGTTTGTTTATTCAGTTTATTCAGTGGTGAAAACAAAGAGAGTTTGTGAACTTAGTTTATTTAGGCATAAAAAAAAATCCGTCAGTGAAGATCATTTTCTGATTAAGATGTCTTCCTCAAAATGACAAAGTGCACCTTTAAACCACTAAAATAATACCTCACCTGACTTGTTGTTGTTTGACAGAATTGATGCCAACAGCAAACTTTTTTAACACATCTGGATAGCTACTAACCATGACAACTTAATACCATATTGCAAACTACATTTCAGCATAAAATCTATACGGCGTATCTGTTTTTGACATCAACTTAACATTTACTTTCTTCCTCCCTGTTTCTATGTACAGTAAATGACGTCAAAGTCAGTGTGTCATTAAGCTAAATTTTCGCAGACATTGCGACTTTGTCTGTGTGAATTTGAGCAGTTATAACTCATTTTCAGATTTTTTTCGACACCACATGCGCTAATATATGAAAAAAATTGTGTTTAAAAAGACAAACAGGTAGAGAGAGGGAATTCCAGTGGTGGAGGAAGTATTCAGAGCTTTTGTATAAAGTATGTAGAAGTAGCATTACTACATACTCTCTTATGTTCAGAATCATTCCTAAGTAAAAACACTGAAGCATCAAAGTACTGTCTATAGAAGTACCAACATTTATAGTGTAGCAGTCGTAGTGTTTGGTGCTTTCTTTCTTTTTAGCTGACTGTCAAAATTCCTCTTGATTTGGATTGATTGCAGAAAAGTCAGATCACCTGTTGTACAGGGAGTGGAGACTAGCCCCCAGTAAATGCATGAGAGCAGTTTTGGGAATTCTCCCTTTTAGCCAATCAGAGTTTAATGACTCTCTTATCTGAATGCTTAAGAGAGGTGGGGAATTGCACACCCAGCTTGTTCTGACACTCTGCTGACCTCATCCAAACAGATCGTCAACCAGAAACTCTAGTTCGTCTATGCTTGTTTGGATTTCTTTCATGTCTTTTTTTTCCGGGTGAGGGAAGATTTTAGAATTCTGCAGTCTTGTAAAGTGATTATTAAAAGTCAACGTTCAGCTAGGCTTCCTGCATCAAGGAGGTGTTCAGTGCTATTTGTGCAAGAGAATGGCTGGCCTCACAACAGCCATGGGACATTCAGGTTTCTTTCAGTCTCATTGAACTCCTCAACACCCAGGCCACTTTATACACCTTACATTTGTTTTCCATTTCATTTCATTGGGAAAACTTGGGAGGTAAAGGGTGGCAGAAATACATGTTTTGCTTTTTTTACCTCAAGAGGCATTTTTTTCATTATATATTTTTTATATAGCACCTTTAAAAACAGAGTTTACAAAGTGCTTTGCCAAACAAGCAACAGCAGGAAACTCAGGAAGGCAATATTACAGAATAAACAGTCAACAGTCAAGCCAAAAACAAGGTAGTTGAGTCTAAGCTGAGTTAAAACAATAACGTGGAACAGAAAATGTAAAAGCACAAAAGGACAATATGAGTCAAAACAGGAACAGAATCACAGAATCAGAAAGAGAGAAGAAAAGCAATGCGAAAATAGAGATAAATAAAAGAATAAAATCACTACAGGGCGACATATAGACGGCATCACTTCAGAGGAAGTAAGAACAGATAAAAAGATTGCAGATTGGCCCATTTCAGAATCATATATATGATGTTATGGGATTATACTTAGTTCAGCATTAATGTGGTCATCATTTAAATGTTTCAGCGGGTAAAAGTGGAGCTAATTTCAGTTACTTTATATAATGCTGGGTAGACCTTTCTGTAATATAGGCTAATTTATTAGTTGATTTAAGAATCGTTTAAATGAAGCTGTCAAATAAATTAAGCAAAGTAAAATGTCCAATATTTTCATCCAAATGTAGTAGAGTAGACTTATAAAGTAGCGTCAAATTGAAATATTCAAGTGAAATATTGATTAGAAACTGTCATCTTATTAATGTGTTAATGTGTCTGTCCATTATTCTCCACCTCACATCTCTGGTGACACATTGCAGACTCTACAACTTCTCTATCTACCTGTCCTTCTGTACTGAACTACACCCCTACTCCTTCTACAACTATCCATGACATCAACACTGATCGCTGTAACAGCTATCCGAACTCAATCATTCCACCTCAGTCCAGACAACACACTGTAAGTCAATTAGGTGCAGTAAATTTGATATGTTGACCGTCTAATATCAAATTCTAACCCTGCTAGAAAAATTCATCACAGTTAAACATCAGTGTCTGGTGTTCAGTGAGACTTCTGCTCCGGGGCTTGTCACATTTAAATGATCCATGAAGCTAAAAGACATCATAACAGACCACGTTCACATTCAATTATTGATGCTTTTCAGCCAGAATCACCAGAAACACCGGCTCATCATTGTAAATGAAGCTGGTGCATTATGTGCTGCTGTTCCCTCTGCGCTCTGTCATGTTCTCATCAATATCCCTTTTTTCTTTTAACTCTCTTTTAGGAGCCAGCCAAGCTGTATACTCCAGTGGCAGCAGAGAAGAGGAAACCAATCAGAGTTCTCTCTCTGTTTGATGGCATTGCCACAGGTACACAGTTGGTCCGGTATTTTGTTCTCGTCACTCATTTGATGGATTGGTGTGAAGGTTTTCACAGACGTTTAGGCCGTCACTACAACACAGCTGTAATGACAAATAAGTATGTGTTCACGCACTCAGGTCTGTTGGTGCTGAAGGATTTGGGCATCCAGGTCGACAAGTACGTGGCCTCAGAGGTGTGTGAAGACTCGATCACTGTCGGCATGGTTCGGCACCAAGGCCGCATCATGTACGTGGGCGACGTTCGCAACGTAACACACAAACATGTAAGTGACACTCCTCTTTGCAGAATATTTGTACTTATTTCTTCACCAAACTGCTCCCTAACCCATCCTCCTGGTGCTTAAGTTAACTTGCGCTGTTTTGTGACTGTTAGATCGAAGAGTGGGGACCCTTTGACCTGGTGATAGGAGGAAGTCCCTGCAATGACCTCTCCATAGTCAACCCTGCAAGAAAAGGCCTTTACGGTAAAGAGTTCAAAAATAAAATTGGAACAGAATTATTAACTAGAAGTACAAGAAATATATCCCTTTGAATGTTAAAGATCAGAAGTGCTGAGCATCACTGAAGATTGTCTCATCTCTTCTCCCGCAGAGGGAACTGGCCGGTTGTTTTTCGAGTTTTACCGCCTGCTGCATGAGGCTCGACCAAAGCCGGGCGACGATCGGCCGTTCTTCTGGTTGTTTGAGAATGTGGTCGCTATGGGAGTCAGTGACAAACGGGACATCTCCCGCTTTCTAGAGGTACCATAAACACACGGGCCAAATATAGTTCCAAAACACATACACATAAATACAGATTCCATTCATTTACATACATTTATCCACTGAGGGAGGACTGAAGCAGGGGAAAATGTAACATTGTGCCAGGAAAGATTAACCACCCACTTTATAATACGTGTTGACTATACAGTAGATTGTTTTCTTTAATTACCTAAGATGATCTCTATAGCAACCTCAAGAGTACAAACAGCAAGCGACACAGATAACAAGATAGCACTGTAGTATAATGTATTTTAGGGTTGTTCTGAATAGTTTAAAGATTCAAAGCTGCATTTAAAAGTTGACAATCAAATTCAAAATCAACATTTGAATGCTGCACAGGTTTTTTGTCAGTTGCAGAATTAACAGTACTGTTTGTGGGATTAGATTGGTGGCTGGCTGCGTTGGATTGTTCCTGACTCTTGTGACGCAAACATTTCTGAGTACACTGAGTTGTAAAATCCATAATTAAAAATTGATTTCAAAATTGCTCCAAAATGTACAACGGTAAGCACGTGTAATCAGGTTTAATCCATGTTTATTGGTGTCTAGCCTTTCAAAAAACTTTTTCACCGCAGACAAATAGCATTGCTGATGCTATGCTTGCCACACATGAAGGGAGCCACACACCTGTATTAACAGGTTGGCATAGCAGCAATCTAACGCCAGCATAAATTACATTGACTGTGTGCAACCAAAATAACAGAAAATCTATTTCTGCTTCAACGCCATTTTAATTACATAAGCAGTTACAAACCAAAGAAAAG
Organism: Sparus aurata; assembly: GCF_900880675.1. Classification (NCBI taxonomy): domain Eukaryota; kingdom Metazoa; phylum Chordata; class Actinopteri; order Spariformes; family Sparidae; genus Sparus; species Sparus aurata. Next base: position 12,105,147 of record NC_044208.1, on the reverse strand, counting down.
ACTTACCTAATTCAAATTCAGGATTGTGTTTAAGGATTTTTGGTTGATGACTTCATGAAATTTGACAACAGCTTGATTCATAAACCTAGAATAGAAGCTTCGAGTGCTAAATTAAACAACAATCAGTACAGCCCCGATGTATTTTAGTCATTGATTCATTTAATTATCAGGTTTGATGCTGCTCACTTTAGGCTGACTGTCTAAAAACATCTTGACAAACTTAAACAACTTGAAAACTTGCAGGGTTTTACATCAGTAACATAAGGTATGATTTGCACAGACCTACGGCACAGTATGAGTCTCTTTCTCAGATAGATGTTCATATTAAGATAAACAGAAAGTGACCCTGCTGTTCCTCTTCAGTGTAACCCAGTGATGATTGATGCCAAGGAGGTCTCTGCTGCCCACCGCGCTCGTTATTTCTGGGGAAACCTGCCAGGCATGTCCAGGTGAAATAAACACTCAAACACCATTGTGACAATCAGCTCACTCTCTGTTTACTTCATTGTTCTAACTTTTTATATCATCTTTTATTAATTACAGACCTTTGACTCCCATGACGAATGACAAACTTGACCTACAAGAGTGCCTTGAGCACGGACGTACAGCCAAGGTATCCACCCCTGTGAGTGTGTGTATGTCTGTATGTGTGTGCTTATTATCATGTGGTTTCTTACTTCATGATTAGTGGTGAGGGTTGGACACAAGTTTGGAAAATAAAGCCAAATGTGGAAAGAATTTAATGTTACTTTCTACAGTATGTGATGGATAGAAAAGTAAAAACTGGCCAACGATTACTGTCAGTGGTGTCAAATAATGAACGGATGAGCATGCAGCATCTAAAAGTTAATGTCTGGGATGTATGTCAATTGGAAAATAGGAAGACTGAAATATTTATTTCTCCTTTGAGTATAGATTTACACTATAACAGAGGCATTTCCTTCTAAATCTGCAGAAATGTACTGTCTTTAACGTCCGTTTTCACTGCATTTTCCTGCATCTACTGTTAAACTTTTGCTCTATAAACAAGATAAAAAGTCAGTCAACTCTTTAAATGATGACTTTAGTCTTACTGCAACTGTATCATAGAAAGCTGCTGTATAAAAAGGAGGCTAGCTGTAGGATTAAATAAGGATTTGTGTGTGTGTGTCTGTCTGTGTTTGTGTGTTTTTTTGTGTGTGTGCTTGGTTCTGGATGTTAATTCCAGTTTGAGAAGTTGCGTACGATAACGACACGCTCCAACTCTGTGAAGCAGGGGAAAGACGAGCATTTCCCCGTCTTCATGGACAACAAGGAGGACATCCTTTGGTGTACCGAGATGGAAAGGTACAGTGGTTTGTGTGTGTGTGTGTGTGTGTGTGTGTGTGTTTGTGTGTGTGTGTCTGCTCTTGTGTGTGTTTCCCTCTAATTTGACTTTGTGTGCATGATCACAAAAGAAACTGATGAATTTGAGTGTAGTTCTGGCTTGTTTTGTGAAAGGTATTTGTGTTTCTAATCTACCACAGCTACTCTGTTTGCATGACATTGTAGTACTTAGTTATGTCTGTATATTTACACCTGTTAATTAGGTGACAGTTTGTAATATATATGTTTTTCCAGTGTGATCTACTTCTGTGTGTGCTACCTCAGTCCCTCTACAAACCCTTCATTTATGAAACAACTCATAAGACACCTCTATAAGACATCAGAAAATAGGAATTCCTGTCACAATTCTACTGTCGCAAAATATAAATGATAATTAGCACTGGACAATTATTAGGTTGATATTCAGCATTGTCTGTTCGTTATCAGTAATTTTTTCTGTCACATTGCTGATAAAATGATTTTAAAATGTGCTACTTTGAATCTGACTGGTAACACGTCCCAATTAATAGCCTATTAACACTGAATAATCCGAATCTGCAGAGTAACTAGTGACTAAATTTATCAAATAAATGTAGTGGAGATGAAGAATAAAGCAGCAGAATACGGAATACTAAATAGTAAAGAACCTCAAAATTGTACTTAAAGGGATATTTCAGTGTAAATTTAATCCATGGTCTAAATCACCGTGAAACTGTGTTAGACTCCCTCTCGAGAGATCAAGTTAGCAGACCGCTAATTTACAGAGTTTTATCAACCTCAGAAACGACCGCACGACAACAATACACTGCAGTAAATGGATCCAAATATAAACCGCCACCAAAAAGCCACAAATAATGCTCAGAACAGCACCAAACTTCAGCAACAGTACAAATAGGGTCTCAGCACATAGTCCGGGGCATCTAACCTCCGCTAGTTTAGCTGGATTTCTATTGGGAAGCTAAAAACAGATTTCAACTCTCCTCCATCAGCTTCCGGGTCGGGGAAGTCCCGACGCGACGATTACCGAGTGCAGTATAGTTCCGTGGCTTCCGTTCTTTTCCCTGTCCGCTCTCGATAATAACTGTTATAAACTGGCAGGTAAGACACATGAACTTTGATTGCTTTTCCATGGAGTCATAATCATACATTTTCATCCATGAGCCACGGAACTATACTGCACTTGGTAATCGACTCGTCGGGACTTCCTGTCAACAGGAAGCTGCTGCAGAAGAGTGGTAAATTTTGTCAGCTTATCAGTAGAAATCCAGCTAAGCTAGCGGAGGTTAGATGCCCCGGACTATGTGCTGAGACCCTATTTGTACTGTTGCTGAAGTTTGGTGCTGTTCTGAGCATTATTTGTGGCTTTTTGGTGGCGGTTTATATTTGGATCCATTTACTGCAATGTATTGTTGTCGTGTGGTCGTTTCTGAGGTTGATAAAACTCCGTAAATTAGCGGTCTGCTAACTTGATCTCTCGAGAGGGAGTCTAACACAGTTTCACGGTGCGTTAGACCATGGATTAAACTTACACTGGAATATCCCTTTAAGAAAACAGTGATTGAGTAAATTGTACTTAGGTGTATTACATCACTTGTTGCTTGTTATTACATACTACAATTTTTTAGTCTCCTTGATTTCTGATAATGAGTATCAGCCCTGAAAATGCCACATTGGTCAGCCCTTGATTATAACAGTTGCTGATTAACTGCCTTTAAGTCAGCTGTTGATTGAGTAGTTGTTTCAGCTTGACTTCATGCACAATTTATCTACAAAGTAGAATAAATGGCACCAATTCTCATCTGTGCGTCTTATATGATGTATTACATGTACACCAATTTTACAACATACTTTGTACATCACTGTCCCGTCTCCTCTTTTCCCTTATTTTGTTCAGCTATTACGTCTACTCCTGTGTGACTGTGATGAAGAAAGAGTCAGATTTCCTGTCTGTGTACACATATTCGGTCAGTAAAGCCGGTTCCGATTGCGATTCTAAAATTCTGATAAATGTCCTGTATATCTCCAGGGTGTTTGGTTTCCCTGTCCACTACACCGACGTGTCCAACATGAGTCGTCTGGCAAGGCAAAGGCTGCTTGGACGTTCCTGGAGCGTCCCCGTCATCAGGCACCTCTTCGCCCCGCTCAAGGAGTACTTCGCCTGCAACTAGTCACACACACCACCAACTCTCTCTCTCTCTGTCTCACACACACACATACTCACACATTACAACAGTATACAGTTAGTACATGAAGGTTGGATGACACAGATGACCGGACATACACACATAAACACACACATGCTGTAAAGGACTGCTTCCCTAGATCCCGTGTAGACCACTGGCTGACCTTAGTCCCCCTGGTGCTACCTTGCTGATTTACACTCACATATACACACACACACACACCCACCCACACACACACACACATACACACACACACACACACACACACACACTGGTGCAGGATCTCTGTACTGTATTTGTTCACACACAAACTTCCTGTCCGACCTTGAAACTGGTGTCTTCTGGCTTTACTGTGTCATAGCAGCTGGAGTTCCAAACCTCCAGGGGGCGCAAAAACGACAAAGATGCCCAGACTTTCTGTTTTTAATAACTCTGAATACATCAACACACCAACGAATCCCTCTAACACTTAACTGTATTCATGCATAGTGAAAGTGCTGACGGTGTATTACAGTGCAATGAACACAAATATACAAACACACACACATACACACACACACACACACACACACACCAGTTAACGCTCACGGTGCTGGTCAGGCAGTCCAAATGGTGCCACTTTAATACAACACTTTTAAAGTTTTTGGTGCTCTCGGAGACTGAACCGTCTCTGGTTGTTTCAGTCGCTACAGTTTTGTGTCCCTAAAAGAGTCAAACCAAATGCTTACAGACGGGTGGAGGCAACACCAGGTAAGAGAGGTGAATTCTTAAGATCTAGTTTTTTTTTTTTGTCAGACAGAGCAAGAGTGTGCAAAGGGAGCGTTCAAAAGGAAACACAAGGCAACAAGATTTAGACAGATTCACATGAAGACATTTTTAATGTTACTACAGTTAAATCACATTGTAAAAGCTGCTTTGGAGGTACAAGTGTTTTTAGTTGTTGAGTTGGACCTCAGTGGGCTGGAAAAATAACACCAACGAAAGGTCTTTATCTGCCTCTGATTAAGATGACTTTTGGCTGAAATATGGCTGCGTGTAAAGAATTGATGAATGAAACCTCTTAAACTCAAACTCAACATAGGTTTCTAATTTTTTCTTATTCTTTTCTTTGTTTTCTTTGCTACCTCTGTTCCTACTTTCCCAACAGCATAGTTACATGCTAAAATCAGAATGATATCCCATTTCTTTCTCAAGTCTTCAAAAAACATTTAGTTCAATCTTAGTAATTGTTTTTTATAAAACATCTCAAACCATTTTCAAGGCAATAAAATGCATTTTACATGGTTAGTATTTCAATTTGATTACATCAAATAAAAAAGTAGCCATATTTTAAGGACATTATCAAAAAGTAATCAAGTAATCCTTGACAATGCAACTAAACTCTTATAATCTAATACTTTTTTTCAAATGAAATCTGGGGTGATTGCATTTTCTTATTTTTTTGCAATCTGATTTTGTAATCCCAATCTCATGTATTCTCTAATTACCCAACTCTGTTTACAGAATCCCCATCAGCTCCCATTAATGAAGTTGTTAGTATTTATTGTTAATACTCGAAAATCAAGAAAGTCTCAGCTACAAAAAGAATAGATTAACAAAAGGTAGATAGATTAAAAGAAATCAAAATCTTTTAAAACAAGACTAATTTGTATTAGGATATAAGACAAAAGGCCTCTTTTTGAACGTCTTTAGTAAAGTCAGAGGACAAGATCATGATGAAAAGCCTTGCAACGGTTTACATCTTCAGTGTTTAAAGCGCCTTCTAGTGGGCGAACAAAACAGAATACAGACACTGCATTACAAGGAAACACTCATTAGGGGAAAACAATTCTTTGTGTTCCACCGAGTGAGTGTAAGCTGTCACTGGATTTGAAAAAAAAATCTAAATATATATGAAAAATATAGAAAAATCACTGCATGCCTCCACATTGTCATGGCCTACATCCACTTATAGGTTTCCAGACAACAATCCTTTTGTGTGCTTTTAAAAAAACCTATACTGTTTGGATTATTTCCTGGTGGCTTTTGCAATATTTTAGACAATGATTGTACAATAAGTTTAGCTAATGCTTTGGTGAATATGCTGTGATATACTGTACACTAGTAGCCTTTTTAAGAATGGATTTATTTCCTCATGCAATACTCACATTCGTAAAAGTGCTCTTGTATTGCATGGACTACTGTAAACTGTTGCTCAAATGACTGTGATGTTCATCGTAATGATGCAAAAGTGGAATTGTATTGTCTGTCACTTGAATGATTATAGTTAGATGTCATATACTGTACCAAACATTGGCCTCCTTAGTGGAATTATTTTATTAAGCTGGCAGTGAACAGCAACACTATTTTAAGCCTCCAGTGGTCACTATGTTGGTGTACTTCACAACAGGTGTACTTTGACATGATGATATGATGTCATCTTTCTATGTAGCTTGGTAACTTTGGTGTGGCTCAGTTTGTTTGTACCCATCATGAGAGCAGCTTTCATTGTGTGGGATGTGTCATGCTCTGTCACTAAAGCTTAGGCAGTGAGTGATTCTCTGATACCTTCCAATTGTTGTCATAGTTTGAGTTTTTCTTTATATTTCCAGCAAAAATAAAGTTAAACCACTGGGTCGTGACATCCTCAGCTGGCATTAGATGAAGATATTTGTGTCGATTCTTGCAGCCAACAACAGAGCAGCTCTTACCTTTTAGCTTCGTACTGGCCCTCGTCTTGTTAAAATATGCTGCTGTTCTACGCTTTCAAATGCTGAAATGCCGTGGTCCCTTGTTTAAACTGTGCAACTAACAACAGAGCAGCTGACATAATGCTAGCACTAGTGGTCGATTGTACAGGTAGCTCTAAAGCCATTGCTGGAAATACTCGGAGTGGGGCAGTGTAATTAAAATGAGGCCATAATCTGAACGAGCCCACAGAAACTGACTGAGATGTTTGATTTCACAATTGGTGGGTTGGTAGATACAAGAATGTTTGTTCACAAGCACTGAAAAGTGGGTTTTTCATAATATGCCCCCTGTAAAGGGATTTAATATTGCAACTTAATTTTGTATAATCAAATAAACACCCTTTATTTTATTGTTTTGTTTTTTTAATCACTTTACTGTAATGCAGCCTTTAAAACCAGGAAAAGACAACACTTATGTCATATCACCATATAATGATATCCAAAATCAAGGACAATATTCAGTCTCATATCATGGTTATTAATTATTATTAACAATATAATATTGTTGCACACTTGCAACAGGTTTTAATTCCTCCAGTGAGATTATTTGTACCTCCAGAGCAGCACTGCCTCTGAGACACATGAAACTAAAACATGAAACTCATGAGGAGTTTCGTGTCTTGCTCACGGCAGCATTTAAAATGAAAGAAAGTCAGCCGGGGATTAGACCTGATCCCTTCCAGATAATACACAGCTTCTCTTGTGTGTCAGCTCCAGTGTTGCCATTTCACATCTGGTGAAAAAGTCCACCAGCCGTTACAACTTGCAGTTAATGCTCATACTTTGCTCCATAGGGATCCAAAATGTCCATCAGTTACTGCAGCAACATTCACTGAAACCAGTCCTTTAATCTGTAGACACTATGCTGGTTTATACTTCCTACGACTGAGACAGATCGCCCTGTATAAATAACGATACCAACAATCGTACCTCCTGTCTTGGGTGCTTCTTCTGCCTTTCACCCAATGCATGCTGGGATCAACTCAGCTGCGCTGTGACCTTGAATAACTTTAACCAAGTAAAATCAAATAAAATGTTTCCAAAACGATCATACACACACATACAGTTTGTGTGAACGTCCCAACAGACTGATGTTTTATTTAGACAGGGCTGTCTTTTGAGAAAACAACTCATTCAGTCTGGTGCTTTCGGTCCTCAAACGACCAAATTTTCCAGGAAGCCTTCCGATCCGCTGACCTTCCTCAGATACCAGCGAACAACTGGACACATGCAGTCGATACACACACACACACACACACACACACACACACACACATAGACACACATGCACAAACAGCAACAACAAAACCAACAATTAACCAGCAGGTTCAATTTTTTTTCCATCATGTTTACGCTCCGTTTATACAACCAACCTTCAGGTGCTTTTTAAACTCTGCTCTTTTTTACAGTGTTCTTGCAGGTTACAAACACACACATGCAAACAAACACACACATACACGCATAGGTTACAAACACACTTGCTGGAAACAGTGCTTCTCTGAACTCCTTTCGCTACAAAACATCAACACACACATGTGCATACACACTGTGTTTTTGCCGGCCGCCTGTTGCCATCAGGCCTCCCACGGCGCTGCTGGGTGTGACATCATCACCCCTCGTCGTTTGGTGCTCCCAAACCCCCCCCCCCCCCCACCCCACTCCCTTGACCCCCAGGTGCTGCATGTCAGTCAGTCTGTGTAATCTCCGATTCCATGTTAGATTAGGGAGTAATGATCATAATAATAATGGTAATAATAATTACAATAATAATCTGTTATTGTGTGTGTGTACTGTTCCAGGTTGGTGCTCAGTTCAGTTCAGTCTCAGCCTATAGGGGAGAGAGAGAGGCTAGAGAAAGCATATATTACAGTTAGTATAGTGACTTGTTCTATTGTACCCAAGGATGCCAGAAGAAATTGTTAAGCCGACGAGCTAAAAGGACACTTTCAAACAAGAGCGGGTTGACATAACACCAAGTATAAAAGTGGCGGATGAGGCAGGGTGAAGTAGTGACAAGGTCGAAGTGAAATCCAAACTTAGTGGCTCCCTAAGTTTTGATCAGGACCTCCTGACCACAGGATCATCAAGACACAGAAAATAGAAAAGTCTGCAACACAAAATTAAACTTTCTTGTAAAATATTAAGACTGTTTAATTTAAAGCTCCTGTTGGTAAGATTATAGTACTTTGGGATCGTAGGTCGGGACGGCAGACAGTAATTGACAAGTTGGGAATAGGACTCGAAAATCGACTTTCTTACCAAAAGAAGCTTTAAGGTTGCATGTAACGACTGTTTTCTTGGTTAATCGTTTTGTCTAAAAAACTGGCAAAAAAATATATGTTTATGTCAAATGTCAATCCAAAACTCAGAGATTTTTAGTTTACTACCCCAGAAGACTCTGAAACCAAAAAGATTCTGTAGCGATTGTTACATAACTGTGATTGTTCACGCCGAGATTAAAGGGAGGAAGAGACAAATCTGTCACGGAAAATTGTTGAGCCACTGTTTTGTTTCGGTGAAATATAATCTGACCTCGTTGTGGCCTCTAAAATCCCCTTAAGGAGAAAATTACAACCAGCAAATATCAATCTTTGGTTGCACAAACTGCATCGGCAGTAAAGCATTGCTTTACTTTAAGAAGCCATAAAAGCCACTGTTGTTATGTAAAAGATACAAAAAATGTTGATGATTTATCAGCAGAAATACTCATAATTTGTAATACTATATTCACAATTGTGTTTTCATTAGTGTTTAATCACCTGAATCTAAGAATCTTTGTGCTTTCATTACCTTAGAATGAGAGCTTTATATCCACAGAGGAAGCAGCTCTTCCACGGAGCCCGGAATGTTTCTGTAGTGGCGAGAAGAGACAAACAAAACATCGACTCTACAGAGGCCCTTTTATTCACGCTTTTAGCGGCCACCAACTGACCATCCCAAGATGTCGAACTGAGAGATATAAGAGATAAGAAGTTTGACAACTGGTTTGATTTTAAAGGCTCAGAAGCCAAAAACATTGGAAACCGCTGGTCAGGAGGTCAGCCTGTTGTTGTCGAGCGGTGTTATTTCAACATGTCTCTGTTTGAGAGTGCAGTGGGACATAAGCGAGAGGAATGGAGTTGACGTTTTGAAATGACGGGTGACACGGTGATGATGTTTCTGTTCGCCTATCGACAGCTTTCAGTCTGAGTGACGCGTTGTGTTCAACACTGACACACTTATTAACACATGCACACAAAACACTGCAATTATGAACACGCAGAGCGGACGACGCTCCGACACAGAGACACAGACACACACATACACAAACACAAACACCTAAAGATACAATGCTGTGGCGCATTCAGACACTCATCTCATGGACTAAATGAAAGATGAGCTTTTAGGAAAAGGAGGACCTGGTGGTGTTTCAAAAGGTGCTAAAATTTTATCTGAAAATAAGAAAAATATATTGTTAGGAGTATAAATCGAGTTTGTCTTTACAATGACTGTATTTAAGTTTGTCGTAGTAATGAAAAGGCACTATTATTATTTTACTCTTGTATGAATATGAACTAATTAAAAAGGCATTTTAACTTTGTACTTGAACAATGTAAGAAATGAAACGTGAATAAAAAGACTGTTTCTTGTGATCATCTGTGTTATCTGCCTTAATGTTCAAGGGTGTGACTGCTCAGATATCAGACAAAATTCTAATTTCTTAGTTAAAGGTGGGAAAACGACAGTTGATTGTTGAATGTCATTCCCAGGTTGTCAAATACTGACGTTTTCAGGTCCTTTTTTAGCTTCTATAAAGTACAAAATATGAATGTACACAGCGTCTTAATGTCCAAAATATGCAAGGGAAGAGACTGAGATTTAACTCAAGTTCTCCTCAGACAGTATGAGATTCACAACCATAACATTCTCAATAACAGTCTGGTTTTTTGGGGGGTTTTGATTTGGGTTTCCCTGATTGTCGAATACTGACACTTTGGGTTGGTAGGTCAGGCTGGGTCAGTATTTGATGACCTAGGAGTAAGACTCAACAATCAACTATCTTACATATTACACTTTTAAGTGTTTCCTCCCTGTCTGTTGAGGCCCTGCAAAAATGTGCTGACATCAAATCAGCACAATAACACTCAGCAATTTTCCTCGTCTGTTGTTAGTGTGTCTGCAGAACAGATCAAGCTCTAGCTAGTGACAGTTTGTCGACTTGTGAGAGTTTGTCAAGGACAGCAGGGGCCTGACAACAACACCGAAAACTGGCTATTTTTACACAACTAAAACATTGATGTAGAAGTCAAAATTGTTACACCCTAAATGTCACTATATGTCTCTTGTCTTTAAAGTTATGACGTGGGTTTAAAGAAGGTAGACGCCTAA